>NC_080764.1:8450611-8760296 GCF_020826845.1 Diceros bicornis minor
AGTATGGCACAACCTCAAGCTCAACCACTAAATGTTGGTGTCACACAGATCATAAGTGGCACCTAATCTAACTGTCCTCCTGACTCATGGAAAACTGAGGCCCAGAGCAGTGAAGGTGAACCATGCAAGGCCACATGGCCAGTGAGAAGCAGAGCTTCGTCTCCTGATTCCTTCACACATTCTGGGGACAAGTCTTGGCAGTGACCCACTTACCAGCATAGCTTGTTGGGTGAGGGCAGGGGTCTCTCTTGTCGGGCCACACAGCTCAACCCTTTGACCACGTGGTTCCCAAGGCACCTGCAAAACAATTCTCAAACCCAGTCAACCCATCCTAAAGGATGAGAACTAGTCAGCCTTTGGGGCCCAGTGAAACCACCACCTCCTCCAGGAAGCCTTCCCTGACCCCTCCACCCACCCAGCCACGCCAGGCTCCTAAGAGCAACTTTAGGGGCTGGGTCCCCTGGTCTTGACCATCAATCACTCTTCAGACCTCAGCTCCCTGTCCCCTGAGGCTAGGTCAGAGCTAAGTGGCCTCATAGCTTCCTGCTTTTCCCTTCTAGCACTTGTCACACTGTTTATTTGTGGGCTTTAATTTGTCACCTAATCTGAGAGGCCTGCCCTGATCACTATGTTAAGGTGGTCCTGATCACCAAGGGCCTGCATTTAAGATATGACGCAACCGGCAGCCCTCACGTCTGTTTCATTTCCTTCATCTGGCAAGGATCTTCTCTATGTTTACAGCGCTGTCCCCACCCCCAGAATGCCAAGGGCGGGACTCGACTTGGCTCTCTGTATAACCCCCAATAGCCAGCCCATGCAGGGCCCTGGGAGGCCCTCAGGAAGTATTTGTTGAAATAACTGCGAATACAATAGTGGACAAAACAAAGTCCCTCCCTCCCGGAGCCTACGTCCCGGGGGAGACACACTATAAACAAACAGACAAAAATAATAAATGAATTAATAAATAACGTAAGGACCAATAACGATAAGGGCTGTGGAAAGAAACAAGCAGGGTCCTGGGATGGGGGAGGGGCCGCTCTAGACCGGCGGTCGGGGGAGGAGGAGGAGACCACAGATGTTTGCTGCAGGAGTGGCCTCACCTCTCGTCCCGGGCCCAGCACGGGGCGCAGAGACGGGGTCGGAGCACGCGGAGCTGTCCCCCTCCCCCGCCCTGTGCCTGGGGAAGGGCGCTCCCCCAAACCCTCCCAGGGGTGCGAGGCCCGGACCGCACAGCCGGTGGGAGGCTGGTGCACCGCGTCTTTTCGCATCCTTTTGTTGAAGGAGCAGCGGGCTGGGGCGTGGGCCCTTGACCCGCTGTCGCCCTGAAACAGGGGTCGCCTGATCGGGAACTCCCCGGGGTGCAGCTGCCGCCTCAGTTTCCCCGTCGGCTAGTGGGGCTGTGCCGCCACGTCCCCGCGGGCCACGCCTTCCGCGGGGCCGCCTCCTCCCGAGCCCGCCGGGTCCGCTCTCACCTCCGCGCCGCCGAGCGCCGAAGGCCGGGAGGGCGGCCCGTCGGGTGGGGGCGGCCGCGCCCCGGGGCGATCCCGCCTCCGGACCCCGCGCCTCCGCCAGGCCGCGAACGTGGCGGCGGGAGCCGGGAGACCCCGCCCGGGCGGCGCCAGTTACCGCCCCCGCTCCTCCCCGCCCAGAACTCACCAGGCCTCAGGATCCGTGAAGCCGTCCCTTGATCCATGCGGGAGGGAAACTGAGGCCCGAGAGGCCGGGACCTGCCTTGAACCCAGCGCCCCGCCTCAGGCCGTCCGCGGGCCTCGAACCCAGCCCCCCACCCGGAGAACTCCGAGCCCCTCTCTTCCCCTCTCCAGTCGCCCTCTCCCCGCCCGGCCCACTTCTCCCACAGAGCCAAGCCTGGGACGGCCTCGGCCCCGGGCGCCTCCTCTGGGCGGGCTCCTATCCAGCCCGCGAGGCCCAGCCGAGCTTCCCACCAGGCCCCCGGGGTCGGCCCCATCTCTGCTTCTGGGCACCATCCATTTCTAGTTCCGCCACTCCCGCTGGCCTGCAGCCCACCCGCGGCCCCAGCCTCTGCCTGGATTTGGTCCGTGGGTCGGCCTGCGGTGAAGGTTGCAGGAAAACACAACCAAACGCAGGAGGCTGGGGCTTCCCGAGGGCCCTGGAGGCCGGTGAGCTCAGAATGTCTGCCCACGAACTCGCTGGCTCCCACCTCAGAGCTTCTGCCCTTGCAGTTCCTGCAGCCTAGACCGCTCTTCCTTGTCACCCCCACCTCTCAGCTCTAACTCCTCAGGGCTCCTTCCCATCAATTAGGTCTCAACTCAGATGTCCCCTCCCCAACCATGCATGTAAAGTAGCCTACTCTCTGGTCTCCATCACATCCCTGGGTTGTATTTTCATTATAGCACTAACCACTGCAGAAAACTTCCCTACACTCATGCTTTTATTGCCTGTTTATTACCTCTCTTCTACTAAATTTTATTCAATTGATAATATAAACCACAATAAATGTGTTAGAAAGTAATAAATGGTGTGGAAAATATAGAACAGGGTATGGGAGAGTGGGAATTGTGGGAGTGGGAAGGTTGCAGTTTTATACTGAAAGGAATTGAGGGAGCCAGTCATGCCAACATCTGGAGGGAGAGCATTCCAGGCAGAGGGAACAGCTAGTGCAATGGCCCTGAGGCCTGTTGAGTTTGAGGAACTGCAAAGAGACCACTGGGGCCTGGCAGTGGTGAGGAGGGGAGAGCAGTAGGAGACCAGGTGAGAATGTGCAGGGTGGGACTGTGTGAACCTGTGAGGGCTGTTACTCCAGCTGAGATGAACAGCCATCACAGGGTCTTGAGTGAGGAGTGACCTGAGCTGTGTTTTAAAGGAGAGAATAAATGTAAGTGGAAGCAGACCACTGAGGAGGCTGCTGCAATAATCCAGGCAAGATGTGGTGGCGGCTGGCTGAGTCGTGAGAGGTGGCCAGATTCACGATGGGTTTTGAAAGTAGAGAGTGCAGAGTTTGCCGAGAGATTGCACGTGGGGAGTGAGCGAAAGAGGAGGTAAGGAGGACTCCAAGGCTTTGGCTTGAGCACCTGGAAGGAGAGATGCCATTACCTGAGATATGGAAGGTGGCAGGTGTTCTGTTTGGGGCCCGTTATGTTTGAGATGCCCAGCGGCCATCCAAGTGAAGGTGCTGAGAATAAAGTGGCACCTAGTAGTTGCTCAATAAATTTTTCATGACTGAGAGAAGGAATATGCAGAGTGCCTGGGCAAGCATAAACGGTGGCCGGAGTGTCAGGTAGGGGAGGAAAGCCTCCTGGCTTTGCAAGAGCTGTGCCCTCCGCCTGGTTTGCTCCCCCGCACCGTTCCTCTCCGTGGGGTCTATTCATCTTCCGCTGCCGTTTTTGAGCTGTTACTACGGACCATGCTTCACAGCATTCTCATTTCCTCCTAGGAAAGCCCGCAGCGGGTATTCACGCCACAGCAAGTTATTGAGCGTCAACAGTGTGCCAGGTACTATCCTGACCCTCAGGGATCCCGCGGAGGTGAAAGGTCTAGCCTCGCGGGGAGCCGCGGCACGGAGGACTCCCAGTCCCGGAGCGCGCCCCTTTCGCGCCCGCCTCGGGAGCGCGCAGAGCGGGAGCTCCAAGGGGGCGTGGCTTTGGCAGGCTCGGAGGGCCTATTGGGCCCATAGAGGGCGGGGCACGACGTTGCTAGGGGGATTCTGATAGGCTCCGCCGGGGAAGGTTGGCCGCCGTCAGGCCCCGCCCCTCTAGAACGCGGTAGTCGAATCAGGTGACTACAGCGGTCCACTGCTCCGCAATCAGAAGCAGACGGCCGTCTCAGCGCCGTGGAAGGTAAGTTCCGCTGGCCGGGCGCGCCGGGGGATGCCCGCGCTAGGCTTGCCGTCCTTGGGGGCCGGGGACGGCAACCCAGACCTTGTGGGAGTCCAGAGCCTGGTCCCGGCCCGGCGCCTCCCCTCTTCCTGGGCGTCTTCATCCGGTCGCTGCCTCTTTCTGGCTCTGGCCCAGCGGAGGGCAGCCCTCGGGCTCTCGGGGCTCCCAGTACTGCAGAGGGGGTGAGATCTGAAATCCAAGACACCTTGTTTAGGATTTCTGAAGGAAGAACCCAGGCTCCGGGAAGTGATGGCTGGGGGAGGGGGGAGGGGTAGTGAGGGCGGCTTGGGGACCGACTGTGGGATCCACGCCCAAGGTTAAGGGCGGCAGGGCTAGCTAGTCAGTAGTGACCCCGGTGCTTCTCTAACGTTTCTTAGCTTCCAAAGCCCAACATATAAAGCTGATGAAAGCAGAGCAGATCTGGTCAGACCCTGAGACACTGAGTCCAGAACAATGTTGCTGAAGACAGGTACCTATACTAGAGGGGGTGGCTTTGGGAGGGTAGTTGGGGTGGGAGTTACCTGGAGGAAGTTCCAGCCCTCTGGTGTCTGGGCCTCCTTCTCTGATGTGGGTATGTGGGGAGACATGTTCCTCTTATTCTTGGAGCTGGACAGGGAAAGGAGAAGGAGGTGTTCCTCACCCAGGAATCAGTTCCCCTCCAAAGAGGCCTCTTCCTTTCTCACCCCTTCTCCCAAGAGTGCAGAGACCCTATCTTAACCAACCTGAGCTGAGAACAGCTCTGTAAAGTCGGTACAGTAACTCTGTTTTGATTTTTTTTTTTTTTGTGAGGAAGATCAGCCCTGAGCTAACATCCATGCTAATCCTCCTTTTTGCTGAGGAAGACCGGCTCTGAGCTAACATCTATTGCCAATCCTCCTCCTTTTTTTTCCTCCCCAAAGCCTCAGTAGATAGTTGTATGTCATAGTTGCACATCCTTCTAGTTGCTGTATGTGGGATGCGGCCTCAGCATGGCCAGAGAAGCGGTGCATCGGTGCGTGCCCAGGATCTGAACCCCGGGCCACCAGTAGTGGAGCGCGAGCACTTAAACACTAAGCCACGGGGCCGGCCCAGTAACTCTGTTTTAAAGTAAGGAAACTCAGGCCCGAGAGGAAAAGGGCTCACCCAGGTGAGCTGGCTGGGTGCAGGTCCAACCTGGCTGACATCTTAAGCACTTCTGAGACCTCTTGGGGGGTCTGTGGTGGAAAGCAAAGAGCCCTGGATGGGACTCAGGAGACCTGGAGTCTGGCTACAGTGTACTGTCAAGTTCTCTGTGAATGGGGTGTGGGGAGCTGGTCAGAGTATAGAAAGGATATGACCCCAAATGTTAGTTTTTGTTAATTCGAGCACTGCTGTGGCAACAGGAAGTGGGGACCCAGGCCTCAAACACATTGCCCTACCCCAGGCACCATCTGCCCACTCACTGCACTACAGGAGCCAGCAGTTGCAGGAAGAACCAATTCCACCTCAAGCCCGGGAGTCTGCTTTCCTTAACATGCCAGCCCACAACCTCTGCAAGACAGAACAGCATGTGGATGGGATAGGGTGAGGGCCAGAGCTATGGGAGCCACTCATAGTCGTCCCCCTAATACCCCCTGCAGTGCTCTTGCTGGCCCTGGTGGCCCCGGTGCTTGTGCTGGAGAATGGGCTCCTTCGGAAGCCGCCCATGGGCTGGCTGGCCTGGGAACGCTTCCGCTGCAACATTGACTGTGATGAGGACCCGAAGAACTGCATCAGGTGAGTAAGGTCCGCACCGCCTGACAAGCCTTGCCCAGGGCCCTGCAGTGTGGGGGCAGGGAGCAGAGAGTCAGCAGAAAAGAGGGCGGGGTCAGAGCCCTCCCATCCCAGAGAGACTGCAGCCAGAGGTGACTTTTGGGACATCTGCCATTCAGCCTCATGACCTGCTGGGGCCTCTGTGGAGCCTGTCAGGTCTGTGGGGCAAAGAGACCCTGTGGTTGACTCAACCCTGAGATAATCAAAAGGATATAACTGTTAAGGCCAGGCCAGATTCCACGTGCTTCCTCTTGCCCAGTCCTGCCCCTTTGCCTGGGGTCCAGACCACTCCTTTCACTCCACCTTGCTTAGGGGTCATGACACAATCCCTGGTGTCATTTACACTTTGTCTTTAGCTGACAGCAAGGCCATGGTTCTTAGAGCCTGGATTCACACTCAGAGCATCTGAGAAGCTTTGAGGAAGGGGGCGGGGGTCAGGGCCATGCTGAGCCTCTGAGCTGCCCCATCCTCTGCCCCTCGCCAGTGAGCGGCTCTTCATGGAGATGGCTGACCGGCTGGCACAGGATGGATGGCGGGACCTGGGCTACATATACCTTAACATCGATGACTGCTGGATTGGCGGGCGTGATGCCAAAGGCCACCTGCTGCCTGATCCCAAGCGCTTCCCCAACGGCATTGCCTTCCTGGCTGACTATGTGAGCTCTGCCCCAGCCCTGCCTCTCAGCCTGGGGGCCAGACCACTCTCCACACCATGCTGCTTAGGACTCATTTCCACAATCTCTGCTTGAGGACTGTCTGGTGGGGGAAACAGATAAATGAACAGCTAGTTTTGGCTCACTGTGGTGGGTGAGAGCCAAGAAGGGTACTTATCCAGCCTGGAATTTCAGGAAGGTTTTCTGGAGGAGGTAGTTCTTGAGCTGATACCAGAGAGATGGCATTTGAGGCAGAGGGGATGGCAGAAGCAAAGGCCTAGAGGCAAGCAACAGCCCATGGGAGATGTGTGTGTTGGAGGGAGAGGAAGGACCATAGTTGGCAGAGGCCAGGCAAGCAAGCTGAGACCCTTTCTTTTGGTCAATGGGAAGCCATTGAAGGTTTTAATGGGGCCTGGTCAGATGTGCCTGTGAGGCAGCTCTCTGAGGGTCCTGCCTGAGCCCACTGTGTCCTCCACCCACCACAGGCTCACTCCCTGGGCCTGAAGCTGGGCATCTACGAGGACTTGGGAAATTTCACCTGCATGGGTTACCCAGGCACCACGCTAGACAAGGTGGTCCAGGACGCTGAAACCTTCGCCAAGTGGAAGGTGGACATGCTGAAGCTGGATGGCTGCTTCTCAACCCCCGAAGAACGGGCCAAGGGTGGGTCCCACAGCTGGCTGGGGGCCATCAGGTAGACAGGGAGGGGTGGCCATAGAAGGCCCACCAGTGCCCACCTGGCTGAGCTTGTCTGTCTTTTGCCCCTAGGGGATAGTGTTTCCCAATTCCCCTCACCCAGGGGCTAGGGGGATCTTGGCTCCCAGGCTCCCTAAAAATGGGTTGGCACCATGCCCCACCCAGGAAGTGTTTGTGGCTCTGGGTACAGGGGCAAGCATCTCCTCTTTTGAGCCCCCGTTTCCTCACATTTGGTGGGATGAGGCCTCAGATTTCCTCCTGCACTCCTTGGTCCTGAAACATGGCGGCTTGGACTTCTCCAGGGTACCCCAAGATGGCTGCTGCCCTGAATGCCACAGGCCGGCCCATTGCCTTCTCCTGCAGCTGGCCAGCCTATGAAGGGGGCCTCCCCCCCAAGGTAAGCCATTCTGTGTGCCTGCCCAGCACTGCTCCCTACACCAGGCCGCCTTGCCTCTTGCACATTCAGGGCTTTGCTCACCATAGTTGCCCACATGCTGATTTTTAGGTCTAGAGAGAGGGTCCTAAGTACCCTAGAGGGGGCCTCAGCCAGCCCAGGGTCTTAGAAGAGGAGACACTTGTCAGGTGGGCTGAAGGGGTTGGCATCCAAGTCAGGGGAGCCACATGTGATGTGCTGACACACAGCACCCAGCAAGTGGTCAGAGTCCTGGGTTGTACTGAGTGGGCTAGGAGATCCAGAAGGCTGGTGAGGCCAGGCAGGTGGGGCCAACCCTCTGAAGGACCTTGTGGGCACCTCACCAGGGTCCTCTCAGCATCTAGGACACTGGAAAGGTGGGATCAGACTTGCGGACCTGAGGGAGAATGTGGGCAGGTGGTGGGACTCTTCCTGAGAGAACACGGGGGAAGGTGTGCGGCAGGGATGTTGTGGGTACACCAGCCTGGGCCCATAACCTGAGCTTGACCCCAACTGGCATGAAAGAGCAGGGTAGGCTTCTGGCACCAGCACACCTGGAGGGGAGGCCTGGGCAGCCCCAGAGCAGGGCCACTCTCTCTGAGGCCTTCCTCATCGTGAACAAGCTCAGGACCTGTTCTCTTCCTCCCCCTTCCCCACCCTCTGTGTCTCCTGCTGAGCCTCCCTAGGCCCTGTGCGGGCTTCTGGGCAGCAGGGTGCTGGACTTGCCCTTCCCCCAACATCCAGGTGAACTACAGTATGCTGGCAGACATCTGCAATCTCTGGCGCAACTATGACGACATCCAGGACTCCTGGAGGAGTGTGCTCTCCATCCTGGACTGGTTTGTGGACCACCAGGACATCCTGCAGCCAGTAGCGGGCCCTGGGCACTGGAACGACCCAGACATGGTACCCCCATGGAGGGGGATGTCCCAAGGCCCTCATCCATGAGGGATCTGCTCCCCACTTCCCTCGTGCTCTCTTCCGGGATGCTCACTGCCAGCTTCCAGATCAGCGTCTCTGAAATGTGTCCTTGAACTAGCTGCAGTAGACTCACCTTGGGAGCTTTTTTACAATTCTGTTCCCAAGGCCCCACCCCCACCTTCTGGATCAGAATGTTGGGGAAAGGCCTGGGAATGCCTATTGTTAACAATCTTCCCAGGCAGCTCTGATGTTTCTTGAAACTTGAGAGCTTGGTCTGTAGTGACTCTTGTGTGAGACATTATTCCTGTGCAGGGTGAAGATCATGAATATTCCACACTCTCTTACTACTGCCCTCCCTACACTGCCCTCACCCAGGCTGCCTCTGGCCCCTCTTTCAATGCCCTGTACCCTGTTACCCTCCTGCAGAGCCTCCACAGGCAGAACTGGCCCCTTATACCTACCACACTCATAGCCCTGGTGACTTAATATTTTTTGCAAATTATCTTATAGTATTATAGCTATCTCTTCACTTAGTCAATAAGCATTTACTATCAGTGATGATTAGAATAACTATAAATCCTAGGCCAGATGGAGGGATGCCTGGAGAAATAGAAATTGGCCTGCTTTGAGTTCCAGCTCCAGCTCTGCCATGGACCTTGGGCAAGTGACTCAGTTTTTCCTGTGCCTCAGTTTTGTCACTTGGAAAATGAGAATAAGAATAGTAGCTACCTTATAGAGGGTTGTTTTGAGGGTTAAATGGATGACCCTTTAAGCACAGTTTGGCATATATACAGTGCTTAGTAAAACTGGTATCACTAAGTATGTAACCATGTTGCATTAGTAATAATTGTTTGTGTCCCGTCTGTGGATAGGTTGCCCTGGGGTCAGGAGCCCCCCTTGGTCCAGTCAGCTGTGGTTAGGGCTGGTGTGTGGTTAGTGGCAGGAGCACGGACTCTGTCCAGGTCTGGTTTCCTACCATTGCCACCCTGGGTGTATTTCTTGACTTGTGTATTCCAGTTTATAAATGCTTTTGGCAACAGGATCCCATTGGATCATGTGACACAGCCAGAGCATATTGTCACCCCCTTCTTGGTGAAATAAAAAGCTGAGGCTCAAATGGAAAGTGACTCAACCCACCCCAAGACCACACCAGGGGGAATGGTGTTCAATGAACCAGGCCCCACATGTGGCCATCTTCCCCCACCTCCATCTTCTCTTGCCTTGGCTATAAGTTTAGGGTTGGTCCTTGTGCTCACGTCCCAAAGCGGGCAGAGCTCACTGCTCCTCTCCTATGCCCCTAGCTACTCATTGGGAACTATGGCCTCAGCTTTGAGCAAGCCCAGGCTCAGATGGCCCTTTGGACAGTGCTGGCAGCCCCCCTCTTCATGTCCACGGACCTGCGTACCATCTCTGCCCAGAACATGGACATTCTGCAGAATCCACTCATGATAAAAATCAACCAGGATCCCTTAGGCATCCAGGGATGCAGGATTCTCAAGGTACTGGGGTGTGGGAGGAAGGAAGGGGAGGATGAGGGACTGGGCTCCCCTGAGAACGTGGCTGCAAGGTTTGAGCCAAGCCTGGAGGTCACGGTGGGGAGAGGGTGCTGGGCCTCTGAAATCCACTCACTTCACCTGCTAGTGGCATTCAGTCAAGGACTCCATAGGGACCTGCTCCAACTGTCCTCCACTTGCCTGGGTGAGAGCAGGACAGCTCATGGAATTCGGAAAGGAGATGTGACCATGCAAGTGCACGTGGGAATAGTGAGGCCCCTTGGTTTGGAAGCACAAGACTTCTGCACACATCTGTAATGTCCAGCAGAGAACTAGGGCTTCCCTCCAGAGTTTAGGAGTTGTCTGAATCAAGGAATGCAACGACTACTAGTACTAGCATCTACTATTTTTTGAGTACCTGCTGTGTACTGGGCATTCTAGATACATTTTCTCAGAAGGTAGATACTCCTTCCCTGTTGCACAAATGAGGGAGCTGAGACTTGAAGAGTCTAAGTAACTTGAGCCCACAGCCACACCATTGACAAATGGTACAACAACACTTGGCTCTAACAGTGTTGCCTCAAAGCTTGTGCTCTTTGCACAGATCCTTGCCTCTCTAGTAAAAAGAAATCTACACAACCATAGAAGGCACCTGTAGAATAAGTGATGCCCAGAGGAGGTAAGTGATCCCTGCCAGAGGAGCTGATGGTGGAGCTGGGAGCTCAGGGCAGAGTTCATCGTTCCCCCTGACCAGTGCCCTTCACTCCAGCGCCAGCAGCTTCCATGTCTACCCCTCCCATTATCCTGTGAACTCTCTGAGGCAGGACCTCATGAAGCAATTTTCTCTGTGTCCTAGCACGGGGCATAGTGTCTGCTGGCTTTGGGGAGCGTCTGCTGAGTCGGGGAAGGAAGGAAAGAAGGAAGAGTTTGATAAGTTGGGTGCTGAAGGGCTGTGGTACTTCCCCCCAAGCATGGAACTACAGGCTGGGGAGACCCAGAGCTCAAGAGAGGACTGGGAAGGGGACATCAGGGCCTGCCTGAGCAGGGACCCCAGCCAGTATCCATGTTCTGTGCCCAGGAGAAATCCCACATTGAAGTGTTCATGCGGCCTCTGGCCAATAAGGCCAGTGCCTTAGTCTTCTTCAGCCGCAGGATGGATATGCCATATCGCTACCATTCTTCCCTCGCCCAGCTCAACTTCACCAGCTCCAACATGTACGAGGTGAGTGCCTCACTGCCTGCAGGGCTTCAGGTTTCCCTGGGAGGGCATTGCTGAGGGTGGTTCTCACTCACACATGGCTTCCCCTAAGCCGTAGCCCTTGAATCCTTTAGCAGGTGCCATGGGGCAGCTGCAGGCACTGAGGGCTGTGGCTGGTACTGTTCTCTGCACTGGTGTTTTCAAGCTATACAAACAGAACTACTGTGTATAAATGAGTCCTGTGGTCTGAGGCCATGTTCTTTCCGTCATTGGTCAGTCCTTGCTGGCATGTTCCTCAGGTTCTCTATGGGCTGGGGCTTTGGCCACTGCCTGTGTTTAGGCAACTGTTGGCTTTGCCAGTGGAGAAGTGATGGGAGAGTCAGGGTTCCCACTTCTGTGGGGCATACTGGAGGCCCAGGACAGACCTGCCAAAGTCTAGGCTTCTACATCCTCTGAGGGGGTCTCTGTGCAGCAATTCTTATGGTGGCATTGGTGATGTCCCTTCCCACTGCAGGCCCAGAACGTCTACACGGGTGATATCATCAGTGGCCTCCGGGCTGAAACCAACTTCACAGTGGTCATCAACCCTTCAGGGGTGGTGATGTGGTACCTGTATCCTGTGAGGAAGCTGGAGACACCCCAGCAATGAGGAGCTAGGATATGTGAGAGGCTGTGGTGGCATCACTGAGCCCAGACCGTGGAGCCTTGGCATGCTGAGGGCCAGTAGGTGGGGTTTTCTGCTACACAGGCCCACTCGTCGACCTGACCTCATTAGACCCAAAGTGCAATCTCAGGACCAGGTTCCACGCCCTGCCCAAGTGTGAACCCTCTTGGAAACTTGTCTTGGGGCAATTTCCTGTGGCCTTCCTGGCCTCTACCTCCACTGCACAGCTCCACAGATGTTGCTGAACAACTCAGCCAGCTTCCTGAGAACCGACAGGCAGGGGCACTGATACCCATCAGGACTCCAGCCTCTGACCTTCTTTTTGTTGACTCTGAAATCAGGATTTGGAATTTTTCTTATAATTAGGAGTGGAGATCTCACCTCTTATCAGGAACTTCCATGAATCGTGTGATTGGCTTTCCTGCCTGGAGAAGGCCTTGAAGGCTAACACCACCTGAGAGTGATCTTGGCTCCCTCAGGTCACCAATAAAGCTGTTCTTTAGTCAAGTAGTTGTAATATGGACCTGGGGCCATGGGCACCTTCAGTTAGGGACTCTGGATGGCAGTACACAGGGTGCTTGTTTCAAATCTCACCTCACAGGGAAGATATATGGCATCTTCTAGTCCCTCATTTTCCAAAGCAACCTGCAGATTGTACTTCTAGACATGCCAAACTTGCCTCACCCTAGGGAGCCATCCATACTCTGCCTTGTGGTGAAACACAGTGAGGCAGAGCAGTGATGTTCACAGGCCCTCTTTGTCTTGTACACCCCTTCCCCACCCCATTCAGATGTTACAGGGTCTGCCAGCCACTGCTCCCCTCTCCCAGCCCCCCTGCTGCACAGTGAAAGGCCCTGATCTGAGCAACTTGGCATCATTGTCTTAGGTGCCTTTCAGCTCATCTCCCCTTTCTGACAGGGCTTCATTCAGTGGCACCCTGCAGCTGGGAGTGGGTGTGGGGGTGTCAGCTCTGCCTTTCTCCCACAAGGTCCCTACAGCTTGTCCTCTGCCCAGCACTATCCTCTGGCCCCTCCCTTAGTTTCTCCTTTCCTAACTTGGCTACAGAGGAGATTCAAATTCCCCAGCTCTGTCTAAAGACAAGTCCAAGGGCTCTTTGTGTCTTAAAATATATTTCCTGGGGCTGGCCCGGTGGCGTATTGGTTAGGTTTGCATGCTCCGCTTCAGCAGTCCAGGGTGTGCAGGTTCGGATCCCGGGCATGGACCTACGGACTGCTTACCAAGCCATGCTGTGGCAGGTGTCCCACATATAAAGTAGAGGAAGATGGGCACAGATGTTATCCCACAGCCAATCTTCCTCAGCAAAAAAGAGGAGGATTGGCCACAGATGTTAGCTCAGTGCTAATCTCCCTCACACACACACTATATATATATATATATATATATATATATAATATATATAATATATATAATATATAATATAATATAACTATATATATTATATATATAATATATATTATATATATTATATGTAATATATAATATAATATAATATATAATAATATATATTATATATATAATATATATAATATATAATATATATAATATATATATTATATATAATATATATATAATATATATAATATATAATATATATAATATATATACACATATATATTTCCTGCTCCTCCTCCTAGGAAAAGGGGTATTAAAGTAAAAGAAGGGCAGGTTCTTGACTGCTTGCCTTTGTTTCCCATTTCCCAAGCCCTCTTTCTTTAGCTAAAGCCACAGGGCACTTGTCTTCCTGATGGCTCTTGTCCCCATTTGGAAAGCTGGCAGCAGAGCAGGCTAGGTAGGTTCTCCTTGGGCTTTGAACGTGACAGCACCCACTGCCCCAGGCCTTGCACTACCCTGGCCTGTGGGTGGATCTCCTGTGCTCCCTCCCCAGGGTTTGAGGGCCTTAAATTTAGAGTATGGTGTAAAAAACTTGCAAGTGCACATTTTATAGTGTCATTTAAGATTACTGGAGCTTCACTGATTGAGGCTAGAGTTATCAGAGAAAGCTCCCTTTCCCCATTTGGTGTCTTGAGGCTGTGGGTCACTCAGGAGGACAGAAGCCTACCTCATCCCAGGCTTCTGCCCTTGGAAGCCTGTCACCCTATGCATAACTCCAGCTTTGGGTCTTGGTCATAATGCTGTTCAAGCCAAATGGAATGGTCTCAGGTGGGAACACTTTTTTGCCAGCTCCAGGAAAGAAGTCTTTCCTACCCCCCTGGGATGTGGTGGAGTATAGTGGTTGAGACCATGGACTTGGGAGTTGGGACCAGGAATCAACCTGGACTAGACCAGTCAATTCCTTTGCCTTCCAGACTCAGAGATGGTTACATGTCTTTACTTGCTGTATAACTTCTTTTATTCTAGGGGTGCCTGATTGATTCTCTCTCTTTAGCCTTCATTGTCTCAACATACACACTGCCTATCTTCCAGGACATTGTTTTACTCCCTTCTACCCAAGGCTAGTTAGGGACTCAGTTATTTTTTCCCAGTTCAAGGCAGCCTTGTTTGGTACTCCCCCTCTTTTAAAAAAATTTTATTATAGAAATTTTCAAATACAAAAATAAAATGGTACAGTGAACCTCCATGTACCCATCACCCAGATCCAACAACCATCAACATGTGCCATTATTTCATTTCTCTCTTCCCACACATCCTTTTTTTTTTTTTTGCACGTGAGAGTATTTGAAAGCAAAGCAAAGAAAATTCTAAACACCACTATGTAGCACTAACAGATAGGGTTTTTAAAAATATGTATCACCAGAGTGACATCAGCATCATGACAGAGTGAGCTTTCCCCATTGAACTCTCCCCCACTAAAATACAACAAAAAGGACATTCATATAACAACAGAAGACATTCACACAACACAAAAGATATCTGAGAGACCCTCACAGCTGTACATCTAAGGCTGAAGGTGCTGGAACCCCCAGAGGAAGTGGAAGGAGGTAGGAAGAACTCCCCTCCTTCCCCAACGACAGCGACCCTGAGACTGAGGCCTTGTGGCTCTCAGAGAAGGGGGGAGGGGCGGCCCTCCATGGGAAAACTGTCACTCTCCAAGTTCCCTCACAGCCCATGGAGAACTCCCTCATGGAGGGAACGGAACCATTGCAGGGGTGCCTTCATCAAGCTAGCACCCCAGGAGAGCAGATAGCAAGGGGGCAGCAAGAAGGCCCTGGGATTGGGAAGGCGAGAGTGAGCACCCCTCCACCCCTGCTGGGCACTTCAGCTCAGCAGCGTTACAGCCTCAGCTCAGCCAAGCTCCAGCCCCAGCAGCTCTGGCCCGACCGCATGTCGGCCCCCACTGCTGCGGCCCCGCTGCTCTGGCCCAGCCACTGTCCAGCCCCAGCTGCTCCAGCTGGGCTGTGCTCCAACTCCAGCTGCTCCAGCCCGGCCACAATCCAGCTCAGCCACACTTCAGCCCAGCCGCCCTTCATCTCAGCTGCACTTCATCTCAGCCAATCAGCGAGAGCACCTGCAGGTAGCAGTGGGCTCAGAATACACAGATCTTGACACCCATCCCGTGGTAGCAGGTGGAAACCACGACCAGATATTTTCAGTATGAGGAAAAATAAGCCAACACCATCAGGCACTATGCAAAAATATAGTAAATCTCCAGAACAGAAGGAAAATGACAAGCACCCAGAAATCAATCCTGAAGGCACAGAAATCTATAACCTAAATGACGGAGAATTCAAAATAGCTATCATAAAAAAAGCTCAATGAATTACAAGAAAATACAGATAGACAATTCAGTGAAATCAGGAATTTCTTCACAAAAGAGATTGCAACTATAAAGAAAAACCAATCAGAAATATTGGAGATGAAAAACACAATGGAGGAGATAAAGAAAAATCTGGAGTCCCTAAAGAACAAAGCTGACAATATGGAGGAAAGAATTAGTAATATTGAGGATACAAATGTAGAAATGCTGCAGATGGAGGAGGAGAGAGAACTAAGACTAAAAAGAAATGAAGAAATTCTCTGAGAAATATCTGACTCAATTAGGAAATCCAACATAAGGATTATAGGTATCCCAGAGGGAGAAGAGAGGGAAAAAGGAGCAGAGAGCTTGTTCAAAGAAATAATAGCTGAGAACTTCCAAAACTTGGGGAAGGAGCTGGAAATGCCAATGAATGAAGTCAACAGATCTCTTAAATATATCAACATGAAAAGACCCTCTCCAAGGCATATAGTAGTAAAATTGGCAAAGGTCAGTGACAAATAAAAAATATTAAGGGCAGCTAGACACACACACACACACAAAAATAACATATAAAGGAATTCTTATCAGGCTATCAGCTGATTTCTCACCAGAAACTTTACAGGCTAGGAGAGAGTGGAATGATATATTCAAAATTCTGAAAGACAAAAACTTTCAGCCAAGAATACTCTATCCAGCGAAAATTTCCTTCATGATGGAAATGATGGAGAAATAATAACTTTCCCAGATAAACAAAAGCTAAGGGAATTCATTGCCACAAGACCCCCCACTAAAAAAAATGCTCAAGAAGGCCTTCATGCCTGAAAAAAAAAGAAAGAGGATACAAAGCTTTGAACAAGGAGAAAAATAAGTAGACAAAACAAGAAAAATTGCAGCTATCAGACTGGGTCAGCAAACACTTAATTATAAAAGCAAAGATTAAGGGAAGGAAAACACCAAAAATAAATATAACCCCATCACTTTAAACACAAACTCACAACACAGGATCAAATAAGTTGTGACAAAAATAACTCAGTAGGGGAAGAGGAAAGGGATCAAATCGACTTAGTCTAAATGTAATCAGATGTCATCAGGAAATGGTCTATTTCATCCACGAGATTTTTTATACAAACCTCACAGTAACCACTAAACAAACAATCAGAACAGAGTCACACACAATAAATAAAGAGAAAACAAGAAAATCACCATACAGAACTACCAAACTGAATGGATCATCCAAAACACATGGGACAAGAAACAAAAGAAATGCAAAAGAACTGGAAAATGAGCAATAAAATAGCAACATTAAGCCCTCATATATCAATAATCACCCTAAATGTAAATGGACTGAATTCTCCAATCAAAAGATGAAGAGTGGTGGGATGGATTAAAAAGCAAGACCCAACAATATGCTGCCTCCAGGAAACAAATCTCAGCTCCAAAGAGAAACACAGGCTCAGAGTGAAAGGATGGAAGACAATACTCCAAGCTAATGGCAAACAAAAGAAAGCAGGTATTGCTGTACTTATATCAGACAAAGTAGACTTCAAGATGAAACAGGTAATGAGAGACAAAGAGGGGCAACATATAATGATAAAAGGGACACTCCACCAAGAAGACATATCATTTATAAATATATATGCACCCAACACAGGAGCACCAAAGTACATAAAGCAACTATTAACAAACCTAAAAGGAGATATTAACAACAACACAATAATAGTAGGGGATCTCAACACCCCACTTACATCAATGGATAGATCACCCAGACAGAAAGTTAGTAAGGAAATAGTGGACTTAAACAAAAAACGACGAGGTGAACTTAATAGATATATAGAGAGCACTCCATCCAAACACAGCAGACTATACATTCATCTCAAGCACACATGGAACATTCTCAAGGATAAACCATATGTTGGTAAACAAGGCAAGCCTCTATAAATTTAAGACGATTGAAATCGTAACAAGCATCTTTTCTGACATAATAATATGAGACTAGAAATCAACCACAAGAAAAAAACTGGGAAAGTGACAAAGATGTGGAGACTAAACAACATGCTACTGAACAACCAATGGATCATTGATGAAATTAAAGGAGAAATCAAAAAATATCTGGAGACAAATGAAAATGAAAATACACCATATCAACTCGTATGGGAGGCAGCAAAAGCTCTCTTGAGAGGGAAACTCATAGCAATATAGGCCCACCTTAACAAACAAGAAAAATCCCAAATAAGCAACCTTAAACAGAATTAGACACCTAACAGAATTAGAAAAAGAAAAACAAACAAAGCCCAAAGTCAGCAGAAAGAGGTAAATAATAAAAAGTAGAGCAGAAATAAATGAAATTAAAACCAAAAAATGAGTAGAAAGGATCAATGAAACAAAGAGCTGGTTCTTTGAGAAGATAAGCAAAATTAACAAACCCTTAGCCAGACTCACTGAGAAAAAAAAAGAGAAGGCTCACATCAATAAAATTAGAAATGAAAGAGGAGAAATTACAATGGACACCACAGAAATACAAAGCAGTATATGAGAATACTATGAAAAACTATATGCCAACAAATTAGACAATCTAGAAGAAATTGATTAATTCTTAGACTTACACAACCTCCCAAAACTGAACCAAGAAGAAATAGAGAATCTGAATATACTGATCACAAGTAAAGAGATTGAAACAGTAATCAAAAACCTCCCAAAAAATAAAAGTCCAGGACCAGATGGCTTCTCTGGAGAATTTTAGCAAACATTCAAAGATTTATTACCTGTCCTTCTCAAACTATTCCAAAAAATAGAGGAAGATGGAACACTTCCTAACACATTCTACAAGGCCAACATCACCCTGATACCAAAGCCAGACAAGGAAAATACAAAGAAGGGAAACTACAGGCCAATATCGCTGACGAACATAGATGCAAAAATCCTCAACAAAACATTAGCAAACCGCATACAGCAATACATTAAAAAGATCATAAACCATGATCAAGTGGGATTTATACCAGGGACACAGGGATGGTTCAACATCCACGAATCAATGAATGTGATACAACACATTAACAAAATGAGAAATAAAAACCACAAGATCATCTCAATAGATGCAGAGAAAGCATTTGACAAGACCCAACATCCATTTATGATAAAAACTCTCAACAAAATGGGTATAGAAGGAAAGTACCTTAACATAATAAAGGCCATATATGACAAACCCACAGCCAACATCATACTCAATGGGGAAAAACTGAAAGCCATCCCTCTGAAAATGGACAAGACAAGGGTGCCCACTCTCGCCACTCTTATTCAACACAGTACTGGAGGTTCTGGCCAGGGCAATTAGGCAAGAAAAAGGAATAAAAGGAATCCGAATAGGCAACGAAGAAGTGAAACTCTCGCTGTTTGCAGATGACATGATCTTATATAAAGAAAACCCTAAAGAATCCATTGGAAAACTATTTGAAATAATCAACAACTACAGCCAAGTGGCAGGGTACAAAATCAACTTACAGAAATCAGTTGCATTTCTATATACCAACAACGAACTAACAGAGAGAGAACTCAAGAAGAAAATCTCATTTACAATTGCAACAAAAAGAATAAAATATCTGGAAGTAAATTTAACCGAGGAAGTGAAAGACCTATACAATGAAAACTATAAGACATTACTGAGTGAAATCAATGATGACATAAAGAAATGGAAAAATATTCCATGCACTTGGATTGGAAGAATAAACATTGTTAAAATGTCCATACTACCTAAAGCCATCTACAGATTCAATGCAATCCCAGTCAGAATCCCAAGGACATACTTCACAGAAATAGAACAAAGAATACTAGCATTCATATGGGGCAACAAAACACCCTGTATAGCTAAAGCAATCCTGAAAAAGAAGAACAAGGCTGGAGGCATCACAATCCCTGACTTCAAAACATACTACAAAGTGATAGTAATTAAAACAGCATGGTACTGGTACAAAAACAGACACACAGATCAATGGAACAGAATTGAAAGTCCAGAAACAAAACCTCATATCTAGGGGCAGTTAATCTTTGACAAAGGAGCTAAGGACATACAGTGGAGAAAGGAAAGTCTCTTCAATAAATGGTGCTGGGAAAACTTGACAGCCACTTGCAAAAGAATGAAAGTAGGCCATCTTCTTTCACCATACACAAAAATTAACTCAAAATGGATCAAAGACCTGAAGGTGAGACCTGAAACTATAAAACTCCTGGAGGAAAATATAGGTAGTACACTACTCATCATCAGCCATAAAGGGATCTTTTCGAATTCCATGTCTACTCAGACAAGGGAAACAAAAGAAAAAAGAAACAAGTGGGATTTCATCAGATTAAAGAGCTTCTACAAGGCAAATGAAACCAGGATCAAAATGAAGAGGGAACCCACCAGCTGGGAAAAAATATTTGCAAACCATATATCTGACAAGGGATTAACCTCCATAATACATAAAGAACTCACACAACTGAATAACAAAAAAACAAACAACCCAATCAAAAAATGGGCAGAGGAAAAGAACAGACACTTCTCCAAAGAACATATACAGATGGCCAATAGGCACATGAAAAGATGCTCAACATCACTAATCATTAGGGAAATGCAAATCAAAACCACACTAAGATATCATCTTACACCCATTAGAATGGCTATAATCACCAAGACAAAAAGCAACAAATGCTGGAGATGCTGTGGAGAAATGGAAACCCTAATCCACTGCTGGTGGGAATGCAAACTGGTGCAGCCTCTATGGAAAACAGTATGGAGATTGCTCAAAAAATTAAAAATAAAAATACCTTATGATCCAGCTATCCCACTACTGGGTATCTACCCAACAAACCTGAAATCAACAATCCAAAGAGGCTTATGCACCCCTATGTTCATTGCAGCATTATTCACTATAGCCAAGACATGGAAGCAACACGAGTGTCCCTCGACTGATGATTGGATAAATGAGATGTGGTATATATATACAATGGAATACTACTCGGCCATAAAAAAGACAAATCGTCCCATTTGCAACAACATGGATGGACCTGGAGGGTAATAAGCCAGAAAGAGAAAGACAAACAGTGCATGATTTCACTCATATGTGGAAGATAAACCAACACACGGACAGATAGAACTGTTTGGTGGTTACCAGGGGCTAGGGGGGTGGGGGGTGGGCACAAGGGATGGAGGGATGCACTTATATGGTGACTGATAAACAATAATGTACAACAAAAATTTCAAAATAAAAGAAAAAAGAAAAAAAATGGGTATAGAAAGAAAGTATCTCAACATAACAGAGGCCATATATGACAAACCCACAGCCATCATCATACTCAACAGGGAAAAACTGAAAGCCATTCCTCTCAAAACAGGAACAAGACAATGGTGCCCACTCTCGCCACTCCTACTCAACATAGTACTGGAGGTTTTGGCCAGAGCAATTAGGCAAGAAAAAGGAATAAAAAGAATACAAATAGGCAACAAAGAAGTGAAACTCTCACTGTTTGCAGATGACATGATTCTATATATAGAAAACCCTAAAGAATCCATTGGAAAACTATTAGAAATAATCAACAACTAGAGCAAAGTTGCAGGGTACAAAATCTTTGCATTTCTATATGCTAATAATGAACTAAAAAGAATTCAAAAAGAAAATCCCATTTACAATCACAACAAAAAGAATAAAACATCTAGGAATAAACTTAACCAAGGAGGTGAAAGACATATACAATGAAAACTATACGACGTTGTTGAAAGAAATTGATGAAGACATAAAGAAATGGAAAAACATCCCATGCACATGGATTGGAAGAATAACCATAGTTAAAATGTCCATACTACCTAAAGCAATCTACAGATTCAATGCAATCCCAATCAGAATCCCAAGGGCATTCCTCACTGAAATAGAACAAAGAATACTAAGACTCATATGGGGCAAGAAAAGGCCCCAAATAGCTAAAGCAATCCCGAGAAAAAAGAACAAAGCTGGAGGCATCACAATCTCTGACTTCAACACATACTACAATGCCACAGCAATCAAAACAGCATGGTACTGGTACAAAAACAGGCACACAGATCAATGGAACAGAATTGAAAGCCCAGAAATAAAACCACACATCTACAGACAGCTAATCTTCGACAAATGAGCTAAGAACATACAGTGGAGAAAGGAAAGTCTCTTCAATAAATGGTGCTGGGAAAACTGGACAGCCACGTGTGAAAGAATGAAAGTAGATGAGTTTCTTTTGCCACACACAAAAATTAACTCAAAATGGATCAAAGACCTGAAGCTGAGTCCTGAAACTATAAAACTCCTGGAAGAAAATATAGGCAGTACACTATTTGTCATCGGTCATAAGGGGTCTTTTCAAGTTCCATGTCTACTCAGACAAGGGAAACGAAACAAAAAATAAACAAGCGGGACTTCATCAGAATAAAGAGCTTCTACAAGGCAAATGAAGCCAAGATCAAAATGAAAAGACAACCCACCAGCTGGGAGAAGATATTTGCAAATCATATATCAGACAAGGGGTTAATGTCCATAATATATAAAGAACTCACACAACTGAACGACCAAAAACCAAACAACCCAATCAAAAAATGGGCAAAGGATATAAACTGACGCCTTTCCAAGGAAGATATACAGATGGCCAATAGGCACAGGAAAAGATGTTCAACACCACTAATCATCAGGGAAATGCAAATCAAAACTACACTAAGATATTATCTTACACCTGTTAGAATGGCTATAATCACCAAGACAAAAAACAACAAATGTTGGAAAGGTTGTGGAGAAACAGGAATTCTGATTCATTGCTGGTGGGAATGCAAACTAGTGCAGCCTCCATGGAAAATAGTATGAAAATTCCTCAAAAAATTAAAAATAGAAATACCATATGACCCAGCTATCCCACTACTGGTTATCTATCCAATGAATGTGAAATCAACAATCCAAAGAGGCTTATGCACCCGTATGTTCACTGCAGCATTATTCACTATAACCAAGAAGTGGAAGCAACCCAAAAGTCCCTCGACTGACAAATGGATAAAGAAGATGTGGTGTATATATATATATACAATGGAATACTACTCAGCCATAAAAAAAGACAAAATTGTCTCATTTGCAACAACATGGGTGGACCTGGAGGGTATTACATTAAGCAAAATAAGCAAGAGAGAGAAAGACAAACACTGCATGATTTCACTCATAAGTAGAAGATAAACTAATACACGGATGGAGAGAACTGTTTGGTGGTTACCAGGGGCAAGGGGGCTGGGGGGTGGAGATAAGGGGGGAAGGGATGCATTTATACAGTGACTCACAAACAATAATGTACAACTAAAATTTCACAATGTTATAAACTATTATGACATCAATCAAAAAATTATATATATATACATATGACCTTAATACAATTTTCCTATCCAACAAAATAAAATTTTTGATAATCTAATAACCAGTATGTGTTCAGTTTTTGCCAACTGTCTCAAAAATATCTTTCTATAGTTTAAATCAAAATCCAAGCAAGAGATCAACAAAAATGGTCCAGTAAGAACCACTGCAAGTTTGCTCCCTCCATAAAAGCAATGAAAAACCTACCACATGTCATCAGAATCAACTTTCACAGAACTCTAGGAATTAACCAAAGGCTTGCAGCAATGCAGAGAGTGTTCAGTTTAACAAGAGTAGTATCTTGGTAAGAACAGCAAGCTTTGTAGTGTTTTCACCTTACCCTAGTACCAGATTTTAAATCAGCTATTTTAAATGTGTTCCGAAGAGCTAAAGGAAATCATGGCTAAAGAACCAAAAGAAAGAAAAATGATATCTCGCCAAATAGAGAATATCAGTAAAGAGACAGAAATTATAGAGAGGAAACAAATAGAAATTCTAGAGTTGAAAAGTACAATAACAGATAAAAATTTCACTAAAGGAGCTCAACAATAGACATAACCAAGCAGTAAAAAATCAACAAACTTGAAGACAGGTCCATTGAAAATAACCTGAGGAACAGAAAGAAGAATGAAGAAAAATGAACAGAGGCTCAGAGACCTATGGGACACCATGCAGCATACCAACATACACATAAGAAGAAGAGAGAAAGGGCAGAAAGCGTATTTGAAGAAATAATGGCTCTAAACTTCCCATATTTGATGACAAATATTAATCTACATATCCAAGAAGCTCAACGAACTCCAAGTAGGATAAACTCAAAGAGATCCATACCTAGACACATCATCAAACTCTCAGAAAACAAAGACAGAGGGAGAATTTTGAAAGCAGCAAGACAGAAGTGACTCATCATATACAAGGGAAAATACTTTGAAATGAAGGAAAATTAATACACAACATACTAAAACACAATATACCAAAACTTATGGAGTGAAAGTAGTGATCAGAGGGAAATTAATAGCTATAATTTGCCTATATTATTAAAAAGAGTGAAAAGACAACCCACACAATGGGAGAAAATATCTGCAATTCACATCTGATAAGGGACTTGTATTTAGAATATATGAAGAACTCTTACAACTTAATAATAAAAAGACAAATAACCCAATTAAAAAATGGGCAAAGGATCTGAATAGGCATTTTTTCCAAGGAAGATATGCAAATGGCAAATGCTCAACATTAGTAATCATTAGAGAAATGCAAATAAAAACCACAATGAGATATCACTTCACACCCAAAAGGGTAGCCAGAATAAAAATTTAATAACTGTTGGCAAGGATGTGGAGAAATTTGAACCCTGTACCCTTGTACACTGCTGGTAGGAATGTAAAACTGGTACAGCTGCTATAGAAAATGGCCTGGCAATTCCTCAAGTGATTAAACATAGAGTTACTATATGACCTAACAATTCCACATCTAGGTATATACCCAAAAGAAATGAAAACATGTCCACACAAAATCTTGTACACAAATTTTTATAGCAGCGTTATTCAGAACAGCCAAAAGGTGGAAACAACCCCAATATCCACCAACTGATGAATGAATAAACAAAATGTGGTTAATCATAGAGTGGAATATTATTCAGCCACAAAATGGAGTAAAGTAATGATACATGCTACCTCATGGATGAACCTTGAAAACATTATGCTAAGGCCACAAAAGACCACATATATGATTCCATTATTATAAAAGTCCAGGATAGGGAACTCTATAGAGACATTAGATTAGTGGTTTCTGAGAGCTGGGTGGGGAGGATGGGAGGATAGGGGGAGGTACAAGGTTTCTTTTTGAGGTGATGAAAATGTTCTTAAATTAACTGGAGTAATGGTTGTACATATCTGTGAATATACTCAAAACCATTGAATTGTACACATTAAATGAGGGAACTGTATGGTATGTGAATTATATTTCGACGAAGCTGTTTAAAAAAAAAACTCATGGGGCCAGCCCTGTGGCATAGTAGTTAAGTTTGGCATGCTCTGCTTCAGCGGCCTGGGTTCGCAGGTCTGGATCCTGGGAGCAGACCTACACCACTCGTCAGCCATGCTGCGGCAGCAACCCACATACAAAATAGAGGAAGATTGGCACAGATGGTAGCTCAGGGCGAATCTTCTCAACAACAACAACAAAAAAAACCTCATACTCATGTCATTGCAGTATTATTCACAATAGCCAAGACACGTAAGCAACCCAAAAGTCCATCGATGGATGAATGGATAAAGAAAATGGCATATAGACATAAAATGAATATTATATAGCCTTAAAAAAGAAGGAAGTTTTGTCACATGCTACAACATGAATGAACCTTGAGGATATTATGCTAAGTGAAATAAACCAATCACAAAAAAAACAAATACCATATGATTCCACTTATATGAGGTAGTTAAAGTAGTCGATTTCATAGAAACAGAAAGTAGATTGGTAGTTGCCAGGGGGCTGGGGGAGGAAAAAATGGGGAGTTGTTCAATGCGTATAGAGTTTCAGTTTTGCAAAATGAAAAAGTTCTAGAGATCCATTGCACAACAATGTAAATATAGTTAACACTACTGACATATACACTTAAAAATGGTTAAAAAGATAAGCTTTATGTTGTGCTTTTTACTACAATTTAAAAAAGAGAGAGCAGGGCTGGCCCGATGGCATAGTGGTTAAGTTCACACGCTCTGCTTCAGTGGCCTGGGGTTCACAGGTTTGGATCCTGGGCACGGACCTACACACCACTCATCGAGCCATGCTGTGGAGGTGTCCTATATAAAGTAGAGGAAGATGGGCACGGATGTTAGCCCAAGGCCAACCTTCCTCAGCAAAATAGAGGAGGATTGGCAACAGATGTTAGCTCAGGGCTAATCTTCCTCACAAAAAAAAAATGAGAGAGAGAGAGAGATCCCTGAGGCTGAACCAGAAGATGCTCAGCATTTTAGGGATGGTAGCCATGGACAGGCCCAGGTCAACAGAGTCCAACATGGCTAGAAAATAGTCCATGGGCTCATGGAGACTATGCTCAGTCTGAATCACAAACAGGACAGCAGCATTCTCCAGAAATGCAACAACATACACAAAGAAAAGGGGAATCCAATCCAGATGCACACATCTTCCAGCCCTGGAATGCCCAAGAGGAGGAATGAAGAAGGATGGAACTGGATGTCATTAGGAATGGACATCCTCCCTGCCACTGTTGGTGATTGTGTATATCAGAGTTAGATGTCAACTTTCCATTAATGATTCTTGCTCTACTTCCTTCTTTTTCCAGATTCCAGGTAAAATGCAAAATAAAATTGTAATATTCCTTTTCTCCCATTCAATGTTATCCAAACTTTTTTGCCATCCTTACTTTGAACATCAGATGGCTCCAGGAACAGAGCCAGCCTCACTCTTCCCCAGATCATTCCCATCCAGAAAAGGGTGAACAGGAAGACAGGGGAGAAGAATATCATCTGTCAGTGGATATTCAGGGTAAGGAATACGAATTTTAGAAGTGGGATAATGTCAACAACATGGCTGAATAAGATATCCCTGGCGTATGGTTCCACTCAACAGCAACAATTTGGCATCCCTCCACAGACAAAAGTGCCTTGTAGGAGCTGTGGGATCCAGCACCATACACCAAGGGATGTGGCAGAAGTCTCATCCACTGTGCATCAGGTAATAGTCATACAGACGTTGGCCCTGGCTTTGGACCTTGCAATGGCCTGTAAACTGCCTCTCAGCCACAGTCTGGGAAACCCTAGAGAACACTGTCTTAGACAAATACCCACAAATGAGACAGCCTTCATGGAAGTCCAGGTTTCCAGTGGAGAAGTTCTAGCACACCGTTGGAGAAAGAAAATAGAAGTTTGGATGCACTGGAGAGGGAAAGAGGAACAGGTTGACTTTACCCACGTCACCCCTCCCCTAAGGCAGCACAGCTCAGTGCCAAGTGAGACCTTCTTGGCTCTTGATTTCTCCCACAGAGGAAAGTGAGAGCATGCGAGTGAGCACCTAGCTTCCCTAGCAAGATATTGCCAAAGAGGCCCATTTCTCACTCCATCCAGAGTACTGAGTCATGAGCTGCATGACTGGGGGGTGGGAAAATGCTGAGAGAGTGGCAGATAGGACTTTCTGAGGGCACTAGAGGGATGCAGATCCTACTAGCTGCATTGCCAACTCAAACAAGAAGCCCGCCCACAAGCTGTTGGGAACACAATTCCTACAGATCCCCCCTCAACTGGCTCACAGGCACCCCAGTGCTCTGCATACCTCACCTACACACACCCCTACCCTGTGGCCAGCTCTCTGCACACTCCTGATGCTTGGTGCTGAGAGTAAGCTTTGGCAGATGGCTAGTGAGCACACGTAGAAAGCCAGCCTGAGTCTGCAGGCCAGGGAGAGACCATAAACTTGAACTTTAGCTCTGCCCTTGGGAAAACAAAAGGGAGGCTGTCAGCACCCGGTCTGGTGTGTTGTAGGATCAAGAGAAAGCATACAATCTTAAGAATTCTGCCACAAGAGGAAGCAAGAAGTGTGAAGGTGGCATATCCACAGAAGGTCTGAGAAAGCCTCAGAATCCCTAGCAGGACTGATGGAAGGGATTTCTCTCCCAAAGTCAGTTAGCAAATATTGGAGGAGGTGACTGCTACTGCAAATGTGAAGACAGCAACACAAGACTTCAAGAAAAGTGAAAAATCAAGGCAACATGACACCACCAAAGAATCACAATAATCTTTCAGTAACCGACCTCAAAGACATGGAGATTGGCACTTTACCTGATAAAGAATTCAACATAGCTGTTTTAAGGAAGTTCAATGAGCTACAAGAAAACACAGAAAGATAATTCAATGAAATCAGAAAAACAATACATGAATAAAATGGGAAGTTTAATAAACAGATAGAAATCTGTTAAAATTTAAAAAAGAACCAAACAGAAATTCTGGAGATGAAGAATATGATGAATAAAATGAAAAATGCAATAGAGAGCATCAACAGCAAAACGAATCAATCAGGGGAAAGGATTTGTGAATTAAAGACATGAATTTTGAAACTATCCAGTCAGAGGATAACAAAAGAAAAAGAATGAAAAAGAGTTTTAAAAACCTATATGATCTATAGGATACCCTCAAGAAGAAATCTGCAAATTACTGGAGTCCTAGAAGAAGAGACAGAAAAGGAGGCAGAAAGCTTATTTAAAGAAATAATGGCTGAGAATTCCCAAATCTGGGGAGAGATTTAGATATCCAAGTTCATGAAGCTCATAGGTCACTAAACAAACACAACTTCAACAGATCTTTTCCAAGATATGTTATGATAAAAGTGTCAAAAATCAAAGACAAAGAATGAATCTTACAGGCAGCAAGAGAAAAGAAGCTTGTAATTTACAAGGGATTCCTCATAAGGCTATCAGTGGATTTCTCCACAGAAACCTCACAGGCCAGGAGACAGCGGGATGATATATTCAAAGTACTGGAAGAATAAAACTGCCAACCAAGAATACTCTATCTGGCAACGCTGTCCTTCAGAAATGAAGGAGAAGTAAAGATTACTCCAGACAAACAAAAGCTAATGGAGTTCATCACCACTAGATGTGCCTTACAAGAAATGCTGAAATGAGTTCTTCAAGCTGAAATGAAAGTACCCTAATTAGTAACATGAGCATATGAAAATATACAATACACTGGTAAAGGTAAGTATATAGTCAAATCCAGAATACTCTAATACTGTAATGGTGATGTGTTAACCACTTAACTCTAGTATAAAGGTTAAAGGACAAAAGTATTAAAAATAATTATAGGGGCTGGCCCGGCGGCATAGCGGTTGAGTTCACGTGGTCCACTTCGGCGGCCCAGGGTTTGTGGGTTCAGATCCCAGGTGTGGACCTACACACACACACACACACAGCTCATCAAGCCAGTTGTGGCAGCATCCCACATACAAAATAGAGGAAGACTGGCACCGATGTCAGCTCAGGGACAATATTCCTCAAGCAAAAAGAGGAAGATTGGCAACAGATGTTAGCTCAGGGACAATCTTCCTCACCAAAAAATAAAAATAAATAAATCTGATTTCTTTAAAAAAATAATTATAGCTACAATAATTTGTTAATGAATCCACAGTATAAAATGAGGTAAACTGTGACATCAAAAACATTAAAGGAGGGGGAGTAAAAGGGTAGAGTTTTTGTATGTAATTGAAGTAAAGTGGTTATCAACGTAAAATAGACTGTTCTATCTATAAGATTTTTTATGTAAGCATCATGGTAACCACAAAACAAAAACCTACAGTAGATATACAAAAGATAGGAGAAGGGAATCAAAGCATACCACTATGGAAAATCATTAATTCACCAAGGGAGGCAGCAAGAGAGGAAGAAAGGAACAAGGAAATTATAAAACTGTCAAAAAACAATAAGATGGCATTAGTAAGTCCTTACTCATCAGTAATTACTCTTAATGTAAAGGGCTTAAATTTTCCAATCAAAAGGCATAGAGTGGCTAGATGGATAAAAAAACAAAATCCAGCTATATGCTGTCTACAAGAGACTCACTTAGCTTTAAGGACACACATAAGCTCAAAGTTAAGGGATGGAAAAAGATATTCTATGCAAGTAGAAACCAAAAGAGGGCAGAGATAGCTATACTTATATCAGACAAAATAGACTTTAAGCCAAAAACTATAACAAGAGACAAAGAAGGTCATTATTATATAATGATAGAAGGGTCAATTCATCAAGAGAATATAACAATTATAAGTATACATGCACCCAACATCAGAGTACCTAAATACATTAAGAAAATACTAATAGATCTGAAGGGAGAAATCGATAACAATACAATAATAGTAGGGGAATTCAATACCACACTTTCAACAATGGATAGATCATCTAGACAGAAAATCAATGAAGAAATGTTGGACTTGAACTATACTTTAGAACAAATGAACCTAACAGGGATATACAGAATATTCCATCAAACAGTAGCAGAATACACATTCTTCTCAAGCACACATGGAACATTCTGCAGGATACATCATATAATAGATCACAAAATAAGTCTTAGTAAATTTAAGAAGATTTAAATCATACCAAGTATCTTTTTCAACACAATGAAATGAAACTAGAAATCAATAACAGGAGAAAAATTGGAAAAGTCACAAATATGTGGGAATTAAACAACACACTCCTCAATAGCCAATGGGTCAAAGAAGAACTCAAAAGAGAAACAAAAAATAATCTTGAAACAAACTAAAATGGAAAAAAAAAACATAACAAAACTTATAGGGTTCAGCAAAAGCAGTGTTAAAAGGGAAGTTTATAGTGATAAACACCTGCATTAAAAAAAATCTCAAATAAACAACCTAACTTGACAACTTAAGAAACTACAAAAAGAACAAACTAAACCCAAAGGTAGCAGAAGGAAGGAAATAACAAAGATCAGACTAGAAATAAATAAAATAGAGGCCAGAAAAACAATAGAGAAGATCAATGAAACTAAGAGCTGGTTTTTTGAAAAGATAAAATTGACAAGCCTTTAGCTAGACTAACTAAGGAAAAAAAGAGAGGAGACAAATAAAACCAGAAATGAGAGAGGAGACATTACACCTGATACCACAGAAATATAAAAGAGCATAAGAGACTACTATGAACAATCATGCACCAAAAAATTAGATAACCTAGAAGAAGTGGATAAATTCCTAGAAACATACAACCTACCAAGACTGAATCATAAAGAAAATGAAAATCTGAGCAAATGAATAACAAGGACGGACATTTAATCAGTAACCAAAAATCTCCCAACACAGAAAAGCCCAGGACCAGATTGCCTCCCTGCTGAATTCTACCAAATATTTAAAGAAAAATTAATACCAATCATTCTCAAACTCTTCCAAAAAATGGAAGAGTAAGGAACACTCACAAACTCATCTTACAAAGCCAGCATTACTCTGACACCAAAGCCAGATAAGGACACTATAAGAAAACTACAGACCGATATCCCTCATAAATATTCTCAACAAAATATCAGTAAACTGAATTCAACAGCATATTACAAGGATGATACCATGATCAAGTGGAATTTATCCCTGGGATGCAAGGATGGTTCAACATATGTAAATCAATCAATGTGATACATCACATTAATAGGATGAAAGATAAAAATCATATGATCATCTCAATAGATGCAGAAAAAGCATTTGACAAAATACAACATCCAAACATTGCCAAAAGAAACTGGAGACCTAAATAAATGGAAAGACATCCTCTGTTTATGGATTGGAAGATTTAATATTGTTAAAATGCCCCAAATTGATCTATAGATTCAATGTAATCCCTATCAAAATTTCAATGGCCTTTTTACAGAAATGGATAGCTGACCCTGAAATTCACACAGCAAGGGACTCAAAATAGCTAAAATAATCTTGAACACAAAGGAACAAAGTTTGAAGACTCACACTTCCAATTTCAAACCCTACTAAAAAGCTACAGTAATAAAAACAGTGTGGTACTAGAATAAGAATAGATGTATAGATCAATGAAATACAAGTTAGAGTCCAGAAATAAACCCATACATCTATAGTCAACTGATTTTGACAAGGTCGCTAAGTTCAATGAGTAAAAATTCATCCATTCAATGAGTAAAAACTGTATTTTCAAAAAATAGTGCTGGGACTAGAAATCCACATGTAAAAGAACAAATTTGGACCCCTACTTCACACCATATACAAAAATGAATTCAAAATGGATCAAAGACCTAAATGGGAGAGCTAAAATTATAAAATACTTAGAAGAACAGATAAGTCTAAACCTTAGTGACTTTGGGTTGGACAACAGTTTCTTAGATATGACACTAAAAGAACAAGCAACCAAAGAAAAAATAAATAAATTGGACTTCACGAAAATAAAAAACTTTGTGTGTCAAAGGACACTATTGAGAAAGTGAAAAGACAACACACAGAATGGGAAAATATATGTGCAAATCCTATATCTGATAAGGATCTATTATCCAGAATATATAAAGAACTCTTACAACTCAACAATAAAAAGACAAATAGTCCAATTTAAAAATGAGCAAAAGATTTGAATAGACATTTCTCCAAAGAGATATACAAATGGTCAATAAGGCCATGAAAAGATGCTCAACACTATTAGCCATCAGTCACTGTGGAAAACTGTCTGGTAGTTCCTCAAAATGTCAGTTACCATAACGACCCAGCAATCCACTCATACATATATACCCAAGAGAAATGAAAATATGTGTCCACACAAAGACTGATATGTGAATGTTCACAGCAGCGTTACTCATAATAGCCAAAAAGGGGAAACAACCTAAATGTCTGTCAACTGATGAATGGATAAACAAAATATGGTATATCCACACAATCCATACAGTACATCCATACTGATACATGCTACAACATGGATGGACTTTGAAAACATTTTGCAAAGTGAAAGAAGCCAGACACGGGCATTTGCATGATCCCGTTTATATGAAATATCTAGAATAGGCAAATCCATAGAGACAGAAAGTAGATAAGTGGTTGACAAGAGGGAATGGTTAGTGATTGCTAATGGGTATGGGGTTTCTTTTTGGGTGATGAAAATGTTCTGGAATTAGATAGTGCTTATGATTGCACAACTATCTCTCTGTTCAAATAACTGGTGTGGTTTCTGTCTCCTGGCTGAACCCTGACAGGTATACAGGGAGCCTGGAATCAACTGTGCAAGGGTCCAGGTGAGAGATAGGGAGACATGGACAGGGGGTGGTTGCAGTGAAGCTGAAGAAGAGAGACTGGCCAGACCTCCATGACTGAGTCACAATGGGGAGGGGACTGCTAAGGCAATATGCTCAGGCCAAAGACATGTTGGCGGCAGAATAAAGATGAAAGTGTTGGGGGGTTGGTTGATAAGTACCTATTTCACTACTCTGTCTCCAGCAACAGCCTAGCATTTTTAGACTCCCCTGAAAAAAAAACAACAAAAAAACTGGGTTTCTTTTTAAAGAAACTCAACCAGTTTTCAAAAACTATTGCCCCAAACAGTCCCTGAATAGAGTGTGTGTGGGAGGGGTCCTACAAAGACTGACCTCCTAGCTGAAAGAGACCCTGTACCTCCCCAGGTTGGAACAGAGGCATCTGTACTGACTCAGGATGTGCAATATAATAAATTGGGATGGTTTTCCTCATTAAAAAGACTTCCCAGTTTATAGAATGAGAACAAGCTGCATGTGGTGATTTACTTATTAGTTAGCTATTCTAACATCTAGATTGAAATCTTGGCTCCACTTACGACTGTGTAATCTTGAACAAGCTACTTCATTTCTGTGTGCTTCCACTTCCTCCTCTGTAAAGTGGGAATGTTACTAGTTCCTACTCCATAAGATTGTTCAAGAATTAAATTAAAGCCTGGGAGCCCTCTGCGGGAAGCTGTGGGAAATAACAGGTTCTCCCCCTTAATGGGCTTCTCGGTCCTCGTCTCTCCCCCTCCCACCCTTTTTTAAAAAGCAGTTTTAGGTTTACTGAAAAACTAAGCAGACAGCATACAGAATATAGTCAATAATATTGTAATAACTTTGTATAGTTATTTGTAACAACTTTGTTACTGTAATAACTTTGTATAGTTACAGATGGTAACTAGACGTATTGTGGTGATCACTTCATAATATACAAAAAAATCATTATGTTGTACACCTGAAACTAATATAATATTGTATGTCAATTAAACTTCAATTAAAAAGAAAGAAAAATTGAGCAGAAGGTAGAGTTTCCATATACCCTCTCTCCCCCCCCCAGTCCTTCTCCACTGTTTCCCCTATTATTAGCATTTTGAATTAATGTGGTACATTTGTTATAACTGAGGACAATATTGATACATCATTATTAGCTAAAGTCCATAATTTACATTAGGGTTCACTCTTTGTGTTGTACATTCTATGGGTTTTGGCCAATGTATGACATGTATCCACCATTACAGTACTGCACAGAAGTTTCACTGCCCTAAAATCTCCTGTGCTCCACTTACTCATCCCTGCCTCCCTGCACCTCAACCCCTGCAACCACTAAACTTTTCATTGTCTTCATAGTTTTGCCTTTTCTTAATGTGAGAGTTGGAATTACACAGTATGTAGCCTTTTCAGATTAGTTTCTCTCACTTGACAATATGCATTGAAGGTTCCTCCGTATCTTTTCAGGACTTGATAACTTATTTCCTTTTACTGCTGAAAATATTCCATTGTATGGATATACCACTGTGTATCTACTCAGCTATTGAAGAACAACATCTTGGTTGCCTCCAGATTTTGGCAATTATGAATAAAGCTGCTAGAAACATTCATGTGCAGATTTCTGTGTGGACATACGTTTTCAACTCACTTGGATAAATTCCAAGGAGTTCAATTGCTAGATCATATGTTAAGAGTATGTTTAGTTTTATAAGAAACTGCCAAACTGTATTTCAAGCACCTGTACCATTTTATACTTCCACCAGCAATGAATGAGAGTTCCTGTTGCTCCACATCCTTGCCAGAATTTGATGTGGTCAGTGTTTTAAATTTTAGCCATTCTAATAGATGTGTAGTGGCAGCTCGTTGTTTTAATTTGCAGTTCTCTAACAACATATGATGTCAAGCATCTTTTCATATGCTTATTTGCCATCTGTACATCTTCTTTAGGGAAGTGTCTGTTCAGATCTTTTGCCCATTCTTAATTGGGTCATTTCTCCCCCTTATTGTTCAGTTGGAGGAGTTCTTTGTATATTTTGGATATCAGTCCTTTACCAGATGTCTTTTGCATATATTTTCTCCCAGTTTGCCAGTTTGTGTCTTGTCTTTTCATTCTCTTAACAGTGTCTTTTGCAGAGCAGAAGGTTTTAATTTTAACCAAGTCCAACTTACCAATTTTTTCTTTCATGAATGGTGTTTTTTGGTGTTGTTTCTAAAAACTCATCACAAAAACCAAGGTCATCAGGTATTCTCTTATGTTATCTTCTAAGAGTTTTATAGCTTAGCATTTTACATTTAGGTCTTTGATGCAGACTGAGATATTTTTTGTGAAAGATCTTTGTCTAGATTCGTTTGTTACATGCGCAAGTCCAGTTGCTCCAGTGCCATTTGTTGAAAAGACTATCCTTTCTCCACTGAATTGTCTTTGTTTCTTTTTCAAGATCAGTTGACTATACTTGTGTGGTCTGTTTCTGGACTCTATTCTGTTTCACTGATCTATTTGTCTATTCTTTCACCAATACCACACTGTCTTGATTACTGTAGCTTTATAACAAATCTTGAAGTCAGACAGAGATAGTCCTCCAACTTTGTTGTTCTTCTTCAATATCGTGTTGGCTATTCTTGGTCTTTTGCTTCTCCATATAAAATCTAGGACCAATTTGTTGATAACAACAAAATAACTTGCTAGAATTTTTACCAGAATTTTGTTGAATTATAGATCAAATTGGGAAGAACTGACATCTTGATAATATTGATTCTTCCCACCCCTGTACCTGGAATATCTCTCCATTTATTTAGAATTTCTTTCATCAGAGTTTTGTAGTTTTACCCCATATAGATCTTGTACATGTTTTGTTATATATATACCTAAGTATTTCTTTTTTTTTTTTTTTTTGGTAAATGGTATCACATTTTTTATTTCAAATTCCAGTTGTTCATCACTGGTATATAGGAAAACAATTGACCTTTGTATATTAACCTTGTATCCTGCAACCTTGCTATAATCACTTATTAGTTTCAGGAGGGTTTTTTGGTCAATTCTTTGGGATTTTCTACACAGATAACCATGTCATGTGTGACAAACTCGGTTTTATTTCTTCCTTCCCGATTGGTATACGTTTTATTTCCTTTTCTTGTCTTATTGCATTAGCCAGGACTTCCAGTACAATGTTGAACAGGAATGATCAGAGGAGACATCCTTTCCTTGTTCCTGACCTTAGCAGGAAAGTATCTAGTTGCTTACCATTGAGTTTAATGTTAGCTGTAGGTTTTCCGTATATGTTCTTTATCAAGTTGAGAAAGTTCTCGTTATGCCTAGGTTACTGAGAGTTTTTATCAAGAATGGGTGTTGGATTTTGTCAAACGCTTTTTCTGCATCTATTGATATGATCATATGATTTTTCTTTAGCTTGTTGATATGATGTATTACATTAGTTGATTTTCAAATGTTAAACCAGCCTTTCATATCTGGAATAAATTCCACCTGGTTATGGTGTATAATTCATTTTATATATTGTTGAATTCAATTTGCCAATTTTTTTTTTAAAGATTTTATTTATTTATTTTCCCCCCCAAAGCCCAGTAGATAGTTGTGTGTCATAGCTGCACATCCTTCTAGTTGCTGTATGTGGGATGCGGCCTCAGCATGGCCGGAGAAGCAGCGCGTCGGTGCGAGCCCGGGATCCGAACCCGGGTCGCCAGCAGTGGAGCGCGCTCACTTAACCACTAAGCCACGGGGCCGGCCCCAATTTGCCAATATTTTTTGAGGATTTTTGCATTTATGTTCATGAGAGATCTGTAGTTTTCTTTTCTTGTAATTTATTTATTTGGTTTTAGTATAAGGATAGTGCTGGTTGCATAGAATGATTTAAGAATTATTCCCTCTGCTTCTATTTTCTGGAAGAGATTGTACAGAATTGGTATCATTTCTTCCTTATTGTTTGGTACAATGCACCAGTTAACCCACTTGGGCCTAGCGCTTTTTTCAATTTACTTAATAGATATAGCCCTATTCAGATGTTCTATTTTTCTTTGTGTGAGTTTTGGTAGAGTGTGTCTTTCAAGGAACATGGGTCCATTTCACCTAGGTTATCAAATGTGTGGGCATAGAGTTGTTCATAATATCCCTTATTATCCTTTTAATGTCCATGGGATCAATAGTGACTGACCCACTTTCATTTCTAATATTAGAAATTTGTGTCTTCTTTTTTCTTAGTTAGCCAGGCTAGAGGTTTATAAATTTTATTGATCTTGTCAAAGAACCAATTTTGGTTTTGTTTTTCTCTATTGATTCTCTTTTTAATTCCACTGATTTCTGCTCTAATTTCTTTTCTTCTTCTTACTTTGGATTTAATTTGATCTTTCTCTAGTTTCCTAAAGTGTAAGCTTAGAGGGTTGATTTTAGATCCTTCTTCTTTTCTTATATATGCATTTAATGCTATAAATTTCTCTCTAAGCAATACTTCTACTATGTCCTACAATTTTGATGTTGTATTTTCATTATAATTTAGTTGAAAATATATTTTTACCTCTTTAAGACTCCTTCTCTGACCCATATGTTATTTAAAAGTGTGTTGTTTAATCTCCAAGTATTTGGGGATTTTCCACTTATCTTTCTCTTATTGATTTCTGGTTTAATTTCATTGTGGTTTGAGAGTATACTTTGCATGATTTCTATACTTTTTAATTTGTTAAGGTGTGTTTTATGTCCCTGAATGTGGTCTATCTTGGTGAATGTTCCATGTGAGCTTGAGAAAAATGTGTATTCTGCTGTTGTTGGATGAAGTATTCCATAAATGTCAATTAGATCTAATTGTTTGATAGCGCTATCTAGTTCAACTATGTCCTAACTGATTTTCTGTCTGTGGGATCTGTCAGTTGCTGATAGAGGGGTGTTGAATTCTCCAACTATAATAGTAGATTTGTCTATTTCTTCTTGTAGTTCTCTGTTTTTGCTTCATGTATTTTGGTTCTCTGTTGTTAGATGCACATGCATTAAGGATTGTTATGTCTTCTCGGAGAACTAATTCTTTTATCAGTATATAATGCCTCTCTTTCTCCCTGATAATTTTCTTTGCTCTGAAGTCAGCTTTGCTTGAAATTAATATAGCTACTCCAGCTTTCTTTTGATTTCCGTTAATGAAGTATATCTTTCTCCAACCTTTTAATTTTTTTCTTTTTAAAATATTTGTGATAAAATCCACATTACATTTACCATCTTAACCATTTTTAAGTGTACAGTTTAGTAGTTTTAAGTATATTCACACTGTTGTGCAATCAATCACCAGAACTTTTTCTATCTCTTTTCTCTTAATCTATCTGTGTCTTTATATTTAGAGTGGGTTTCTTATAGACAATATATAGTTGAGTCTTGCTTTTTTAATCCACTCCGACAATCTCTGTCTTTTGATTTGTGTATTTAGACTATTGGTATTTAAAATGATTACTGATATAGTTGGATCAATATCTACCATATTTTTTACTATTTTCTATCCATTCTATCCATTCTCCTCATTCTTTTTATCTTTTCCTTTCTGACTTCTACTCTTTTTCTGCCTTAGCTGGTTTTAATTAAGCATTTTACATGATTCCATTTTCTCTCCTCTCTTACAATATTATACTATTTTTTCAAACTTTTTTTAGTGGTTGCCTTAAAGTTTGCGGTATGCATTTACAACTAATCTAAGTCCATTCTCAAATAGCATTATACTGCTTCACAGATAGAGCAAGTACCTCATAACAGAGTATTTCCAATTCCTCCCTTCTCTTATAACATCGTTGTCATTCATTTCACTTACCCATGAGCTATAATCACTGAATGCATTGTTGTTATTATTATTTTGAACAAATTGGTATCTGTTAGATCAATTAACAATAAGAAGAATAAAAGATTTTATTTTACCTTCATTTATTCCTCCTCTAACACTCTTCCTTTCTTTATGTAGATCCAAGTTTCTGATGTATATCATTTTCTTTCTCTCTGAAGAGCTTCTTTTAACATTTCTTGCAAGGCAGCTCCATTGGTGACAAATTCCCTCAATTTTTGTTTATCTGGGAAGTATTTCTTCTTCATTTTTGAAGAATAATTTTGCTAGTACAGAATTCTACATTGTTTTATTTTTCTTTTAATACTTTAAATATTTCACTCCACTCTATTCTTATTCGTATGGTTTCTGAGGAGAATTCTGATGTAATTCTTATCCTTGTTCCTCCATAGATAAGATTTTTCCCCTCTGGCTTCTTTCAAGGTTTTTCTCTTTGTCTTCAATTTTTCTGCAGTTTCAATATGATATGCCCAATTGTAGATTTTTTGGTATTTTTCCTGCTTAGTAGTCTCTGAGATTCTTTGATCTGTGGTTTGGTATCTTTCATTAATTTTGGAAAATTCTCCAATCATTATTATTTCAAATATTTCTTCTGTTCCTTTCTATCTTTTTTCTTCTTCTGGTAGTCCCATTATGTGTATGCTACACATTTTGTAGTTGTCTGATAGTTCTTGGATATTCTGTTCCATATTTTTCATTCTTTTTCCTCTTTGCATTTCAGTTTTGGAGGTTACTATTGATGTATGTTCAAGCTCACTGATTCTTTCCTTGGCCTTGTGTAGTCCACTGATGACCTCATCAAAGGCATTCTTCATTTCTGTTAGTGTTTTTGATTTCTAGCATTTCCTTTTGATTGTTTCTTGGATTTTACATCTCTCTGCTTACATTACCCATCTGTTCTTGCATGTCGTCCACCTTTTCCATTATAGCCCTTAGTATATTAATCAGTTGTTTCAAATTCACAGTCTGATAATTCCAACATATTTGCCATGTCTAAGTCTGGTTCTGATGCTTGCTCTGCCCAAGTTGTGTTTTTTTTTTTATTTTAGGATGCCTTGTAGTTATATGCTGAAAGCCAGACATGCTATACTACATAAAAGGAACTGAGGTAAATAGGCCTTTAGTGTGAGGCTTTCTGCTTACCTGGCTTGGAGTTAGGCTGTGCTTACTGTTTGCTATAGCTGTAGATATTAGAGGCTAAAATCTCCTCTGGTGTCCTTATTTTTGTCTCCTCTTTTGTCTTTGTGTTTCCCTAGAGACTTCTTAAATGATGTCTGAGATGTGCAGTTCTTTCCGTTGTAATCCAATTATTATGCAGGGGCTTTGTTGATGTGGTAGTAAGGTGTTGGGGGAAGGGAAGCACTCTATAGTCCTATAATTAGGTGTCAGTCTTCTACTGAGCTTCTGCCCCTGGGCTTTGACCTTCACAAGTGTTTTCCAGTTGTTGGGTTCCCCCCACCCCCGCCCCGCTTAGCTGAGGCAGAAAGGCTAAAGGGCTGGGCTTGGGTATTTCCCTTCCCAAATGTAAAAGGCTGCAGTGGGCTGGAGTTGGGTATTTCTCTTCCCTGGGTAAGTTAGGCTCTGGTTATACAGTTTCTCTTGAGGATAGGCCATGTTAAGGAGAACAGAATGCTTTGGATGTATTTTCAAAATAGCTACTATTCCATTCCCCCTGCTGGAAACACAAAGAGATTTTTCTTTACTCTCTACTGTGGGGACCTGGTAGGGCTCCTGGAGGTAAAACTTACAAAGATGTTGGGATCCTCCCTAAGCTGGGCCCCCTAACAATTTTTTTTGTGTGCTGAGGAAGATTAGCCCTCAGCTAACATCGGTGGCCAATCTTCCTCTTTTTTCGCTTGAGGAAGATTAGCCCTGAGCTAACATCTGTGCCAGTCTTCCTCTATTTTTCACGTGTGTCACTGCCACAGCATTGCTGACAAGTGGTGTAGGTCCGTGCTGAGGATCCGAACCTGCAAACCCTGGCAGCCAAAGCAGAGCATGCGGAACTTTAACCACTAGGCCACGAGGCAGCCCCCCCCCCCAAATTTTTTAACTCGCAAGCTTGTCTACACAGAGCCTCCACAAATTTGTCAATTACAGTTTAAGTTTTCCTACTCAGGTACTGGCTCCATCAGTGGCTTCCTTTCCTGAGCTTTTGCTTTTGGTAAATTGTGATTCTCTGTATCTACCTGTCTCTCCAGTTTTATGAGCAGCAATTTGCCCCATAAGTTCAATTCTCTGATGGATCTAAGAAGAGTAATTGATTTTCAATGTGTTCAGCTTTTTTCTTGTGAGGATCGCAGTGTTGACTTCTAAGCCCCTTACATGCTGGACAAGAAAACCCTCATCTCCTTTTTGGGAATCAATCTGTGAAGGGAACAGAAGGATTCTCGGGCAAAGGATATTTGGACAAGGGGTCTCCTTACTAAGGCTGGACCATATGCCCAGACCAAAGGCCTTCCCGGTTGGAAAATCAGAACAACACAGGCATCCCCTTTGCCAGGAAGCCTACAGGACTACCTTAGGCTGGTCAGAAGCCCTCCTCTAAACCCTGTGCAGACCTCTATCATTGTACTTTTGTCAGAAATTAGGAGTCTCTCGTCTCTCTCTTATTGGTCATTGGGTAAAAGCCAGAGGTCTAATCCCAGAATTGGGTCCAAGGGAGAAGCCTATGCTTCAGCAAAAATCTTTCTAAAATAGTTCCCAAATTGAAGTACACCAAGGCCCAAACAGAGGTCTGAGGACCAGGGAAGGTAAGACTCACAGTGAGCCGACAGGAAGAGGTCCAGACAACCTCCCCCAGGGGGATGACACAAAGGGTGCAGTACCTACCTGCTCCCATCCTATATTTTAGGGGTGGGTGGGGTCCAGGACAGGGTGGACACTTGCAAAATGTAATGAAATTGTCTCTCTCTGAAGCAGTCTGTATACTCCTAGAGATCAGGGCATGTTAGATTCCTCAGAGCACAAGGCTGGCACAGAGTAGCCCCAGTAAGTACTTGACCTGAACTGATCCTTAGGAAGCCCAGAGCACAATATTGGGCAGCACAACAAGCAAGTAGTCAGCCCACAAGCTCTCACATCAATTTATTCTGGCCCTCCTCTCCATGGAGAGTCAGAGAACAGGCTTCTCTGACTTAGGCAAGTGCCCCATCATGGAGATTCAGAGACTTCAGCACTGAGAAGATCCATCTCTCTTGGAACCAGACAATGAACAGCTGAAGCAGGATAAGTACAGAGATTAGCCAGGAAGCTGAGAGCCTGAACACATCCAAGCTGCCCTACTGTGTGGCCCAAACGGACCAGCACCAGGCAAAGCATATCACAGATACCCTGGAAAACAGAGACTAAGCCCACAGCTTGTGTGACAGCAAGCAGAGTTTAATCAAGGGTGTAAAACCAGGATGACCCCAGCCTCTTCAGTTACATTAATTTCCCTTTTCTTCTGAGAACACAGGCAGAAAGGAAGCCTGTTTTCTAACAAGAATCCAGAAATCAGTCTCCATCCCCAAGCTGTTTTACGTGGACTGGTTCAGATCTCTCTCACTCTGGTTCGCTTGTAATCTGTTTTCAAGCATTTTCCTTCCTTGAGAAAAGAAGTCTTCTCACATGATTCATCTGTCTTTTGAGGCACTGGGTGTAAGGGAAGGCACCTTGGAATTAAGCTGCCATTACACTAGCTGTTTCCTCTGCCTAGAACACTCTTCCCCAAATATCTGCATGGCTAGCTCCCTCACCTCCTTTATCCTTCAAATCTTTACTCAAATATTACCTTCTCAACAAGGCTTTATTATAATGGGCTCCCTCAGCATTCCCAATCTCCCTTACTTTGCTCTATATTTTTTCATAGCTCTTATCAACTTCTCTGTCTTTGCTTTTTCTGTAGTTTGAATATGATATGCCTAGTTATATCATATAACTTACAATATGTGTTGACTGTGTCTTAGTATTACTAGAATGTAAGCTCCATAAGAGCAGGAATTTTTGCCTGTTTTGGTCACTGATATCCCAAGCACACAGAAATGGCACATAAATGGTATTCAATAGATAAGTGTGTGAATGAAAAGGGAAACCTAGGTTCTGATCCCACCATCACTTACTCCAGCTATTTGCCTTAGGTAATTTGCTTCCCTCTCGGCCCCAGTTTCTTCATCTATGAGATTGGGTCCAAGCATCCACCTTGCTGGATTATGCATGTGAAGTGCCTGGCACGGTGCTTGACATGAGCAGATAGTTAATAAATGGCTGGCCAATTGACATAATTATTGACCCCCTCAAACTCTTCACCTTCCATCTCTTATAAGTACCCTTTACTCAGGGGCATCACCAAGGCAATTAATGCGGCAGAGCCTTCAGGTCTGGGGCTATGATGAGGGGATGAGGGCACGAGGCCGTGAAAAGCTCAAAGATCTCAGGATTCTCTTTCCTGTGCCAGCTGGGCTGACTCTAGAGCAACTGGCCTCAGGCTCTCAGCAACCCCACCCCCCAGTTATATGGCAGCAGAAGATCTGGAACCAACCTTGGGCCCCGTGAGAAATCTGAGCCCTCCTTTGAAGTACTATACCACATTTGACACAGCTGATTTTCTAAGTCCTCTGACCACCAGGGATCAAGCCCGCAACAGGGAAGGGACTCAGAGCTCACCAGGACCTCACAGATGTGTGAAGAAGATCAGGCCACTACATACACAGGAAACTCCTCCTACTGCTTGGCACCTGTGGGATGAAAAGAGGATGCTAAGAAGCAAGTTCCCCAGTCAGAGGTTAGGGTCCCAAGCTCTGGAGCCAGCCTGGGTTCACGTCCTGCCTCCAACACTCAATAGTTGTGGATTCTTTGGTTCCCTAAGCTCTCCAAGCTTCAGTGTGCTTACTGTAAAATGAAGACATTAACAGTGCCCACCTCACTGGACTGTTATGGGGATTAAGGGAGATATGCTTATGAAGCGTCTTAGCACACTGCCTGGCATCCAACTATAGTAATGACCATTAAGTCATTTTCAAAGGCCTTTAAACACCAGATGAGTCCTATCAGACCACCTTGCCAGCAGTGGCTTTGGCCAGTAGGAACCATATAAACCAAGGCTGTGAGGTAGGAAGAGGTGAACCATAACCGTGCCTTCAGGACTGTTCAACTCAACCAGCCAGAGAGGGGACAGCTTCCTCTAAAACCTCAAATTTTAATTTCTAATCCTCTCTAACAGTCTGTCAAACCAATTCTGCAAATTATAATCTTCCGTTGGTGACCAGAACTCAGTGGTGTATATATGTGTTGTATGTATGTATCATAAATCGAGAAACAATTTATTCATGTCTTTATCCACTCAACAAATGTTTACTAGACACCCAATCTGTGCCATGTTTCTGCATGGGATACAGCCTGCAGGATACAACCCTGCAATGGGATATAGCCTCTGCTCTCAAGGAGCTCACAGGTAATGGGAAAGACGAGCACACAAACAATCCCAGTAGGACTAGCACAGTATTTCACCAGAAACATGCCGGGGGTACAATACAAGCTCAGCAGAAGGGCAATTACCCTAGAAAGGGAGTTCAGAAAAAGCTTCTCAGAAGAAAGCACTTCTGGGCTGTTTTGAAAAATGAGTAGAACGTGGTGAGGAGGCAAAGGCCACACCCAGGTGTCTGTGTTTCATCTGCTCAGCTGGATCACACAGCTGGAGAGGTCACTGAAAGGGCCAGATTGCACAGGGCCTTGAATACTAAGGAGCATGATGTGATCCATGTACATGTGAAAACCAGGAGTTTGGACTTTATCCTGAAGGCTGTGAGGAGCCATTACAAAATGTATAAGCAAGGTAGAACCTAGCATATTATTAATTTATTTCTTAAATTATTCATTTCTAAAAATAGAAACACCAGGTACACATGCACACAGTACAAAATTCAAAAGGTCCAAAAGGGTTTATGGTGAAAAAACTAAGTCTCCCTCCCAATCATTTCCCCTAGCCATGCAGCTCCCCAACCCAGAGGTAACACTTGCTACCACTGTCCTGTAGATCTCCCCAGAGATCCACTCAATCACTGTTTGCACAAGGCAGAGAATGGTGACACAGTAAACACACAGTTTTGTGGCTTTTTTCATTTATTATCTTTTGGAGATTATCCCTATTGGTACATCTTCAGTTGCCACATTCTTTTTAACAACCCTGCAGTACTCCAATGAGAGAGATTAAGATTGTTTTAGACTAGCATTGCAGAAGGTGCCTGCGCTCTGGCTGGGGCCTGGAGAAAGGAAGGGAGCTGCAGTTGGCACAGCTCTTTGCCCTCCCCTATTCTCCTTCCCTGAATGTGGACATGATACCTGGAGGTGATCAGCCACCTCGACCATGAGACAAGACCATGAAGCAATAGGCCAACATGCTAGGGACAGCAGGGACAGCAGACTGGAAGGTAAAAGGAGCTGAGCCCTGCATGACGTGGTGCTGTTGCACCAATTTGGCCAGCCTGCCTCCTGGAGTATCATTATGTGAGGAAAATTAGTCCCTATGTATTTAAAACAATGTAGTTGGTTTTACTTGTAAATGATGGCACTCCTAATTGAGAGAGAAGTTTCCTTCTCTCTTTCTTTTCCTTTTTTCATCCTGTTTTTCAGAGATTCCACCCAGAGTTAGGGAACCCAATGAAGAAAGCCAGGGACCTAGTTTTATAACTGTATTAATCATATCTTTTATTTTCTGTATTCTGATACTTTGACATCTGGGGTCTTGCTAATCCTGGAGGGACTGCCCCCACCAACGTTAGCCAATTTCTAGAGATGGTAAACAACTCGCCTGTAAGTGCACTTTTCAAATGCAAGCCAACCAATCCAGGCCATTCCCCCAACCACCTGTTTTATCAGGCTCCACCTGCTCTAATCACCCCAGGGTAAGGTACTAGATAACAGGGACACCACCTATGCCCCAGAGCACACTGAAATTATTCAAATTGCCCAATCCTAAACCTGCTTACCCTACGTCACCTGTTCCTTCCCATGGGAACCACAAGAAAGGCTCTGGCCCAGTTTCCCCAACTCCCTCTGCCTCGCAACTGACCCTGGTGCTTCCCTGTGTGGCCCCCGTGGCATGGCTTGTCCCTGCGTTGGGATCTGTGAGTATAACAAACTATCTTTTCAATGGTAGTTGTCTCCTGATCTGTTTGCCTTACCATACCTAAATAATAATAAAACTATATTAAAACAATAACCAGAAACTCTTTTCTCTGGATCCTCCAGAAGAGTGGCAGAGTGCGGCAAACAATTACAACTGCCTCCCTCTTGCCCTACAGCTGTGACTAATAAGTTCTTAGAAGACAGGGACCATATTTTAAACAACTTTGTCTCCTCTCTACAGTATTAGGAATAATGCATTGCACCAAATAATGGCCCAAAATGGTCCTCAGAGAACTCACAGTTCAGGTCAGAGACAGACATGTAAACCAGCAAGAACAATGTACTCTGTAAATGCTCCAATGGGGTAGTGCACAAAATAGTGTGGGATAAAGGAAGAATAACATCTGATTTTGTTGGGCAGTTGAGACAGGTTTCACAGAGCGTTTGGGGTAAAACTTAGATGAATAGGACTTTGCCAGGCAGCCAAAGGGAGCAGATTATTGGGGTATAGAGGGATGGGTAGGAAACATTCTAGGCACAGACATGGGGAAAGAGGAGAGCAAGGTACATTCTGGTAACTCTTCTCCAAACCCAGGAGACAACTGTTGCCTCTCTCTGAGGCTGAGGAGGAAATCATCCTTTCTTTTTTTCATGACTCAAAAATCTAGCTCCAGTAGCTGTGGCTAGGGCACTTAAAGATTTGTTGAATGACTATTTAGACTTTATTTTTTTTTAAAAGTTTTTTTTTTTTTATGTGTGTGAGGAAGATCAGCCCTGAGCTAACATCCATGCTAATCCTCCTCTTTTTGCTGAGGAAGACCACCTCTAAGCTAACATCTATTGTCAATCCTCCTCCTTTTTTTTTCCCCCAAAGACCCAATAGATAGTTGTATGTCAAAGTTGCACATCCTTCTAGTTGCTGTATGTGGGACGCGGCCTCAGCATGGCCGGAGAAGTGGTGCGTCGGTGCGCACCCTGGATCCGAACCCTGGCCACCAGTAGCGGAGCGCGCGCACTTAACCGCTAAGCCACGGGGCCAGCCCTGACTATTTAGACTTTAAAAGCAATTTACCAACTGCGTTCAACATTAGTAGCTACTTATTAACACTCAGTTCAATTAATATTCTGTTTGATTATTTACAATAAATGCTAATTACTAAATATTACACAAATTTCTTTATACTGGCTTCTAAATATATACCTAGATTAATCAAAATGCTGGTCAAATCTACAGACCCTCTTCCTTAGATAGAATCCCTTCTTCTTGATCCATTTAGGACCTTTCAAAAAAAGGTTTATTCTCCAGCAGTCCATGGTTGAGTGTGTCCCACCATCTCCCCTCCCCTGAAGATGCTCCAGGTAAAGGTCAGGACGGATGCCACATGTTTTACTTCCCACCCAATGGCTAGGTAATCTGTGCAGCAGAATAATTTTGTGTGTGTGTGTGAGGAAGATCAGCCCTGAGCTAACATCCATGCCAATCCTCCTCTTTTTGCTGAGGAAGACCGGCCCTGAGCTAACATCTATTGCCAATCCTCCTCGTTTTTTTCCCTTTTTCTCCCCAAAGCCCCAGTAGACAGTTGTATGTCATAGTTGCACATCCTTCTAGTTGCTGTATGTGGGACACCGCCTCAGCATGGCCGGACAAGTGGTGCGTCGGTGTGCGCCCGGATCTGAACCCGGGCCACCAGTAGCGGAGCGTGCACACTCAACCACTAAGCCACAGGGCCAGCCCCCCAGAATAATTTTTTACAGCATTAATTTGGATCAGGTCTTTACATTCTATACATACTCACATATTCACAATTTCAAGCAAACATCCAGGCAGTGGGCAAGGAGAGCCAAGTCAATGTGAAGGCAAAGGCTCTCCATTATCTTTTGTGGAAACTCAAATCCTGAGATTAGGATTAAGCTGGGTACTCAAGAAGTAGAGGGGACGCAGACCAGCAGCTTGCTGAGAGGGCAGAATCTGGAAGGTTGGGGAAGGAACTGTGAGTCTCTCAAGGAGTGGACATTGAGGTCCTGCTCCCCAGTGCTCAGGAGTGACCTGGTGCATGGGGCTGAATCTCCGACACCCAGGTTCCAAGCCCCACCCAAGATTCTGGGGTCATAAGAAAACACCCAAGCTATCAAACTTGATGAGACTGCCAGGATTGGACAGTGGCTGTTTGAGAAGCAATCTGATGACTGGAAGGGCCTTCCCAGCGTCTTGGTGCAACATAAGATCTGGATACCTTTGCACAATCTTGGGAGTTTGGGGGAGCCCACCAATAAGGCAGACAGTGGTAGGGGTCTTGATAACAGAATTAAATTTAAGGAAAACAAAGACATGCAATATTTCCTGCACATATTAATCTATGGATTGAAAAATCATACCAACTATACATTTTCCCTTTGATTCCTCAGGACAGTTGAGCCAGGAAAACTCTGCGCCAGCAGGCTGGCAAGCATGCACTCAACCAGGAAAACGAGTATTTGGGGCTTTATTTTATGGGTCCACTACCAGATAGGCCAAGGATAAAGGCCTTCTTCCCTTCCCTTTGTATTCCTAATAAGAAATGAGGAGACAAACTAGACAACAGAGCAAAAGCAGTTTCTTCATTGCAGCTGGGGAAGAGACAGAAAGAACGACGAAATCCACCGGCTCAGGGAGAGAGTCAGGAAGGAAGTATCCAAAATGTCAGTGGGGAGCTGAATGACCCAGCATGAGTGTTTTGAGCACACAGCAGGTCCAGCTGAACTCTCGCTGGATTTGTCCCAGGCAGAGCAAAACCAGGTCCCTTTGAATACACAGGACCCAAAGCTCTTCATACAGGAAGTGCCTCTTATAGAAAGAACCTGACTGAGTCTTTGGGGAAACTGCTGCACCACGCAGCAGCAGCTAAGAGTAGGTGTGCCACACAGCGCCATGTGGGTCCAAATTGTGGCTCTGCTTGGTCCTGTCTCTATAAAGTCATAACCTTTGGTTGTGTCAGGCAGCTGGTGGCACAGGTGAACAGGTACCCTTTGCAGGAGAGAACATGATGGAATTTCACCTTCAGGAAACTTGGACCTCACCTCAAATCTACCTGGTACAGGTATAACTATAGTGAAGAGCAGAAGAGAAAGTCTAGTTATAACTCTTAGAATTCTAATCCCAGAATATGTTTGCTAGATATCAGTTATTTAGAAAACTAAAAAAGTGTAAAAGAGGCCTCACCTCTTGACCCTGTTCCCAACTCACTACCACATTCCAGCAGAAACTGAAAAGCTGAATGAGGGGAATCTTATTGCTGCTCTAGTTTGGAGAATCTCCTCCTCTTCCTCTCCTTGTCACTTTTGCCCATGTACAGTGGTTTGAAAGCGAGAAAAGAAGAAACTCTTACAAGAAAAAAAATCTTATCACATTCCTCCAAAAATTCTAAGGAAAAGAGATCTAGATCCTGTGATTCATGTTTTAGATCCAGTATGGTCTGAATTTTCTATTTGGAACCTTTAGAAAAGGGTTATACCTACGTTTTCCCTTTTTATTTCTTTTTATTTACTTTCTATATTATCACATATCTTCTTCAAGATGTCTTGTTCTCTGTAAACTGGACATAAAGCTCTTTTTCTTGGAATGGGAGGAAGGATGGTCTTTGACTTGCCTCGTTGTTGGAAAGAGCTTTAAGGTCTAGCATATTCCAGACACTTGAAGTCCATTTTAACTCTAATATCCTATCATTCCAAAAAGTGTTTTCCAAAGATTGTTTCACTGAATAATAGTTTTTCCAAACTGTTTAGTGAATGAAATAGTCTAAGGTCAAATAATTTTGAAAAAAGATATTTTGAAAATCTCTCCTCCTTGAAAATTTATGATGTTCAGTACTATATTCAAGATGCTGAGAAGTCAAGAAGTAAAGAAATCAGTTTATCTGGCTTTTTCAAATATAAATGACTCAATAACCCCCTCTTTCACATAATACCCATAAACATCCACCTGACTTCCCTGGGAAAAGCTGTCCTTAGGTCCTTAGGAACACAGGAGCATTTGGTTTCCTAAATGTTACAATGAGGATCAATCAATAACTCTAATCAGTTTTAAAGAAATAATCCAAAATTCAAAAAAAGCTCTATACAGAGAAGTTAATCACAATGTTGTTTGTAATAGCAAAAACCTGGAAACAACTAAAATATCTTAAAATAGGGATTGAGAAAATATGTAATGGTGCAATCATATCAGAATATTATGTAGCTGCTAACAATATTTATGAAAAATTCTCAAAAACCTATAAACTCATCAAATTATATACATTAAATATATTCAGCTTTTAATAAACTATATCTCAATAAAGCCGTTTAAAAAAACTACAAAAATGTTTATAAAATGTCAGGTGAAACACTGTATATATAGCATGTTCTCAACTACATACAAAATATGTGTAGAAAAATATATTGATTTAAACATCTTTTGGGTCTGGTAATATCTTGGACTAGAGCTCTTGAAACTCATCTGCTACGTAATATTTATAAATATTTGATATAATATTTTTAAGGCCTCACTTTTAGGTGGTTTGATGAGCCTGCAAGGAAGGAAGGAAAGGCCAATGAAATTAGGAACTTGGTCAGAGTGGAAGAAGCGTGAGCTTTTAAGAGGCTGAAAGCTTTGGAATAGTCTAGAATAATCTAGAATGGTAGTTCTCAGTAGGGATGGCATTGCCTTCCAGGGGGCAATTAGGGAATAAGTGGGGGCATTTTGGGTTACCACAACTGGAGGCCACTGTTGGCATTTAATGGGTGAGGGGTCAAGAATGCTAGACATCCTGAAAGGAACAGGGTAGCCCCTCACGACAAAGAATCATCCTACAAATCTCTGGCCATTGATGTAGGTGAAACACATGCTTACAATCATTTGAGGCCTAACCTTCTTTTACATGATTTTAATATATACAGAATTTTTCAGGAATTCAACCACTGTGTAAATCAAGGGAAAACTAAACTTCGTTTTATTTGGAAATTTGTCAAGAATTGTGCATCATTTTGGAAAATGACACTGCCAATGGCAATGCCACCATGGTATTTAAGTCACCAATACAACATACACATATCAGTTGGCATTTTTAGTATTTACATTCTCATGTTTACAACTATGGTGAATCTACATATAGTGGGGTGAGTGCTTGATTACTTCATTTTGTCTTCTAGTATGGTGGAATCTGAGCATTTATATATTAAAATACTTAAAATTTTACCACAAACTACCTTTCTATTATTCCTTCTTTATATCACATTTATGGTATTGTACTGATTTGGGTTGAAATGATGCAGAATCATGTGCAATTGTCTACAAATTTCATTCCGGTGAAGTAAATGAGACATTACAAAATATTTGTTGTAAAAGGGGGCATTCAGTCTGATGAGATTGAAAATCACTGTAGTATATACTCCCTAAAAATTGCTTTTCTCATTTAACAATAAGACTTAGAAATTTTTACATATGTAGCATGGATGTACTATAGTTTATTTAAATATTTACTATTAGTGGACATACAGATTATTTCTAATTTTGTGCTGTTAGAAACAACGAATGTAATGAAATCTTCCCATATACATCTTTGTGCACATATGCACATCAGGGATAGATATTGAGAAGTAAAACTGCTAAATCCAGAGTAGATGTATTTTAACCTTTAAAAGGTACTGACAGGGGCCGGCCCGGTGGCACAAGCAGTTGGGTGCGCGCGCTCTGCTGCGGAGGCCCGGGGTTCACCAGTTCGGATCCCGGGTGTGCACTAACGCACCGCTTGGCAGGCCATGCTGTGGCAGCCTCCCATATAAAGTGGAAGAAGATGGGCATGGATGTTAGCCCAGGGCCAGTCTTCCTCAGCAAAAAAAGAGGAGGATTGGCAGGTGTTAGCACAGGGCTGATCTTCCTCACAAAAATGAATAAATAAATAAATAAAAGGTACTGACAAATTTCTTTCTAAAAAGGCATACCAACTTACACTCTCACCAACAGTATATAAAAATAACCTTTTCTCCACATCTTTTCCAACACTTGAGTTTTTCAATCTTTTTAATATTTGTAAATCTTTGGAGATAAAAATTGTTTCTCATTTCAAGTTGCATTTCCCTAACACTACTCAAGTTGAATGAATATCTTTTCAAATATTTCTTGGCCATTCTATTGCCTTAGTTAATTGGAATTCATATCTTTTGCCCTTTTTTTTTCTTTGGGGTTGATTTTTAGGAGTTTTTCATATATTCTGACTATAAATTATTTGTTTGTTTAATACATATGTTGGAAATTACTTTCTCCTAGTCTGTTGCTTAGCTTTTAACTTTGGTCATACAGAAGTTTAAAATTTTGATAGTCAAATTTATCACTGTTTTCCTTTATTGCTTCATAGTTTTTGGTCTTCTTAAAGAAGGCTTTCTCTACCTCATCATTTTCAATGGCTGTATAATATTCCATTGTATGGATATACCATAATTTATGAAATTCTCTCTCACTATTAGAAATTTAGGTTGTTCCATCCTTTCATTAATATAAATAATGCTGTGGAAAACAACTAAGTGTTCCACTTGATATTTCTAATATATATCTTAGGGCCTAGCAAACTAAGCACCATAAGTGTTTCTTGAATGGCAGAGGGGAGAAAGGCAGGAAGGTTCTTCCACACTGACATTCAAGGCATGTTAAAAAATGCAGCCTGATGTCAACCAAATTATGGGGGAATTAGCCCTACAATTCTACTTCTTTAGCCTGTCTAATCAGGAACTGACTCTGCTTCTAAAATCTAGGCATGGAAGTAAAGCTTCACTTTCCCCTTCCAAAGGATGGAACAACTACCTGAGACACCTTTAATCACGTACCTGAGTCCTCCTTCTTATCCTGACTTCAGTTTTAGGGCGCCACTTTGCTTGGTGAGTCTTCAAATTTTACTTCTTAGAAGGTAGTAAATGAGCCTGAGAAGATGAGGCAGAGGGAAGAGAAGCCGAAGACCCAGCAGGCTGAGCTGCCACAGATTTGTGAGATTCAGCTCTATTTCCAGCAGGTGCAGTTTCATCTCTTGGAGGTGGGGCTTCATTTCCACTAGGTAGGGCTCCATATCCTGCAGATGGGGCTCCATATTCCACTGGTGGGGCTCCATATCCTGCAGGTGGGGCTACGTATCCTACTGGTGAGGCTCCATATCCCACAGGTGGGGCTCCATATCCTGCAGGCGGGGCTCCGTATCCAGGAGGCGGGGCTCCATATCCCTCCAGGGGGGCTCTATATCCCTCTGGTGGGGGTCCATAGACAACAACTGGGTATGCTGAGAAGGAAAAAAAATCAATTACTCATCTTTGTTAGAGTGGACAAGGAAGCAGTGAGAAGAAAGAGTAAGAAAAAATAATGCTGAAGCAAACTGACAAAGGAAGAGAATTCAGGCAGAATAATGCTAAAGCCAGACCCTTCAGCCACCACCAGTTGAAGGCTTTATCATTTCCTGTCGTGGAGGGATTCAAATTAACACGAAAACAACACTACAGTTATATCTCTACATTACTTACAGCTGTGCACCAATATATATTTTACTTAATAAAGTTTGTTTTTATTATGAAAAAAGTAATACATGCTCAATGAGGAATACGTATTTGGAAAAGAGACAAAAGATGAATTTTTAAAAGTCATCTATAATTCCATCATCAAAGACAAAAACTTAATATTTTAGTGTATTTTTTGTAGGATCTCTGTTAATATTTTTTAAACAATAATGATTATAAGAACCATACAATTTTTTATCTGGCTCTTTTTATTTGACATTATAAGAACTTCTTTATATTATTAATGTATTTCATAAATTAAAAGCTGGACAATATTTTATCATATGGATAGGTGCTACTTAATTCTACTGTTGTAGAAGAGCATGTTGTTTCCAACTTTCCAATTAATATTACAACAGACTTTGGTTTTATTTATTTCCTTGGCTACACTCCCACAGTGATTTAACTGGATCAAGGTGAATGGACAACTGTCAGATTATTTTGCTGTAATCCATATTTATATTTAAGCTAACTAGAAAAAAGCTTTAAAAGAACTGTCTTGAGAATGCTCAAATAACTAAAAGAAGATGTGGAGAAAGTCAAGAAAACAATGTATGAACAAAACAGAAATATCAATAAAGAGACAGAAAACCTACCAATACTAAAAAGAAATTCTGGAGCTGAAAATTATAATAACTGAAATGAAAAATTCACTAGAAATTTTTAGATTAGAGTAGGTAGAAGAAAGAATCAATGGACTTGAAGATAAGACAATGGAAATTGTCGAGCCTGAGGAACAGAAAGAAAAAAGATTGAAGAAAAGTATACAGAACCTTGGGGACCAGTGGGACACCATCTAGCAGACAAACATAGGCATTGTGGAAGTCCCAGAAGAAGAAGAGAGAGAGAAAAGGGCAGAGAGAATATTTGAGGAAATAATGGCTGAAATTTTCCCAAACTTGATGAAAGACATGAATATAAACATCCAAGAAGCTCAACAAACTCCAAGTAAAATGAAGTCAAAGAGATCCACACTGAGATACATTACAATCAGACCTTCAAAAGCCAAAGATAAAGAGAAAATCTTGAAGGCAGCAAGAGAAGTGAATCATCACATACAAGGGATCCTCAATAAGATAATAAGCAGATTTCTCATCAGGAACTTTAGAGGCCAAAAGAAACTGTCAAACAAAAATCCTATATCTGGCCTTCAAGAGTGAGAGACAGGGCCGGCCCCGTGGCTTAGCGGCTAGGTGTGCGCGCTCCGCTGCTGGCGGCCCGGGTTTGGATCCCAGGCATACAACGAGGCACCGCTTCTCTGGCCATGCTGGGGCCGCGTCCCACATGCAGCAACTGGAAGGATGTGCAACTATGACATACAACTATCTCCTGGGGCTTTGGGGGAAAAAAAGGAGGAGGATTGACAATAGATGTTAGCTCAGAGCCGTTCTTCCTCAGCAAAAAGAGAAGGATTAGCATGAATGTTAGCTCAGGGCTGATCTTCTTCACAAAAAAAATAAATAAATAAGTAAATAAATAAAAAATAATAATAAAAAAAAAAGAGTGAGAGAAATTAAGACATTCCCAGATAAACAAAAGCTGAAGGAGTGCATTACCACTAAACTTGCCCTGCAAGAAATGCTTAAGGGAATCCTGCAGGGTGAAATGAAAGGACAGTAATCTGAAGCCATATGAAGAAATAAAGATCTCAATAAAGGTAAATCATTGGGCAATTATAAAAGCTAATATTATTGTAACAATGGTTTGTAATTCCATATTTTGTTTTCTACATAATTTATTTATATTTACATATATTTATTATTCATAAAGACTTATTAGATTATGTTTTTGGGCACACAATGTATAAAGGTGTAATTTTGTGACATCAACTGAAAGGGGTGAAGATAGAGCTGTAAAGGTGCAGAGTATTTATACGTTACTGAAGTTAAGCTGGTAAAAATTTAAATTAGTGTTATAATTTTAGGGTGTTAAATGTAACCCCCACAGTAATCACAAACTATTCTATAATTATAGAATATAGACAAAAGGAAATGAAAAAGAAATTCAAACTTTTCACTCTAAAAAAGTCAACTTGTTTAGTTGACTTCTTTTGTGTGTCAAAAGAAGGCAGTAATGCAGGACATGAGAAACAAAAAAGCTATAAGGCATATAGAAACCAAATAGCAAACGACAGAAGTAAGACCCCATTATCAGTAATTACTCTAATGTAAATAGATTAAACCCTCCAATCAAAAGACAGAGATTGGTAGAATGATAAAAACTCATGATTCAACTATATGCTGTGAAGAAGAGACTTACTTTAGATACAAAGACACACACATGAAAGTGAAAAGATGGAAAAAGATATTTCATGCAAATAGTAACCAAAGGGGAACAAGAGTGTCTATACTAATATCAGAATTTAAATCAAAAAAGACTTTAAGTCAAAAAAGGTTACAGGAGACAAAGAAGGAAATTACATATTAATAAAATGTTCAATACAGCAAAAAGATATAACAATTAAAAATATTTATACACCTAATGATAGACCATCAAAATATATGAAGTAAAAACTGACAGAATTGAAGGAGAAATAGACAGTATAGTTGGAGACTTCAATATCCTACACTCACAGTAATGAATAGAACAACCAGACAGAAGATAAGGAAATAGAGGACTTTTTAAAAAAACACTACTGGATCTAACAGACATATATACAGGACATTCTACCCAACAACAACAGAATACACATTCTTCTCAAGTGCACATGGGACATTTTCCAGCTTAGATCACATTTTGGGCCACAAATTAAGTCTCAATAGATTTAAAAAGACAGATATCATACAAAGTATCTTCTCCAACCACAATGGGATGAAGTTACAAACAACAGAAGTAAAACTGGAAAATTCACAAATTTGTGGAAATTAAACAACACGCTCTTAAAGACCCAATGGATCAAAGGAGAAATCACAAGGGAAATTAGAAAATACTTAGAGATGAATGAAAATGAAAACACAACATACCAATACCTACAGGATGCAGCAAAAGTGGTGCTAAGGGGGAAATTTATAGCTATAAATGCCTACATTAAAAAACAAGAAAGATCTCAAATCAACAATCTAACTTAAGGAACTAGAAGAAGAACTGACTAAACTCAAAGCTAGCAGAAGGAAGGAAATAATAAAGATTAGAGCAGAGAAAAATGAAATAGAGAATAGAAAAACAATAGAGAAAAATCAGTGAAACCAAAAGTTGGTTCTTCAAAAAGATCCACAAAATTGACAAATCTTTAGCAAAACTGACCAATAAAAAAGAGAGAAAACTCAAATTATTAAAATCGGAAACGAAAGTGTGGACATTACTATTGATTCTACAGAAATAAAAAGGATTATAATAGAGTTCTATGAACAACTGTACATCAACAAATTGGATAACCTAGAGGAAATGGATGAATTCCCAGAAACACAAAACCTACTAAGACTAAATCATGAAGAAATAGAAAATCTGAGTAGACCTGGTAAGGAGATTGAATCACTAATCAAAAATCTCTCAACAAAGAAAAGTCCTGGACCTGACGATTTCACTGGTAAATTCCACCAAACATTTAAAGAAAAACTAGTACTAATTCTTCTCAAATTTTTCCAAAAAATTGAAGAGGAGAGATCACTTTCTAACTCATTCTATTAGCTATTGTGAATAATACTGCTATGAACATGGGAGTACAAATATCTCTTTGAGACCTTGTTTTCAATTCTTTTGGGTATATACCCCAAAGTGGAATTGCTAGGTCATATGGCAATTCTATTTTCTACTTTTTTGAAGAACCTCCATACTGTGTTCCACAGTGGCTGTACCATTTTACATTCCCATGAACAGTGCACAAGTGTTCCAATTTCTCCACAGCCTTGCCAAGACTTGTTGTTTTCTGGGTTTGGTGTTTTGTTTTCTGTTTTGTTTTGTTTTGTTTTGTTTTGATAGTAGCCATCCCGAGGGGTGTGAGAAATGAAAACTTATGTTCACACAAAAACCTGTACATAAATGTTTATAGCAGCTTTATTCATAACAACCAAAACCTAGATAGCAGTAACCCAGATTTTTTTTTTAATTCCTTTGCCATTTATTTATTTATTTATTTATTTATTTATTTATTTATTTTCCCCCAAAGCCCCAGTAGATAGTTGTATGTCATAGTTGGACATCCTTCTAGTTGTTGTGCGTGGGACGCAGCCTCAGCATGGCCGGAGAAGCGGTGCGTCGGTGCGCGCCCGGGATCCGAACCCGGGCCGCCAGCAGCAGAGCGCACGCACTTAACCGCTAAGCCACGGGGCCGGCCCGCCAGATATCCTTCAACTGCTGAATAGTTAAACATATGGTAGTACATCTATACCGTGAAATACTACTCAACAATAAAAAGAAACAAATTATTGATACACGCAATAACCTCAATGAATCTCAAGAGAATTATGCTGAGTGAAAAAAAAAAGCCTATCCCAACAGCTTACATACTGCATGATTCTTTTCATATAACATCCTTGAAATGGCAAAACTATAGAAATGGAGAACAGATTGGGGTTGCCATAAGTTAAAGAGAAGGAGGGTGTGAGAGAGAAGTAGGTGTAGCTATAAAAAGGCAACATGAGGGAGTGATGTCAGCATCATGGCGGAGTGAGCTTTCCCGTGAACTCTTCCCCCGACAAGATACAACAAAAGCAACAGCCACAGACCAACAACGGAATCCCAGACAGTGAAAACCTAGAGCGGAGGGATCCACACTGCCGCACATCTGAGAGCGGAACGTGCTGGGCCCCCGGAGGAAGTGGGGAGAGGTAAGGAGAACTCCGCTCCCTCCCCAACAGATCAGCGATCCCGGTCCACGCGGCTCCCAGAGAGGGGGGAGGGGCGGCCCTTGGCGGGGAAACCGTGCCTCTTCGGACTCTCTCAGCCAGTGGGAAACTCCCGCACAGAGGACTCAGAGGAGCCACAGGGCTACCATCAACATCTGAGCACCCCAGAGAGCGGATAAAGAGGGGCAAACGAGAAGCCTCCCACGTCAGGGACCCAGAGGGCAAAAGAGAGAGCTCCCCCCTCCCCGCAACCCAGAGTCTGCAGCTCGACCAGACCAGACCTAGCGATCGGAGGCAGACCTGATCAAACGACTGGACCTGTGGATCGCAGCGGGAAAAAAAAAACAAAACTGCAGATCGCAGCAGAAAAACCGGGGCAGAGCGCAGGGGGCTTAGACCACACAGCCCTTTACCACCAGACAGTGGCGGCAGGTGGAAATTGCAACCAGAGACTTCCAGGATGAGGAAAAACAAAACTAACACAGGAACCACAATGCAAAAATATATGAAATCACCAGACCAGAAACAAAATGACAAGCACCCAGAAATCAACCCCGAAGACACAGAAATCCATAAACTAAATGACAGAGATTTCAAAATAGCTATCATAAAAACACTCAACGAAATATGAGACAACACAAACAATTCAATGAGATTAGGAGGTTCTTCACAAAAGAGATTGAAATCATAAAGAAAAACCAATCAGTGCTGATGGAGATGAAGAACACAATGGAGGAGATAAAGGAGAATCTGGAATCTTTAAAGAACAGAGCTGACAATATGGAGGAAAGAATTAGTACTTTAGAGGATAGGAATACAGATACACTCCAGATGGAAGAAGAGAGAGAACTAAGACTAAAAAGAAATGAACAAAGACTCCGAGAAATATCTGACTCTATTAGAAAATGTAACATAAGAATTATAGGTATTCCTGAGGGAGAGGAGAGGGAAAGAGGAACAGAGAGCCTATTCAAGGAAATAATAGCTGAAAATTTCCCAAATCTGGGGAAGGAGCAGGAAATACCAGTAAGCAAAGCCAACAGGACACCTATATATATTAACAGACAAAGGCCTTCACCACGACACCTAGTGGTAAGGCTAGCCAGGGTCAACGACAAAGAAACAATATTAAGGGCAGCTAGACAAAAACAAAAAATAACGTACAAAGGAACTCCCATCAGGCTCTCAGCGGATTTCTCAACAGAAACTTTTCAGGCTAGAAGAGACTGGAATGATATATTCAAAATACTGAAAGACAAAAACTTTCAGGCAAGAATACTCTATCCAGCAAAAATGTCCTTCAAATATGATGGAGAAATAGTAACTCTCCCAGATAAACAAAAGCTAAGGGAGTTCATGGCCACGAGACCCCCACTACAAGAAATACTCAACAAGGCCCTCAGGCCTGAAAAAAAGAAGAGAAAGGGAACACAAAGCTTGGAGGAAGGAGAAAAGTAGGTAGACAAAATCAGAGAAATAGTAGATCTTTACTGGAATAGGTTAGCAACCACTTAAATACTAAACTCAAAGATCAAAGGAAGAAATTCACCAAAAATAAATTTAACCTCATCACTGTAAACACACAGCCACAACACAAGATAGAATAAGGTATAACAAGAGCAACTTAGAAGGGGAAGAGGAAAGTGACTGAATTGACTCAGTATAAGGAAATAGGAGGCTATCAGATAATGGACTATCTCATACACAAGATTTTTTGCCCAAACCTCAAGGTAACCACTAAACAAATAATCACAGCAAAACTACATATGATAAACAAAGAGAAAACTAGAAGAATCATAAGACAGAACAACCAAACCGAATTGGCAGTCCAAAACAAATGGGACAAGAAACAAAGGAAATGCAAAAGAACCAGAAAATAAGTGACAAAACAGCAACATTAAGCCCTCATATATCAATAATTACCCTAAATGTAAATGGATTGAACTCTCCAATCAAAAGATACAGAGTGGCAGGATGGATTAAAAAGCAAGACCCAACAATATGCTGCCTTCAGGAAACACATCTTAGCACTAAAGACAAGCACAGGCTCAGAGTGAAAGGATGGAAGACAATACTCCAAGCTAATGGCAAACAAAAGAAAGCAGGTGTTGCCATACTCATATCAGACAAAGTAGACTTCAAGATAAAACAGGTTAAGAAAGACAAAGAAGGAAAATATATAATGATAAAAGGGACACTCCATCAAGAAGACATATCACTTATAAATATATATGCACCCAACATAGGAGCACCAATGTACATAAAGCAACTATTAACAAACCTAAAAGGAGAAATCAACAACAACACAATAATAGTAGGGGATCTTAACACCCCACTTACAGCAATGGATAGATCATCCAGACAAAAAGTTAATAAAGAAATATTAGACTTAAATGAAAAACTGGACGAGATGGACCTAGTAGACATATACAGAGCACTCCATCCAAAAACAGCTGACTACACATTCTTCTCAAGCGCGCATGGAACATTCTCTAGGATAGACCATATGTTGGGAAACAAAGCAAGCCTCAATAAATTTAAGAAGATTGAAGTCATAACAAGCATCTTTTCAGACCATAAGGCTATGAAACTGGAAATGAACCATGAAAAAAAAACTGGGAAAGTGACAAAAACGTGGAGATTAAACAACATACTACTGAACAACCAATGGATCATTGATGAAATTAAAGGAGAAATCAAAAACTATCTGGAAACAAACGAAAATGATAACATGCCATATCAAACCATATGGGATGCAGCAAAAGCGGTCCTGAGAGGGAAACTCATAGCGATACAAGCCCACCTTAACAAACAAGAAAAAGCCCTAATAGGCAACCTTAAATTACACCTAACAGAACTAGAAAAAGAAGAACAAACAAAGCCCAAAGCCAGCAGAAGGAGAGAAATAATAAAAATCAGAGCAGAAATAAATGATATTGAGACCAAAAAAACAGTAGAAAAGATTAATGAAACAAAGAGTTGGTTCTTCGAGAAGATAAACAAAATTGACAAACCCTTAGCCAGGCTTACTAAGAAAAAAAGAGAAAAGGCTCAAGTAAATAAAATTAGAAATGAAAGAGGAGAAATTACAACGGATACCATGGAAATACAGAGGATTATAAGAGAATACTATGAGAAATTATATGCCAACAAATTGGACAATCTAGAAGAAATGGATAAATTCTTAGACTTATACAACCTCCCAAAATTGAACCAAGAAGAAATGGAGAATCTGAATAGACCAATAACAAGTAAAGAGATTGAAATAGTAATCAAAAAACTTCCCAAAAAATAAAAGTCCAGGACCAGATGGCTTCTCCAGTGAATTTTACCAAACATTCACAGAAGATTTAATACCCATCCTCCTCAAACTATTCCAAAAAATAGAGGAAGATGGAACACTTCCTAAACCATTCTATGAGGCCAACATCACCCTGATACCAAAACCAGACAAAGACAATACAAAGAAAGAAAATTACAGGCCAATATCGCTGATGAACATTGATGCAAAAATCCTCAACAAAATATTGGCAAACCGAATACAACAATACATTAAAAAGATCATACACCTTGATCAAGTGGGATTTATACCAGAGACGCAGGGATGGTTCAACATCCACAAATCAATCAACGTGATACATCACATCAACAAAACAAAGAATAAAAACCACATGATCATCTCAATAGACGCAGAGAAGGCATCTGACAAGATACAACATCCATTTATGATAAAAACTCTCAATAAAATGGGAATAGAAGGAAAGTACCTCAACATAATAAAGGCCATATATGACAAACCCACAGCTAACATCATACTCAATGGGGAAAGACTGAAAGCCATTCCTCTGAGAACAGGAACGAGGCAGGGCTGCCCACTCTCACCACTCCTGTTCAACACAGTACTGGAGGTTTTGGCCAGAGCAATTAGGCAAGAAAAAGGAATAAAAGGAATCCAAATAGGTAACGAAGAAGTGAAACTCTCACTATTTGCAGATGACATGATTGTATATATAGAAAACCCTAAAGAATCTGTTGGAAAACTATTAGAAACAATCAACAACTACAGCAAAGTTGCAGGGTACAAAATCAATCTACAAAAATCAGTTGCATTTCTATATGCTAATAATGAACTAACAGAAAGAGAGCTCAAAAAGATAATACCATTTACAATTGCATCAAAAAGAATAAAATACCGAGGAATAAATCTTACCAAGGAGGTGCAGGACCTATACAATGAGAACTACAAGACATTATTGAGGGAAATCCATGATGACATAAAGAAATGGAAAGATATCCCATGCACGTGGATTGGAAGAATAAACATAGTTAAAATGTCTATATTATCTAAAGCAATCTACAGATTCAATGCAATCCCAATCAGAATCCCAATGACATTCTTCACAGAAATAGAAAAAAGAATACTAAAATTTATATGGGGTAACAAAAGACCCCGAATAGCTAAAGAAATCCTAAAGAAAAAGAACAAAGCAGGAGGCATCACAATCCCTGACTTCAAAACATACTACAAAGCAATAATAATCAAAACAGCATGGTACTGGTACAAAAACAGACACACAGATCAATGGAACAGAATTGAAAGCCCAGAAATAAAACCACACATATACGGACAGCTAATTTCCGACAAAGGTGCTAAGATCATGCAATGGAGAAAGGAAAGTCTCTTCAATAAATGGTGTTGGGAAAACTGGACAGCCACATGCAAAAGAATGAAAGTGGACCATGTGCTATCGCCATTCACAAAAATTAACTCAAAATGGATCAAAGACCTGAAGGTGAGACCTGAAACTATAAAACTCATAGAAGAAAATATAGGCAACACACTATTTGACATTGCTTTTAAAGGAATATTTTCGGATGACATGCCTACCCAGACTAGGGAAACTAAAGAAAAAATAAACAAGTGGGACTTTATCAGATTAAAGAGCTTTTATAAGACAAATGAAACCAGAATCAAGATGAACAAACAACCAACCAGCTGGGAGAGAATATTTGCAAAACATACATCTGACAAGGGGTTGATCTCCATAATATATAAAGAACTCACACAATTAAACAACAAAAAAACAAACAACCCGATCAAAAAATGGGCAGAGGAAATGAACAGACACTTCTCCAAGGAAGATATACAGATGGCCAATAGGCACATGAAAAGATGCTCAACATCACTAATCATCAGGGAAATGCAAATCAAAACAACACTAAGATACCACCTCACGCCCGTTAGAATGGCTATAATCACCAAGACAAAAAACAACAAATGTTGGAGAGGATGTGGAGAAACAGGAACCCTCATACACAGCTGGTGGGAATGCAAATTGGTGCAGCCTCTATGGAAAACGGTATGGAGATTCCTCAAAGAATTAAAAATAGAGATGCCCTATGATCCAGCCATCCCACTACTGGGAATCTATCCAACGCACCTGAAATCAACAATCCAAAGAGGCTTATGCACCCCTATGTTCATTGCAGCATTATTCACCATAGCCAAGAAGTGGAAGCAACCTAAGTGTCCCTCGACTGATGATTGGATTAAGAAAATGTGGTATATATATACAATGGAATACTACTCAGCCATAAAAAAAGACAAAATCGTCCCATTTGCAACAACATGGATGGGCCTGGAGTGTATTATGTTAAGTGAAATAAGCCAGAAAGAGAAAGACAAACACTGTATGATCTCACTCATATGTGGAATATAAACCAACACATGGACAGAGAAAACTGGACTGTGGTTACCAGGGCAGTGGGGGTGGGGGGTGGGCACAAGGGGTGAAGGGAGTCATATATGTGGTGATGGACAAACAAAAATGTACAACCCAAAATTTCACAATGTTAGGAACCATTAAAACATCAATTAAAAAAAAAAAGGCAACATGAGGGATCCTTGTGGTGATGGAAATGTTCTGCATTTTGATTGTATCAATGTCAATACCCTGGCTGTAATATTGTACTATAGTTCTGCAAGATGTTACCAGTGGTATAAACTGGGTAAAAGGTATAAGGGATCTCTCTGTATTATTTCTTAAACTGTATGTGAATCTACAATTATCTCAAAATAAAAAGTTTAATTTAAAAAACCATAGTCCCAGCAATAAACAATCCAAAAAGGAAATTAAGAAAACAATTCCACTGAACAAAATACCTAGGAATAAATGTAACCAAGGAGGTGAAAGACTTGTGCACTGAAAACTACAAAACATTACTGAAAGAAGTTAAAGAAGATCTAAATAATGGAAAGACTTCCCTTATTCATGGATTGGAAGACTTAATATTAAGTTAAGACAGCAATTCTCCCCAAAGTGATCTACAAATTCAATGTAATCCTTATCCAAATTCCAATGGCCTTTTTTGCAGAAATGGAAAATCTGATTCTCAAATTCATACGGAACTGCAAGGGACCATGGATTGCCAAAACAATAATGAAAAAGAAATACAAAATAAGAAGACTCAGACTTTACTATTTCAAAACTTACTACAAAGCTATAGTAATCAAAACAATGCGGTGCTGGGATAAAGGTAGACTTACATATCAATGGAATAGATTTGAGAGTCCAAGAATAAACCTAAACATCTATGACCAATTTATTTTCAACAAGAATGCCAAGACCATTCAATGGGAAAACTAGTCTTTTCAGCAAATGATGCTGAGACAACTGGGTAACCACAGGCAAAAGAATGAAGTTGCACTCTAACCTCACTCCATATACAAAAATTAACTCATAATGAATCAATAACCTAAAAATAAGAGCCAAATTATAAAACTCTTGGATGAAAAACAATAGGGGTAGATTTTCATGACAGTGGACACTAAAAGCACAAGTAACAAGAGAAAAAATAGATAAATTGGATAAAAAATTAAAAACTTTTGTGCATCAAAGGACATTATAAAGAATATGAAAGACAACCTACAGAATGGGAAAACATATTTGCAAATCCCATATCTGATAAAGGTTTAGTATCCAGAATATATAAAGAATTCTTACGGGGAAGTCAAGATGGCGGCGTAAGCAGACTCGGAATTCACCTCCTCCCGTGGACACAGCCAATTTACAACTACTCGTGGAAAAATTACCCCTGAGACAGAACTGAAAACTGGATGAGAGGAACTCCTGCAACAACGGACAATCCTAACTGAGGTAGAAGAGGCAGAGACTCCCTTCTGGAGAGGAAAAATGCCGCCTTCACAAGCCGCCAGCTTCACGGCCGCCGGGAGCAGCTCACAGGTACGCAGCCCTCCCTGGAGGCGCAGGGCCCTGAGCTGGGAAGCGCCCCCGCTGTGGGCATTTTGTGGACCCAGCACAATCAAGACCAGTGGCATAATATCTGACTTTGCCTGCTACTAAAACATTGGGGAGTACCCCCAGAAAACCCGGTTCACAAAGAAACTAAAACCGGCTCTTAAAGGGCCCGCACGCAAACTCACCCACTTCCGAAAGCATCCGAAAATCACCAGAAAGAAAGGTGCACAGTGCTGTGGTGAAAAGAGACTCACCTGATAGGCCCTGAGTGCATCTCGGTGAGGGGTGAGACCTCTCCAGGGACTGGGACATTGGCAGCGGCCATTGTTGTGGCCTGGTGTGGGCATGCTGACACAGACTCCGTTGGAGTTCTCCCTGGGGCCTGCTAGCCCAGGGTCTGCCCCACCCGCTAGAGCACCGATTTAATCCAGCTCAGCCAGGGCAGGCAGCCCACCCTAGAGACTGGCCCCACCCAACAACAAGCCCTCAGGCAACTTGTGGGCCTGCATAGATTGGTGACTGGATTCTCTGCAGCCTGGCAACTGAGCTGACTTTAGCGGTGCAGGGTGTGCACAAGGAGCGGGTGGAGAGTGTGGGGCGGTGGCGGAGTGTGTGGGGCTCCCGCCGTGGAGAGACTGAGTCCGCTTGGGGAGGTAGGGGCGCTCACACGGGGCAGGACTGTGTTGACTGTGTGTGTGGACCTGTGGGCGGCAGGGCTTGTCAGCTGCAGAAGACTTGTGCTTCTCAAAGACCCATGTAGGGGGTTTGCCCCACCTTCCAAAGCCTGAAACAATTGGGTACTCCCGTGCCTGAGGCCAGCCCCACCCAGCTGCAATCCTCAGAGAGCTGACAAGAGACCTAATAGGCTAGAGGCTTACAGCAATTGTAAAACCCTGAGCCTAACAACCTGCCACGCTGGGGGCCTACTCACTTAAAAGAAATACTGCACCACAAATGTGGTATTAGAACTTGCAGCCAACTGTGCTGGGGCTCCCCACACCTGATAAAGAGACTGAAGGGCCCACAACAACTACAAGCAGCTGAGCATTACAACAGCTGGCCAGGAGCATAACTCGGCCTCCCTGGGCGCCTACAGGGAGAACAAACAGGCCACAACAGAAGGACACACGTAGCCCACATAGGGGTCACCCCTGGAACACTGAGAACTGAGGGAAGCACACTGGAAGCCTCCTAAGGGATCACTTACATAAGGTCACCTATCCAAGAGCAGGAGACGTAGCTGACCTACCTAATACATAGACACAAGCACAGGGAAAGAGGCAAAATGAGAAGGCAAAAGAATACATTCCAAGTAAGGGAATAGGACAAAACCCCAGAAAAGGAACTAAGTGAAACAGAAATGAGCAACCTACCCGACAGAGAGTTCAAACTAAGAGTGTTAAGGATGCAGACTGATCTGGGGAGAAGAATAGATGAACTCAGTGAGAATGTCAACAAAGAAATGGAAGATATAAAAAAGAACCAATCAGAAATGAAGAATACAATACTGGAAATGAAAAATTCATTAGAAGGACTCAAAAGCAGAGTAGAAGATACAGAAGAACGGATCTGTGAGCTGGATGAAAGACTAGAAGAAATTACCCAAGGTGAACAGGTAAAAGAGAAAAGAATTAAAAAGAGTGAGGACAGTCTAAGGGACCTCTGGGACAACATCAAGCGCACTAACGTCCATGTTATAGGTGTCCCGGAAGGAGTAGAGCGAGACAAGGGGGCAGAGAATCTATTTCAAGAAATAATAGATGAAAACTTCCCTAACCTAAGGAAGGAAACAGACATCCAGGTACAGGAAGCACAGAGAGCCCCAAACAAGATAAACCCAAAGAGGCCCACACCAAGACACATCATAATCAAAATGTCCAGAATTAAAGATAAAGAGAGAATCCTAAAAGCCGCAAGAGAATGTCAAGTTACATACAAAGGAAACCCCATAAGGCTATCAGCTGACTTCTCAGCAGAAACCTTACAGGCTAGAAGAGAATGGCACGATATATTTAAAGTGCTAAAAGGAAAAAACTTACAGCCAAGAATACTCTACCCAGCAAGGTTATCATTCAAAATGGAAGGAGAGATCAAAAATTTCCCAGACAAGCAAAAATTAAAGGAGTTTGTCACCAAGAAACCAGTGCTACAAGAAATGTTAAAGGGACTGATTTAAGGGGAAAAGAGAAGACCACAAATAGGAAAAATTATCTATTTCCATGATAAAAATGTAATGGATACAAATGCACAAAAAAGAGGTTAGATATGATATCAAAAACATAAAAGGAGGGAGGAGGGGAGTTAAAGAGTACAGCTTTCAGACAGAGGTCAAACTAAAGTGACCAATTCTGTATAGAAGAAGAAAGGAACAGAGAAGGACTACTAAAACACTGAGGAAAAAAAAAAGTTAAAAAATGGCAGTAAGTACATACTTATCAATAGCTACTTTAAACGTCAATGGACTAAATGCTCCAATTAAAAGGCATAGGGTGGCTGACTGGATAAAAAAACAAGACCCATATATATGCTGCATACAAGAGACACACTTCAGACCTAAAGACACTCACAAACTGAAAGTGAAGGGATGGAAAAAGATACTCCACGCAAATGGCAATGAAAAGAAAGCTGGGGTAGCAGTACTCATATCAGACAAAATAGACTTTAAAACAAAAACTGTAAAAAGAGACAAGGGTATTACATAATGATAAAGGGAACAATCCAACAAGAGGATATAACACTTGTAAATATCTACGCACTCAATGTAGGTGCACCTAAATATATAAAGCAATTATTAACAGACATAAAACAGAAATAGACAGTAACACAATAATAGTAGGGGACTTTAACACTCCACTTACACCAACGGATAGATCATCCAAACAGAAGATCAATAAGGAAACATTGGCCTTAAATGACACACTAGAACAGATGGACCTAGTAGATATATACAGAGCATTCCATCCAAAAACTGAAGAATATATGTTATTTTGAAATGCACATGGAACATTCTCCAGGATTGATCACATATTAGGCCACAAAACAAGTCTCCATAAATTTAAGAATATTGAAATAATACCAAGCAGCTTTTCTGACCACAACGGTATGAAACTAGAAATCAACTATAGGAAGAAAATCAGAAAAGCCACAAATACGTGGAGATTAAACAAAATGCTACTGAACAACGACTGGGTTAACGAAGAAATCAAAGAAGAAATCAAAAAATACCTGGAGACAAATGAAAGTGAAAATACGACATGCCAGAATTTATGGGATACAGCAAAAGCGGTTCTAAGAGGGAAGTTTATAGCGATACAGGCCTATCTCAACAAACAAGAAAAATCTCAAATAAACAATCTAACAATGCACCTAAAGGAACTGGAAAAAGAAGAACAAACAAAGCCCAAAATCAATAGAAGAAGGGAAATCATAAAAATCAGAGCAGAAATAAATGAAATAGAGACCAAAAAAAAAATAGAAAAAATTAATAAAACCAAGAGCTGGTTATTTGAAAAGATCAACAAAATTGACAAACCTTTAGCTAGACTCACCAAGAAAAAAAGAGAGAAGGCACAAATAAGTAAAATCAGAAATGAAAGAGGAGAGGTTACAACAGACACCTCAGAAATACAAAAGATTATAAGAGAATACTATGAAAAGCTATATGCCAACAAATTCAACAATCTGGAAGAAATGGATAAATTCTTAGAATCATACAACCTTCCAAAACTGGATCAAGAAGAAGTAGAGAATTTGAATAGACCAATCACCAGTAAGGAGATCGAAACAGTAATCAAAAACCTCCCCAAAAATAAAAGTCCAGGACCAGACGGCTTCCCTGGTGAATTCTACCAAACATTCAAAGAAGACTTAATACCTATCCTTCTCAAACTCTTCCAAAAAATTGAGGAGGGGGGGAAGCTCCCTAACTCATTCTACGAAGCTGACATTACCCTGATACCAAAACCAGACAAGGACACACAAAAAAAGAAAATTACAGGCCAATATCACTGATGAACATCGATGCAAAAATCCTCAACAAAATACTAGCAAATCGCACACAACAATATGTTAAAAAGATTATACACCATGATCAAGTGGGATTTATTCCAGGTATGCAGGGATGGTTCAACATTCGCAAATCAATCAACGTAATACACCACATTAATAAAATGAAGAATAAAAATCACATGATCATCTCAATAGATGCAGAGAAAGCATTTGACAAGATACAGCATCCATTTATGATAAAAACTCTGAATAAAATGGGTATAGAAGGAAAGTACCTCAACATAATAAAGACCATATATGACAAACCCACAGCTAATATCATCCCCAATGGTGAAAAACTGAAAGCTATCCCTCCAAGAACAGGAACCAGACAAGGATGCCCACTGTCACCACTCCTATTTAACATAGTACTGGAAGTCCTAGCCAGAGCAATCAGGCAAGAGAAAGAAATAAAAGGGATCCAAATTGGAAAGGAAGAAGTGAAACTGTCACTATTTGCAGATGACATGATTTTATATACAGAAAACCCTCAAGAATCCACCAGAAAACTTTTAGAAGTAATAAACAAATGCGGTAAAGTTATAGGATACAAAATCAACATACAAAAATCAGTTGCATTTCTGTACACTAACAACGAAGTAGCAGAAAGAGAAATTAAGAATACCATCCCATTTACAATTGCAACAAAAAGAATAAAATATCTAGGAATAAACTTAACCAAAGAGGTGAAAGATCTGTACACCGAAAACTATAAAACATTTCTGAAAGAAATTGAAGAAGACACAAAGAAATGGAAAGATATTCCGTGCTCTTGGATGGGAAGAATTAACATAGTTAAGATGTCCATACTTCCTAAAGCCATCTATAGATTCAATGCAATCCCTATCAAAGTTCCAACAACAGTTTTCACAGAAATAGAACAAAGAATCCTAAAATTTATATGGAACAACAAAAGACCCCGAATAGCTAAAGGAATCCTGAGAAAAAAGAACAAAGCTGGAGGTATCACACTCCCTGATTTCAAAATATACTACAAAGCTATAGTAACCAAAACAGCATGGTACTGGCACAAAAACAGACACACAGATCAATGGAATAGAATCGAAAGCCCAGAAATAAACCCACACATCTATGGACAGCTAATCTTTGACAAAGGAGCCGAGAACATACAATGGGGAAAAGAAAGTCTCTTCAACAAATGGTGTTGGGAAAACTGGATAGCCACATGCAAAAAAATGAAAACAGACCCTTACCTTACACCATACACAAAAATTAACTCCAAGTGGATTAAAGACTTGAATGGAAGACCTGAAACTGTGAAACTTCTAGAAGAAAACATAGGCAGTACGCTCTTTGACATCGGTCTTAGCAACATCTTTTCAAACACCATGTCTGACCGGGCAAGAGAAACAATAGAAAAAATAAACAAATGGGACTACATCAAACTAAAAAGCTTCTGCACAGCAAAGGAAACCATCAACAAAACGAAAAGACAACCTAACAATTGGGAGAAGATATTTGCAAACCATACATCTGATAAGGGCTTAATCTCCAAAATATATAAAGAACACATGCATCTCAACAACAAAAAAACTAACAACCCAATTAAAAAATGGGCAAAAGACCTGACGAGACATTTCTCCAAAGAAGATATACAGATGACCAATAGACACATGAAAAGATGTTCAAAATCACTATCAGGGAAATGCAAATCAAAACTACAATGAGATATCACCTCACGCCCGTCAGAATGGCTATAATTAACAAGACAGGAAACAACATGTGTTGGAGAGGATGTGGAGAGAAGGGAACTCTCATACACTGCTGGTGGGAGTGCAAACTGGTGCAGCCACTATGGAAAACAGTATTTCCTCAAAAAATCAAGGATAGAACTACCATATGATCCAGCTATTCCACTGTTGGGTATTTATCCAAAGAACTTGAAAACACCAATGCGTAAAGGTACATGCACCCCTGTGTTCATTGCAGCGTTATTCACAATAGCCAAGACTTGGAAGCATCCTAAGTGCCCATCAAGGGACGAATGGATAAAGAAGATGTGGTATATATACACAATGGAATACTACTCAGCCATAAGAAACAATGAAATCCAGCCATTTGTGACAACATGGATGGACACTGAGGGTATAATGCAAAGTGAAATAAGTCAGAGGGAGAAGGTCAAATACCGTATGATTTCCTTCATTAAGTAGTAGATAATAACAACAATAAACAAACACATAAGGACAGAGATTGGATTGGTGGTTACCAGAGGGGAAGGGGGAAGGGAGGAGGGTGAAAGGGATAATTCGGTACATGTGTGTGGTGAGGGGTTGTAATTAGTATTTTGGTGGTGAACATGATGTAATCTATGCAGAAATAGAAGTATAATGATGTACACCTGAAATTTTTACAATGTTATAAACCAATGTTACTGCAATAAACAAAAAATTAAAAAAAAAAAAAGAATTCTTACAACTCAACAAGAACTTACCCAAGTGAAAAATGGACAAAGGACTTCAATAGATATATCTCCAAAGAAGATATACAAATGGCCAACAAGCACATGAAAAGATGTTCAATATTATTGGTCATTAAGGAAATGCAAATTAAAACTACAATCAGAGACCACCTCACTCACTTGGATGGCTTTAACATAAACAACAACAATAAAAAGGAAAATAACAAGTGTTGACAAGGATGTGGAGAAATAGGAACTTGTACATTGCTAGTGGGAATATAAAATAGTGCAGCTGCTGTAGAAAGCAGTTTAGTGGTTCCTCAAAAAGTTAAACATTGAATTACCATAATGACCCAATAATTCCAATCCTAGGTATATACCCCAGAGAAATGAAAACATATGTCCACACAGAAACCTATATACAAATGTTTACATTTTATAGCAGCTATTATTCATAATAGCCAAAAGGTGGAAACAAGCCAATTCCATCAATGGATGAATGGATAAACAAATTGTGGTACATATGTACAATGGAATATTATTCAGCCACAAAAAGAATAAAGTACTGATACATGCTACAACTTGGATGAACTTGAAAACATTATGCTAAGTGAGATAAGCCAAACACAAAACGTCACATGCTGTGTGATTCCTTTTACATGATATACTTAGAATAGGCAAATCCATAGAGACAAAAAGCAGATGAGAGAGATGTGGGGAGGAGACAATGGAGAATGATTACTTAGTGGGTAGGGACTGTTTTTATGGGGTGATGGAAAAGTTTTGAAACTAGAAAGAGCTGATGGTTGCACAGTGAATACACTAAAAGCACTGAATTATACATTTTAAAATGGTTAATTGTATGTTATACGAATTTCAACTCAATAAAAAAATTTTTCATAAAACCTTAGCAACACTTACTTTTAGATTTTGAATATTAGATTTTAATAATCCTTAAAAACTAAGGTAGCTATTAAGGTTACAAATAAGCATCCTTCAGTGGTATACAAAACTAAAAGCTGATGGATATGCACATCATGCTCTAAGGAGAACTCAAGAAAGGTCCCACATTTTGGGGTCCGTTGGCAGCCTGTTAGGAGACCCTTTGTGGCCCACCAGTAGACTATGGACCACATTTGAGAATCACTGATCTATCGTGTTCTTCCCAGGAATGTGACTCAGCAGCTGTGGACAGGCACAACTGTTAAAGGGCATAGGGCATACAGCTCAGGGCTGGAGTCTTTCGTGAGGTTGAAGGGCATGGCACAAGCATGGTGGCTATGCTTGTGTAAAATGGGAAGGGGGAAGTGGGCAGGAGCATACGTTTCCTGCTCAGGCTGTAAGCAGGAAGTGACTGTTCCCACTAATGGGAGTTGCCCAGGTATGCTCCATGTTTGTACGTTATAGTTAAAAGTAAGCCTGAAACTGAAGCCCGGTCACTTGTTAACTTGCCAGGAGGTTTCAGTCTGGAAGTAAAGTCATGGACTCAACCATTTTCCAACCCCCAAACTTGTGCTGCTTCTCCTACAGCAGAATTGGAGGCGAGCTAGCAGTGACTAGATCTTTGAGCCTGCGGCATACTTTTCCATCGCCCAGGAAGAACCTCCCTGCCAAACCTTACCTGGACAAGGCATCCGTTGGGTGCACACCATGCTTCCCTGCCCGGTGACTACATACAGTCCTGGAGCACCGAACCAGTAATTTATACTTGTAAGTGGAACTCCTCTGGCAGCTGAGAAGACAAGTTTAGCAAAATGGGACTCTTTAATTCTTTTAAGTCATATGTACAAGAGATATCAACCAAATAATTAACAGAGTATTAACCCTGCCCTTCATATGTGTCCAACAATGCTCCCAGGATACAAGATAAAAAAATATACACCACGCTTGTCCTAAACTGTATGCTTCTTGAGGGCAGAGATTGTGTCTTATTTGCCTGTGCTTATTCAGGGCCTAGCATTGTTGTTATGTGCCATCAAGTCAGCTCCAACTCATGGAGAACCTATGAATGAGTGATGTCTACAATGTCCTGTCCTCTAAGCTCTTTTCCTGCTGCCTTCTACTTTTCCCAGCATTATTGTCTCTTCCAAAGAATCCTGCCTTCATAGTCCCTACCAGAAGAGGTATTCAGAAAAAATTTCCAAATGAGGATTCTATCAAGTTGGCAAGATACATCCATTGAAGACCAATGTAACGGCAATGTGGTACAGAAGAAAGCACTTCTGTTTGTTTGTCTCCCTCTGCATCTCTCTCATAAGGACACTTGTGATGGCATTTGGGACCCACCTGGATAATCCAGGCTAATCTCCTCCTCTCAAGATCGTTAAATTAATTACATCTGCAAAGATTCTTTTTACAAATAAGGTAACATTCACAGGTTCTGAGGATTAGACATGGATATATCTTCTGGAGCCATTATCAGCCTACCACACTAATTTCTGACCTATGGCATATGACCATAAGTAATACACACCACTTCCAGGCCTGGCCCATGAAAACTTCCCAGGTGACATATTTACTCTCTTCTCCTCTCTGCTGGCTATCCAAAGAGGCCATGGAAGCCATGTGTTAAAGATGGCAGAGCCTCTATTACCCTGAGCCCCTGAAGGCCTATGTGGAACAGAACTCCCTTTTACCCCTGCTGATTGGCCTTTACATAAGCACTAATATCTATTGTCTTTAAGCCATTGATAATTTGGGGTTTATCTGTTTCAATACTAGCATTATCTTAACTAATTCACTATAAATCTGAAGTTGTCCTCCTTACCCCTTTCACTCTTCTTTTCAATATCCTATTAGTATCCTTTGCCAGAAGTAATTATTTTATTCACTTACATGTTCGTGTATTTCTTATATGACTCTCACAAGACTGTAAGTTTAACAAAGGCAGGGACTATGTATGTCTTATTCACTGTTGTATTCTCAATCATCTTGCCTAGCATTTGGCACACAATAGGTATTTGATATATATTTGTCAAAATATATATAATATATTATATATATTATAAATAAATCAAAGAGCTCTGACAAATCAACTCAGCAGAGGGGAAGGAAATCTTTCCTGGTCAAACAATCAGATCATGAAGCATGATGAGTAGTTAATTCCAAGGGCCTCAAGGAAGCCCATCTCACAAGCCCTGACTCTTGCTGGGGGAGCAGGGGTAGGTTCTCACACCTAAGCCATGATATAATCAGACCCGGAGCAGTTCCAGACTTTGGGAAAAGTTCATATAAGTTGCCTAAATCCTTTCCAAGGGGCTGTGCGACTACTGGAACTCCAAACCTAGCTTTGCAGGCCAAGAAGCAGAACTTATAAGAACACAAAGAGGGTCCCCTGAAGTTGCCTGACCCTTAGCCCCTAATCCTAAAAATAAGCCCCACTGAGTACTGTGAGGGTAAAAATAAGAGTGAATTCAAGACCTAGCCATTGTCCTCAGTTCCCCAGACATCTGTAGCAAATTCCCATAGCTGTACCCCCTCTGTCTGCCAAGACATCATGTTATCCAGTGTCAGGCTTCCAGATGCTGTCTGCCCTCTGGACCATGAAGAGCCCTCAGTTGGGTACGGTTTGTGAACTCCTTGGCCTTTCTATCTTTGCACTCTATAATTAAAGGTAATTCTAAAAAATTTTCGTACTCAACTTCCTATAAATTGGCTCTTCCACCACCTTTCTTCTCCAGCATTTCACTGAAATCTCTCTTGCTAAGACCACCAACAAACTCAAATTTCCACATGCAATGCACATTTTTCAGTCTTTATTTTCCCAAACATCTCTGCTGTAGCTGACACAGATGACTACCCAGTATTGCTTGAAACTTTCTCCTCCCTTGACTTCTGGGACAATAAACACTTGATTCTCCTCCTACCTCTCAGTCAGCCCCTTCTCAGTCTTCATGGCAGGTCACTCCTCTCTGCCCATACCTTAAATGTTGAGGACCCTTGGAATGCCATCCTTAATTCACTGAATGAGCCTATCACTCACATAGCTCCAGAGATGACCTGTGTGCTGAGGATTTCCAAATCAGTCTCTAGATACAGTTCATCTTTGGAGCTCCAAGCTGAATGTCCACTGGCCTCTAGCATTACCATGTACCTCACACTTAATACAGTGCAGAGGTTAAGAGTGGAGACTCAGAAGGACACAACATCCCTTACAGAGTATTCCTGCCAAAATGCATGACCTGAATATAATCATGAGGAAACAGACAAACCCAAATTAAGGGCCAGTCTACAAAACAATAAGCCAGTATTCTTTTTAAAATGTCAATATCATGAAAGACAAAGAAAGGCTGAGTCCAGATTGAAGGAGACCAAAGAAATAGGACAACTAAATTCAATGTGTTATCTGGGATTAGATCCTGGATTGGGAAAAAAAAAGTGCTATTAAAATTAGGAACAGTAATGAGTCAATCATCTGAATTTGAATATAAACTATACATTAAATAATAGTATTATTTCAATGTTAAATTTTCTGAATTTGATAAACATACTGAGGTTAGATAAGAGAATGCCCTTGTTCTTAGGAGACACACACTTGAATATTTAGAAATGAAGGAAATGATCTTTGTGTCTTACTCTCAAATAGTTCAGTGAAAATGAAAGCAAAAAAAGAAAAACATAAAGCAAATGTGGGAAAATGCTAATAATGGGTGAATCTAGATGAAGGATCCATGGGAGTTCATTGTAATATTGTTGCAACTTTTCTATAAATTTGATTTTTTTTGTCGAAATAAAAAGTTTAAAAGAGAAAGAATAGGTTTAGGGTTCAAATTCCCGCTCCATCACTTGCTAACTAAATAGCCTTGGTAAATTATATAACCATCACTGATTCAGTTTCCCCAGCTATAAATTGAAGATAATGATAGCACCTACATCATAAGGTTTTTGTGAGGATTAAATACACTGACACACGTAAAGGGCTTGGAACATTGCCCAGTATATGGTAAGTATTCAATAATGTTAGCTAGTATTATTATGTCTAAAATTGAACTTATTTCCTTTCCAACTTAGACTGTCTCCTATATTTTTGACCATGGTTTACAGCATCATGATCCAGCCAGTCTTCTAAGCTAGAAACTTCACTCCATCCTTCCGTGTGTCCCCAGCACTTTGTTCATGCCTCTATTACAGCACATGCCCTGAGACAGGATAATGTATTTGCATATGTCTGTCTCTACTAAATTTTGTTTGTCTCAACTAGATTGGAGTTGGGGATGGAAGGCAAGGGAGAAAGGAGAAGAGCATTCCAGACTGCAAATAGCATGCAGGCTCAGAGATGAGAGAACAAGGTACAAAGAAGTCTAGCTGGATTGGAGTACAAAAGGTGAGAGAATGAAGGGCATGAAGTGAGGCTAGACTGAATAAAAATATATCATAAAAATATTATTTGTATTCAAAGTTTGAAAGAATTTTCTGGCACATCCATTGGATTAGGGCTGTAAGGCCTGACAGTGCCTCTTCCCTCCTCTCAAGGAAGATAGGAACTAAACCTAAGAGAAGCAAAGGCAAAGCTAGAGAGAAGACAGCAAAGCCAGAGAGGAGAGAAGCCAAAAAGGCATCCCAGGGGAAGAAGAGCTAAGGCAACTGGGGCTCCCTGATCTGAAAAAGAGACTATTCAATGATATATGACACCAGCATTTAGATGGACAAAAGACAATCAGGTATAAGCAGTCATTCAGGTGTCTGATTCTAAGCTCCCACCAGATTGCAAACTCAGGGAGGGACTGAATAATCTTTGTGTTCCCACCATGTAGTATAGTACTTGGCACATAGTAGGTAGGCTTAGGAAATGTCTGCTGAATACATGTGTAACTACCAACTGCCTGACCACAGAGGCTAGAAAATCTGGACTGGGTAACAGTTCTATTTCAGTTTCATAGGCCTCAAAGTGCTTAATATCTTTATCATTACCACTCACCAGCAGAGGCAGCTTTCATCATCAACTGGGCAAACTGGATAGCACCTCCTTTTCTGAAGCTTAACTTAAAAGTAGCCTGTCCTTCCCAGCCACCTGGGGAAAGAAATAGCACAAACTTACTAAGAGGCGGGCACAGCTGGCAACAGAAGAACTGCCACAAACACTGACAGAAGCACTATGCAAAGAAGCAGGGCAGCTTTAGTTTGAATTCCAACATGAGCCAAGTCTTAATCTTAAACCTTCTGGAAGCTTTTGAGAAAAAAATACATTTCTGAGGGGGAACACTTACCATCTGGAGCTGCCCGAATGATCCCTTTAATGTAGTTGGCAGCAAAGACTGGCTGTTCAACGGTACAGTTACTCATCAGATCGAATGGCATCATAAAAGAAAACATGGGATCACTGACTGAGTGTGAAGTCACGAAGATCACCTAAGAGAGGAAAAAAACTTTGGGAAAGGAATGCAATTTGTCCAGATATTGAGACATACAAGAGTAATTGTAAGGTCAAGGCTGCTTTGGCATCCTGGCCCAATTGAGAAACACCACCCATTTTCTTCCATCACTCTTCAACACGGAAAATCTCAAAATACAAATGTTTTAAAACACTTTGAAAGTCAATGTTTAACCTCTCTCCATTTTAAGGAAAACAAATGTAGAGTTAATCAAATCAAAGTACAAGTAGAAATTACCCGGTATGAAGTGAGAAATAATGTTCCCCTCTTTGTACCACTAAAGAGATTGGATCCCCCTGGTTGCTGTGGGAAGGAGAGGTCCACATCCTGACACTGCTGCAAGACACTGCAGAAAAAAGGGCAGACAGCACACAATTTAGACGTTATATAAAATGGCACACAGAAAGACCTTAGCACAGCTCCTAGCCCAGAGTAAACACTCAATAAGTGTTAGCTGCTGCTACTACGACTACAACTACTACTTTATTGAAATAGAAAGGAATTTAAATGATCTTGTTCTCTAACAATTCACATTTATTCTTCTCCCTCTTTACCACTGGATTCTTTTTTTTTAATCAAACCTACTTCTGTTCTTAATGTTTATTTGTTAATTCTTATACTTCTTGTGCAGTAAGTATAAAGCACTGTGCTAGTGGAAGTGTTTCTTTGACTTTGGTAAAGAAGGTAAGGTGTTCACAGAGTGCTCCAGAATCCTCTGATGTGTTCCCTCTGCCTGTCATGTTCTCCCCTCACTCTTTTTTTTTTTTGTGAGGAAGATTAGCCCTGAGATAACATGTGATGCCAATCCTCCTCTTTTTGCTGAGGAAAATTGGCCCTGGGCTAACATCCATGCCCATCTTCCTCCACTTTATACGGGACACCGCCACAGCACGGCTTGACAAGCAGTCAAGTGTGTCGGTCCGCACCCCAGATCTGAGCCTGCGAACCCCAGGCCGCCGAAGCAGAGGGCACAAACTTAACCGCTTCGCCACCGGGCCAGCCTCTCTCCCCTCATTCTTAACCTGAAAAACTTGGACTCATCCTATTCTCACTCATAGAATACTTTTGGGTTTTTTTTCTTTCTTAGTAATTATTATAATATATATGTGTTTATTTGTTCAATGTCTTCCCTAATGATCATTAGGGACAATGTCTGCCTTCTTTGCCACTGTAGCCCCAGCAAACAGTGGGTGCTACTAAATATTTATTGAAAGAATGAGTGAATGAAAACATGAATACAAATAATAATGCAAGCAATATATGACATACATAAATGACACAAAAATGTCATGGCAATTTAGTGGAAGGAGGGATTAGTTTTGGTTGAAGTAATTAGAAATGACTTTATAGAAAGGGGGAAATTTCAGCTGATTCTTAAGAGATGAATAGTGTTTCAGTAGGCAGAGGTGAGGGTAGGGAACAATGAAGGTATGCAGTGGAAAGCAAACTGCATACTTGAGAGTAGCCTACCTGTGTAGATTCATCAAAACAGCGTGGAAGTGAGGTTGGTAGGAATGGTGAGATAAAACTGGAAAGCCATGCTGGGACTAGAATTTAGAGACATTGTTTGATAGGTAAGGAGAAACTGTGAGCTGCAGTTATCTCAGCAGGGTAGTGACATGATCAAGGAAGTGGTGTATACAAGAGGGACCAGTTTAAAAGTCTTGATGTGAGGTAATAAGAACTGGAACTAGGGTGGTGGTGTGTGGATAAACAGGGCTTTTTAAAAGACTATGAAAATACAGGATGTCAGCAAAAATGGTAGAATAGGGAAGTCCAAAAGTGAGTCCAGAATTCTGGAATCTAATCAAAAGCTTATAGCAACTCAGGGAATGTTTAATCAAGAAAAAATAGCTGAATCCAATAAGAGAGCTTTGTGGTATTTTAACTTACCCTGGTACCATCCTCCACTCCCCAACTAGGCAACAGCCTTGAAAACAAAAACTCACGTTTCTTATATAGGTACCAAGTACAAAGGGAGCAGAACAGACCTTATTCTCAAAGAATTGTGGTTGTTTGTTTTGACCTGTCTAGTGGCTCCCTGAAGGACTGGCTCAAAGGGTGTGTGCCTAATTCAGAACTCTCCCGGGACTGAGGTGACTACCCAGGGTACATTTGTCAAAAACATTTCAAGGCAACTGAATTCATTGCTGCTTCCTGGAGCAAAGGATAACATTTTGTGCAAATAATAAACAAATGGAAAAGTTAGGGAGGAAAGGCTGGGGAATGAGATGCTTTGGGGGAATAAAGGCTTGAAAAGCTCTGACATATTCACGGGAATCTAGAAAGCCACATGCATACATGCCCAGGGCTGGGTTCATGCTCAGAAGAAACCTGAGAAGGCCCTAAACTTTCACCTCTGACTGACAATGAGGCTCTGCTCCAGCAGGAAGTGAAAGCTAACACAGAATTGTGAACTGCCTGGCTGAGTGATAAAGACATGCTCCAACATATACACATAGAGCCCATGTGCAAAGGCTGGGAGATACTTATTTTTTTGGTTCCAGACATGTAAGTAAATTGTCAAGTCACTAGTTGGCCACTAAGTTAACATAAAAGAGACTTCAGTGGCTACATATGACAAAGAATATAAACTTTACAAAATTTATAGTTCAGAAAAGCTACTAAACAATAAACAATAACTACAACAAGCAGCAACAATATAACCTGAGGAAGAGAGAGAATCTGATTTCCAGAGTAGCCAACTTATAACATTCAAAATGTAGAGTTTTCAACAAAAAATCATGAGGCATGCAAAGAAACAAGAAAGTATGGCCCAAACTTCTTCTGCAAACAGGAGAAAAAGAAATTAATAGAAACTGCCCCTTAGAACAGACATTGGATTAACTAGACATAGACTTTAAATGGACTGTTTTAGGTATACTCAAAGAGTTAAAGGAAATCATGTCTAAATAACTAAAGGAAAGAATGAGAACAATGTCTCAAAGTAGAGAATATCAATAAAGAGATAGAAATTATAAAAAGGAACCAAATACAAATTCTGGAGTTGAAGATTACAATAACTGAAATGAAAAATTCAATATTGGGGAGCTCAATGGCAGATTTCAGCAGGCAGAAGAAAGAAATCAGTGAACTTGAAGATAGGTCAGTTGAGAATAACAGTTACTACCACAGTCACAGAAAAATAAAGAATGAAGAAAAATGAACAGAGTCTAACAGACCTGTGGGATATGATCAAGCATACTAACATATGCATAATGGGAGTGCCAGAAGGAGAGGAGAGGAAAAAAACACGCGTAAAGACTACCTGAAGAAATAATGGCCAAAAACTTGCCAAATTTAATGAAAGACAAGAATCTGCACCTCCAAGCTCAACTCCAAGTAGAATAAACTCAAAGAAATCCACACTAAGGTACATTATAATCAAACTGTTGAAAGGCAAATACAGAGAATCTTGAAAGCAGCAAGAGAAGTGAATCATCATGCACCAGCAATCCTCAATAAGACAAACAACCAACTTCTCATTAGAAACTATGGAGGTGGGGGATGGTGGAATGACATATTCAAAGTGCTAAAAGGAAAAAAATTCTGTCAACCAAGAATTCTATATCTGGCAAAACTATCCTTCAAAATTTTAGAGGAAATTAAAACATTACCAAATAAACAAAAACTGAGAGAATTTATCACTAGTAGACCTGAACTATAAGAAATGCTAAAGGAAATCCTTCAGCCTGAAGTAAAAAGATACTAGACAGTAAATCAAATCTACACAAAAAAATAAAGAACATTGGTCAAGATAACTACATAGGTAAATATTAAAGTCAGTAATAATGTATTTTTGGTTTGGAACTCCTCATTTCTTCCTATATGATTTAAAAGACAACTGTGTAGGGACTGGACCCGTGGCCTAGTAATTAAGTTCCAAATGCTCTGCTTCAGTGACCCAGGTTCAGTTCCCGGGCGCAGACCTACACCACTCATCAGCAGCCATGCTGTGGCAGCAACCAACATATAAAATAGAGGATGACTGGCACAGATGTTAGCTCAGGGTGAATCTTCCTCAAGCAAAAAAGAAACAGGAAGATTGGCAACAGATCTTAGCTCAGGGCAAATCTTCCTCAACAACAACAACAACAAAAGACAACTGTATAAAACAATAATTATAAATCAACAGTGATGGGTACACAATGTATAAAGATGTAATTTGTGACAATAACAATATAAAGGGGGCAGAACTACATAGGAGCAAAGTTTTTGCATACAACTGAAACTAAATCGGTATTAATTTGAACTAGCTTGTTATAAATTAAGATGTTAAATGTAATCTGCAGGGCAACCACAAAGAAAATAACTAAAATATATACAGTAAAAGAAACGAGGAGGGAATCAAGATGGTACACTAGAAAATATCTATTAAACACAAAAGGAGGCACTAATGGAAGAACTGAGGAACAAAAATGATATAAGACATATAGAAAACAAATAGCAAAAGAGCAGAAGTTAAGTCCTTCCTTACCAATAATTACATTAAATGTAAATGGACTAAACTCTCCAATTAAAAGTCAGAGACTGGTAAAATATATTTTTTAAAAAACATGATACCACTGTATACTGTCTATAAAAGACTCACTTGAGCCCCAAAGACATAAATATGTTAAAAATGAAAGGATAAAAAAAGATATTCCATCAAAAGTAACCAAAAGAGGACTGAAGTGGCTATAATAATATCAGAAAAAAACACACTTGAAGACAAAAATTATTACAAGAGACAAAGAAGAATCTTACACAATTATAAAAGGGCCAATCATCAAAAAAGACTTAATAATTATAAACATGGATGCACCTAACAAAACTCAACTAGACCTAACATATAAGGACACTCCACCTATAAAGATAGAACATACATTCTTCTCAAGTGCACATGGAACATTCTCCAGCACAGACCATATGTTAGGCCACAAAACAAGTCTCACTAAATTTACAAAGACTGCAATCACACAAAGTATCTTTTCTGACCACAATGGAATGAAATTAGAAATAATAACAATGAAATCTGGTAAATTAACAAATATGTGGAAATTAAACAACACACTCTTAAACAACCAGTGGGTCAAAGAAGAAACACATGGGAATTTAGAAAATACTTTAAGATGAATGAAAATGAAAACACACATACCAAAACTTTGAGATATAGCAAAAGCAGTGCTTAAGAGGGAAATTTATAGCTTTAATGCCTACATTTAAAAAAAGAAAGGGATTTCAAATCAATAATCTAACCTTCTACCTTAGGGTACTAGAAAAGCAAGAGCAAACTAAATCCAAAGCTTACTAGGAAGGAAATAATAAAGATTACAGTGGAGATAAATGAAATAAAGAACAGAAAAACAATAGAGAGAATCAATGAAACCAAAACTTAATTTTTTGAGAAAATCAACAAAATTGATCTACCTTTTGCTAGACCAAGAAAAAAGAGAGAAAACCCAAATTACTAAAATTAGGAATGAAAGTGGGAACATTATCATAGACTTTACAGAAATAAAAAGGATTATAAGAGAACGTATGAACAATTAGATGCCAACAAATTTGATGACCTAGATGAAATGGACAAATTCCCAGAAACAAACTACTAAAATTGACTAAAGAAGAAAGAAAATCTGAATAGACTTCTAACAAGTAAAGAGACTGAATAAGTAATTTAAAAACTTCCAACAAGAAAAGCCCAGGATCAGATGGTTTTATTGGAATATTCTCCAAACATTAAAGAAGAATTAACACCAGCCCTTCTTAAACTCTTTCAAAAAATTGAAGAGAAGAGAACATTTTCTAACTCATTCTATGAGCCAGTATTACCCTTATACCAAAGCCAAACAAAGGAATCACAACAAAAGAAAACTAGAGAACAATATCTCATAAATATAGATGCAAAAATACTCAACAAAATACTAAATAACCAAATCCAGTGGCATATTAAAAGTATACACCATGACAAATGAGATTTATACTAGGAATGGAAGGGAGGTTCGACATATGAAAATCAATCAATGGTATGGTAATTAATTAATTATTCTGGTAATATACCATATAAATAGAATGAAGGAAAAAAGCGCATTTGACAAAATCCAACACTCTTTAAGGTAAAAAAAAAAAAAAAACTCAACAAGTTAGGAATAAAAGGAACGTCCTCAACCTGATAAAAGGCATTTATGAAAAACCCACAGGTAACATCATACTTAATTTTGAAAAACTGAAAGCTTTCCACCTAAGATCAGGAACAAGTCAAAGATTTGTGGAATTGCCACTTCCACTCAATACTGTACTTGAGGTTCTAGCCAGGGCAAATAGGCAAGAACAAGAAATATAATGCATTCGTCATTGGAAAAGAAGTAAAACTATCTCTATTTGAAGATGACATGATCTCACACATAGAAAATCCTAAAGAACACACACATACACATACACACAGAACTAGAGATAATGAGTTCAGCAAAGTTGTAGGATACAAGAGCAACATACAAAATTCAGTTGCATTTTTTATACAAGTATCAATCAAAATGAAATCAATCATGTTTTATGCAAGTATCAATCAAAATGAAATTAAGAAAACAATTCCATTGACATTCGTATCCAAAAGAATAAAATACTCAGGAACAAATTTAACCACGGAGATACAAAACTTGCACACTGTAAACTACAAAACACTGCTGAAAAATTTTAAGGACCTACATAAATGAAAAGACATCCTATGTTTATGGACTGAAAAAAATTAATATTAAGATGGCAATACTCCTCCAAATTGATCTAGTGATTCCACACAATTGCTATCAAAGTTCTAACTGCTTTTCTGCAGGAATGGACAAATTGATCCTGAAATTCATATGGAATTGCAAGGGACCCCAAATAGCCAAAACAATCTTGAAAAAGAAGAACAAATTTGGAGGACTCACACTTCCTGATTTCAAAAGTTACTAAAAGCTACAATAATCAAACTGCATGTTCTTGGTATTAGGATAGACATATAGATAAATAGAACAGAACTGAGAGTCCAGAAATAAACTCAAACATCTATGGTCAACTGATTTTTGACAAAGGTTCCAAGACCATTCAATGAGGAAAAATAGTCTTTTCAACAAATGGTGGTGGGACAGCTTGATATCCACATTGCAGAAGAATGAATTTGGACCCCTACCTCACACCATATACAGAAATAAGTTCAAAATGGATCAAAGACCTAAATGTAAAAGCTAAAACTATAAAACTATTAGAAGGAAAGATAGGTGCAAAACTTAATGACCTTGTCTTAGGCAACTGTTTCTTAACTATAACACTAAAAGCATAAGTAATAAAAGAAAAAATAGATAAATTGGACTTCACCAAAATTAGAAACTTTTCTGCATTAAAGTACACTATAAAATTGAAAAGACAGCCCAAAAAATGGGGAAAATATCTGCAAATCTTATATCTGCTAAGGATTTAATATCTAGAATATATACAGAATTCTTACAATTCAACAACGAAAAGACAACCCAATTTAAAAATAGGCATAGGACTTGAGCAGACATTTCTCCAAAGTAAATAAATAATGGCCAATAAGCATATGAATAATGCTCAACATCATTTGCCATTAGGGAAACACAAATCAAAATCATAGCACTTCACACCAACTGGATGGCTATGATTATTTTTTAAAATGGAAAAATAACAAATGCTAGCAAAGATCTGGAGAAACCAGAACTCTCATATATCACTGGTGGGAATGAAAAGTGGTGCAGCTGCTATGGAAAACAGTTTGGCAGTTCCCCAAAAAATTAGGGGCCGGCCCGGTGGCATAGCAGTTAAGTTTGCATGCTCTGCTTCAGCGGCCTGGGCTTTGCAGGTTCGGATTCCGGGCGCAGACCGGCACACTGCTCGTCCAGCCATGCTGTGGCAGCATCCCATGTAAAGTAAAGGAAGATGGGCATGGATGTTGGCCCAGGGCCAATCTTCCTCAGCAAAAAATAGGAGGATTGGCAACCGATGTTAGCTCAGGGCTAATCTGCCTCACAACAAAAGTCAAACATAGAATCACCATATGGCCCAGCAATTCCACTCTTACGTATATACCCAAGAGAAATGAAAATACATGTCTACACAAAACTTGTACGCAAATGTACAAAGCAGCATTATTCATAATAGCCAAAAACTGAAAACAACCCAACTGATGAATGGCCACACAACTTTGGTATATCCATGAAATGGAATATTATTCAGCCATAAAAATAAATGAAGTACTGACACATGCTACAATATGGATGAACCTTGAAAATATTATGCTAAGTAAAGGCCCGACACAAAAAGCCACATATTGTATAAGCCCATTTATATGAGATGTCCAGAACAGGCAAATCCATAGAGGGAGAAAGCCAATTGATTGGTGGATGTCAGGAGCTGGGTTGAGTGAAAAATGGGGAGTAACTGCTTAATGGTTACACGGTTTCTTCTGGGGTGATGAAAATGTTCTGCAATTAGGTAATGGTGATGATTGCATGATATTGTGAATATATTAAAAGCCACTTAATTGTACACCTTAAAATGGAAAATTTTACGTTATGTGAATTTTACCTCAATCAAAAAAAGTGAGTTTATAGATTGTGTGAAACCTCAATAAAAAAATAAATTTAATTTAAAAGACTGTGAAGAAAGTATCCTGAGCTCGGTAACTCATTGGATTTGGGAGACAAAAAGATCATGAGAAATCAAAGGTGACCTTTGCCTCCAAAGAAATAGGGAAATCAGAAAAAGAAGTTTACTGGGGAGTGGGGACATAAATTTGGCTCTAAACATGTTGAAATGTTCAGGGGGAAGGAGTACTCTAGCAATTCCTTTCTGACAAATCCTTGGGTTGGCATCTTCTACACAGGGTTTCTCAATCTTTGCGTTGGATAATTATTTGTTGTTTGGGAGGCTATGTTGTGCATTGTAGATTGTTTAGCAGCATCCCTAGCCTTTACCCACCAAACACCAGCAGCACGCCCCTAATTGTGAAAACCAAAAATGTCTCCTGGGGGCAAAATCGTCCCAGACTGAGAACCACTGTCCTACAAGGATGGAATATTGATTGCAAAAATTCAATGAAAGTGTAGTACAGTGAAACAAAGAATGATTTTTCACCATATTGGTAAACATTATAATTTAGAAAGAACAGATTTCTAAGAAAGGGGTAAAAACTTCAGAAAAAAAATTCACAGCACCATTTAGCTAAGGCTATCAAATACTATCCTGCCAACACTAACTAGAACCTCAGGCAAAAGTTCAAGCTCCAATAGTTAATCAACTGAATCTGAGTTAATGTACTTATCATTCATTGAGCCCTAAGTTCCAGATACTAAATACACAAAGATTTTGCACACTTTTTATTTACAATTTGTAAGTAGGCTCCTAACTAAAGAGAAATGGTTCTGATATTTGAACGCTCCATCAAAAGATGAACAACTTAGGATCCAACTATATGCTGTCTACGAGAGACTCACTTTAGATCTAAGGACACACATAGGCTAAAAGTAAAAAGATGGAAAAAGATATTCCCTGCAAATGGTAACCAAAAGAGAGCAGGAGTGGCTCTCCTAATAATATCAGACAAAACAGACTTTAAATTAAAAAAAAAACAAAACTGTTACAAGGGCCGGCCCTGTGGCTTAACGGTTAAGTGTGTGCACTCGGCTGCCGGCGGCCCGGGTTCGGATCCCAGGTGTGAACCCACGCACCGCTCCTCCGGCCATGCTGAGGCCGCGTCCCACATACAGCAACTAGAAGGATGTGCAGCTATGACAGACAACTATCTACTGGGGCTTTGGGGGAAAAATAAATAAATAAAAATCTTAAAAAAAAAAAAAACTGTTACAAGAGACAAAGGAGGACATTACATAATGATCCAAAGGTCAATTTACCAATAAAATAGAACAATTATAAATATTTATGCAACCAACTTCAGAGCTCCTAAATATATGAAGTATACTTTGACACAATTAAAGGGAGAAATAGACAGTAACACAATAATAGTAGGAAACGTCAATACCCCCATTTTTAATAACGGATAGAACAACCAGACAGAAGGTCAATAAAGAAATAGAGGAACTGAACAACACTGTAGACAAATTGGACCTAACAGATATATACTGAACACTCCACCCAACAACATAATATACATTGTTCTCAAGTGCACATAGACCTTCTCCAAGATAGACTACATGTTAGGCCACAAAACAAGCATTAACAAATTCAATTAGATTAAAATCATCTAGGGCCAGCCCCGTGCCTTAGCGGTTAAGTGCGCACACTCTGCTACTGGCAGCCCAGGTTCAGATCCCGGGCGCGAACCGACGTACCGCTTCTCTGGCCATGCTGAGGCCGCATCCCACATACAGCAACTAGAGGGATGTGCAACTATGACATATAGCTATCTACTGGGACTTTGGGGGGAAAAAAAGGAGGAGGAGGATTGGCAATAAATGTTAGCTCAGAGCCGGTCTTCCTCAGCAAAAAGAGGAGGATTAGCATGGATGTTAGCTCAGGGCTGATCTTCCTCACAAAAAAAAAAAAATCATCTAAAGTATCTTTTCTGATCACAATGGAATGAAACTAGAAATCAATAGCATAAGGAAAACTGGAAAGTCCACAAATGTGGAAATTAAAACATTCTTATCTAACCACTGGATCAAAGAAGAAGTCACAAGGGAAATTAGAAAATACCTTGAGACAAATTAAAATGAAAACACAACATGCCACAACTATCGGATGCAGCAAAAGCAGTGTTAAGAGGCAAGTTCGTAGCTGTAAATGTATACATTAAAAGAGAAGAAAGATCTCAAATCAACAACCTAACCTTATGTCTCAAGAAACTAAAGAACAAACTAAACCCAAAGCTAGCAGAAGGAAGGAAATAAAGATTACAGCAGACATAAACAAAAGAGAGAAAAGAAAAGCAAAAGAAAAAATCAGTGAAACTAAGAGTTGGTTTTTTGAAAAGATCAACAAAATTGACAAACCCTTAGCTAGATTAATTAAAAAGAGAGATGACTCAAGTAACTAAAATCAGAAATGAAAGAGAGGACAACTGATGCCACAGAGGTAAAAAGAATTATATGAGAATACTATGAACAACTGTATCCCAACAAATTCGATAACCTAGAAGAAATGGATAAATTCCTAGGAACGCACAACCTACCAAGACTGAATCATGAAGAAACAGAAAATTTGAACAGACCAATAACAAGTAAGGAGACTGAATCAGTAACCAAAAACTTCCCAATGAAGAAAGCCCAGGATCAGATGGCTTCACTGGAGAATTCACCAAACATTTACAGAAAACTTAACACTAATCCTCCTGAAAATCTTCCCAAAAATTGAAGAAGAGGGAACACTTCCAAGATCATTCTATGAAGCCAGCATTACTGATATCAAAGCCAGAAAAAGACACTACAAGACAAGAAAACTACAGACCAATATCCCTGAAAAATACTGATGCAAAAATCCTCAATAAAATACTAGCAAATTGAATATAACAGCACATTAAAAGGATTATACACCACGATCAAATGGGATTGATTCCTGAAATGCAAGCATGGTTCAACATATGAAAATCAATCAATGTAATAAAAATAAAACTACCATATGATCCAGCAAGCCCACTTCTGGGTATATATCCAAAGGAAATGAAAAGAGGATATCAAAGAGATATCTGCACTCCTATGTTCAGTGCAGCATTATTCACAATAGCCAAGACATGGAAACAACCTAGGTGTCTACCAACAGACAAATGGATAAAGAAGATGTGGTATATATATATACAACGGAATTATTCAGTCATGAGAAAGGAGGAAATCCTGTCGCATTCTACAACATGGATGAACTTTGAGGACGTTACGCTAAGTGAAATAATCCAGACAGAGAAAGACAAATACTGTATGATCTCACTTATATGTGGAATTTTTAAAAAAAAGTCAAATGCATAGAAGCAGGGAGTAGAATAGTGGTTAGCAGGGGCTGGGGGCAGGAAATGGGGAGATGTTGGTCAAAGGATACAAATGTGTAGTTATGTAGGAAGAATAAGTCTAGAGATCTAGCACAGGCATAATGACTATACTTAATACTGTATTGAACACTGGAAATAGGCTGAGAGTAGATTTCAGGTGCACTCATCACACCAAAAAAATGGTAACTATGTGAAGAGATAACAAGTTAATTATCTTGACTATAGCAATCATTTCACTATATGCATATCAAATCATCACGTATATTTTAAATATATACAATTTTTATTTTCAAAAAATGGTTAAGATGGTAAATTCTGTTTTTTTACCACATACAAAAAAATGATGAACTTAGTAAAAAATGGAGAAAATTTATGAACCAAGAAAATTTACCCAAGACATATAAATAGCCAATAACCACATAAAGAAATAAGTTCACTAGTGATAAAAATTTTTTTAAAGATTCCATTATTTACTTATCAGAGTGGCAGAGATATCAAAGATTAACACCAGGTGTTGGCAAGGGTGTGGTGAAATGGGCACTCAGAGTATTGAGAGGAACGTAAATTGATATAATTCTGTAGGGCAATTTTGCAAAAAATATATCTCTATATATATTTACATATTTTAAAACATTTTTGACAAGAATTTTTATATTTTTTAAAATAAATCGTTACTCTTTTTTAAAAAGTCTGTGTCCTCTGATCCTACAATTCCACTTTCAGGAATACATTCCAAAGAAACATTTTGACAGATGGCCAAAAATAAGTTTTCAAAAATGTTTATGGCAGCTATGTTTATAGCAATGACAAATTAAAACCAGAATATCCCAGATAGGAGCTTAAGCAAATATTTATGCATACTGAATACCAGCCACTGAAAATAACAATGTAGATATTGATACAGGAAAGCATTCCCAATATACCGATAAATGAGGAAACCAAGTTACAAAGCAGTCTGGGGCGGTGGGGGGGGTGCGGAAGATGTGTATATTTCCATAGGGGAAAGTACAGAAGGATACATACCAAAATGTAAAAAGCACTGGCTGTTGGAATCTGGAGTAATTTAAAATTTTTTCTAACTTTTCTACAAAAAACACATATGGTAAAATCTGCACAAGTTTTAGAATATGGGTTAAAAAAAAAAAAAAACCCTCAATGTCTTTCCTTTTTACCAGTAGAGTCCAACCCATACATTTATGACTTCTCAGCTGAGATAAGAAAAAGATCTCCACAAAACACAGCCAAGCTGTGATGAATTTCTCAAGCTGTATTGTGAATAGGCAGGAGAAGTCACAACATAAACAATCTTCTCCATCTCAACCTACTTCTTTCAAGCAGTTTCTATCCAGGAAGCCAGAGCACTGACAGGGCCTTCTTTGATAAGGAGAAAGCAGAGAAGCAGTTCTTTTCCTTTTGGAGCAACAGCTGGAGCAGAGAAGTTAATGCACAGTACCTAAGTTCAAACCCAAATCAAAGCTCTCCCACATGCACTGGCCATATGATTTTAAGCAAATTACTTCTCTGTTTCAGTTTTCCCACCTGTGAAATGAGGGAAATACTACCGATCCTCACTGTAGATAGAGCAGTTATAAACATAAGGCTTGGCTATGATTAAGTACTCAAGAGCACAGAATGCAACCCATAAAAATAATTCAAAGGACCATAAAATCAGTGTTTCTGTTATAATTTTTTAAAAACATGCTTCATTCCTGCCTCCAATACACAAACAGAAAAGCAGAGAGACAAACTCGTAGCCTGAGTAAAAAGATACCCAAACAGTAGATTAGACGTGACTTCAGGGCACAGAGCCACAGGCACTCGGGTCGAAGTGCTCTAGGCCGGTGTGCACCAGACACCGCGGGCAGAGTGGCGAGCAATCACCCCCAACTGCGAAATCGAACGAAGCAGCAGAGGTCCTTCGAGGGCAAGGGAGGACGTACTGCCCTGACGGCCCATATAAATCTGCCAAGAAAATATTCCGCGAAAGGAAGCGGAGAAAAAAGATCTGGACGTCAGCATTTGGTACCGTCTTCCTGGATCTTCGCGACAAATGCACTCAAAGCGACCCAGGCGTGCACAGTCGCCCCCGAGCGCAGCACTGGGTTTCAGAGGCTCCCTGCTGGGCGAGAGCAAAGAAAACGAGGGCGAGTCGCCGCCGAGAGAGGAGCAGGATTAAGAACTGCGGGGAGACGGAGCGTGGCCGTGGGAAGCTGGGGGCGGGGGAATTACGGAGGGAGCGGAGTGGAGTCGGGGCATTAGGTGGAGAGGTGAAAATGACCGAGGCCAGAGGACAGGGGGAGCGGCGGGCACCGCAAGGCACCGCGCAAAGCGACGGTGCGAGGCAGAGGGAGCCTAATTCTTCCTCGGCGGCTCCTCTTCTGGTCCCGACCTTTTCCATAAAGTAAGAGCAGTCATCTATCTCCCAGGTTGGGACGAAGAAGAAAGGGGGCCTTTGAAAGTTCTGAGGGCCAGAAGAGGCCCCCAACTGTTTGGGATCTTTCCAGAAAGATCCACACTCATGCCTCTTCCGCCTCCCCGGAGGCCGGGACCCAGTTCCGGGAAGTGGGGGGAGGGGAGCGCCCACAGCCCCCCCACCGCCGTCACTCTACAAAGGTCGCACGCTCCCAACGGCAGCCGCACGCCACCCACAGTGGCGGCGCGACTCCACTACCGCCAGTGCGCTCCCATCGTTCTCCTGAGGCGACGCGCGCCTCTCGCCCAGCTCTCCCGTCGCCGTCCTCAGACCGCGGGTGGCGGCGCGCTCGCTCGCGAGTCCTCACACCCGGAGGAGTGATCCCACCTCTCACACGTGCGAGGCCCCGCCTCAACCACCTCCGTATCCCCAACATCCGCGAGGAGACGCGCGCCCTTCGGGGGTAGGGGAGGGAGTAAGCCTGACGCGCCCGGAAAAGGCGGGAAAGTGTCTGATTCGCTGAGAGTCTGCCAGCCGCCAGCTCTACTCCGTCGTCTCCTCCCTCCTCTGGCCGCACCCCGGGCTTCCCCTCAGGCACCTTTCGCCAAAAGGGATGACGGCCCCGCGGCGGCTCTCGGTGTGGCTCTGGTTCACCGCCATCTTGCTCCAGCCCCCTCCTGCCGCCCCTCAGATGGGAAGGGGCGGGGCCTGCGCCAAGCCGTCGGGCGGGGCTCTGAAGGGGAGGGCGGAGATTATGGCGCAAGGACGGGGAGTGAGTGGGCGAGGCGTCTGGTCACGTGAGGGGCAGTGGTCAGAGGACCAGGCGGAGTCAGAGTTGAGACACGCCCCTGATGGGGAAGGGGCGGGTCCAGAGGATTGACTCCACCCCCAGAGCGCAGAGGGGTGAATGAGAGGTGGCTGGTCGACCTCCACTCACCCTCTTGGCCCCTGCGTCGTGGCCCCCGCATGGCTCCCCTGCTGCCCACGGGTATGGCCTTGAATTGGTCTTGTGAGGAATCAAAGTTAAAAGCAGGACTTTCCTGCCCCCTCCCTGCTCAGGTCAAAGAGCTGCTGCCTTTTGCAGAAAGGGTCCGGAATGATTCCTCGCCTCTTATAAGGCAGGCAGAACTTTTTTCCACTAGAGAAAGCCTGGAATCAGGGCCGGTTTCCTGTGAGGTAGCATCTAGGAACGGGTGCATGAGCTGGGTCAGGAGAGTCCGTGCCTGCTCCAAGATAGAGAGGGCCTGTGTCACCCATCGTATCTGCCCTGCTTCCCCCAAAGGGGGAAGGATCTGGGGGGATACATTATACCAGAATTGCTCTGGAGACCAAAATGTTGTACATATTCTTATTTCCTTTAAACTTCACAAATAGCACCAGATGGCTTCAAACAAAGGGATGTTATCTTCTGGACTACTGTATTTCATCAAATTTAAGATGCTATAAGTTATAAGATGCAAAATTTTTAAATGTACCACTAAGAAGAAAAGTTGCCAAATAAACTGACGTCATCAGTTGTAAGCTGTATCCTGATTTCAGAAATATATATATATGTACAAGACTAAGAATAAATGAAATACAGTAGGAATGGTGTGAAGCAATGGAACGAGCATTGAGATGTGGCCCCCATCTTGCGTTGGTAACTAAGTGTGCGACTTTGAGCAAGACAGTTATGCCTTCTGGACTTAAATTTCCATATCTGTATGAAGGCATTGGACTAGAAGAACTCTTAGTTCTTCTCTTAGCTGTAATATAAGTTCACAAAACTGCTCTATCACTCAAATCTTCTCACTTCTCTCCATCTTCGTGTGGCATTTCCACTCTAGTTCAGGCCCTCATCATTTTACCTGAATGACTCCAAGGGCCTCCTGACTTGTCTTCCTCCAGTCTTGACCACCCCCCCCAGCCCGTTCATCTATACCTTGCACTTACCCTACAGAATATTGAGGCCCCAAACACAATTGCATATATGGTCACCACATTCAAATTCACAGACATAATATACAAGTGAGACTTGTGTTATTTGCTGGTTACAGAAGAGAGCAGGAACCTCAAGGAAAGGAAGGATTGGTTTAAGTTCAAAAAAGACAAGAGATAAACCAATGCTTTAAGTTTAAATTCTTAACTCTTAAATTATTCACTGTAAATAGGCAGGAATCTAGGCAACATGGGTCCACTCCTTTCATAGACTTGGTTTTTATGCCTTCTGGAGAAAGGAAAGGAAAAGCTAGGAAATTAAGTGAATGAAAATAAACATTGTTTTCATAAAAAGAGACAGGCTATGCAGAGCACTGCATCTCTCAAGGTCAAGCGTGATAGCTCCATCACTCATCTTGGATACAACAGCCAAGGAAATAATGACTGGGATCCAACCTCATGCCAACTGAAGACAAACAACGACCTCATTAAATGTTTTCCATCTCTAATTTCTGTGGCTACTTCTTACCAAGATGGTCCCTGTCTCACCCTCCACACATAGGTGAGATGGTGTAATGGCTGATTTGGCCAAAGAGTGAGGAGAGCAAATAAGACACAGGCCAAACAGTTATTGTTCAAACAGCAATGTTTAGTTGTACAACACATAAAGTCTAGCAACATTTACACAACCAGTTTGAGTGTCTGTTGGCTTGTTTTCAATTGGGAAATTTAACCATAATGTCACCAAAAGGTTGGCTGGGACTGGTAACATTTAAGAAATGGGTCGTTCTTGCATCCCCTAGGCTTGGGCTTCTTGCTCCATCAAGACTTGTTGTAGATGAATGGCCCACAAGTCACCAGCCTTTAAGCAAGTTGTGTCCAGGTGGAGACGGGGGGGTGGGGGGAAGGGGGGATTTCATAAAGACACAGTGTGTGGGGCAGTGGCAGCCGACATTCGCAAACATTCATGCATCTGATGAGGGGGCTTTGCCCTCCATTGGGCATTTTCTACTAGCCTACAGTGACCAACTGTGGCCAGGGAAATTCATTACTCACATTAACAGGGTGGAGGTGTGGGGTAGGAGTAGTCAGGGTAGGTGGGAAGAGATCCTTCTTATTGCTAAGTGGACAGAAGGATGTTTTTCTTCCTAGAGTGCACATCTCATGGGTTTCTGGAGTCTTTTGTCTGTGTTTAGTTCTTTTTTTAAGTTTGAGGATAAGAAAGTCAACTCCTGAAATGTTTCTTCAGGAAAACCACTCTTCCTAAGTGGCTGCATTATGGGGGGGGGGTGTGAAACCACCCTCTGAGCCAGCCACAAGTGGTGATTTTTAAAAAGGGACACTAGCCCTTGCTCCCCCACATCTGTAGTGACCCATCCTTATAAATAAGCTATAAGCAATGAAGGAGACACCCTTGTCCCACATCAGGGCTCACACAGTTGACGTCAACAAATCTGACAAGCAGAAAAGTTGCTTTCTTGACCCTTTAAGAAAGCCAAGAGTAGCTCATGCAGATGAATGGAGAGGGAGCAATGCCATTTCCCTTGGAGATGGTTACAAGTAGCTCGTATGGGTTTGCAAGGGCAGAAGAAGCTCTTGATGAGTTCTTTCAGCCTACAGATGGGCTGGGACCGGCTGACACAGACGATGGAGGAGGGCAGTGCTGGCACGAACTCCATTCCACTGGGAGAAGAGGGGTGGTTTGGATAAACAGAGGAAGCAACTGTCCTAAAGAGGCAGCTGGCCCCTCCCACCTGCTAAGGGCTCAGAGGGGCTGAGGTGGTGGTCTGGACAAGCACAGCACTAAAAAGGGCATGGCCCTGCAGCAATAACAGCTGAGAGGAATGGAGGGAGAAGCAGCGCTTGAAATGGCCTTCATTCAGCAGTGGGGCAGGGGGTGGCTGGCACAGGTGGAAGGACAGTGCCCAGGAGGCCTTCTCCCTGCAGGGGGGTTGAGAATGGTTGAGGTGTGGAGACCAGCAGCTGGCAGCAGACATATAAAACAGCTTCTCCGGGGAGGCTGAGATCATGGTTTGGGGGCGCCAAGCATCATTCTCCTAGTCAGCCTCTCCAATGCCCACCATCCTAGACCTTTCCTGCTAGTCCTAGGTGTCCAGGCCCACATCTCCATACAAGACTGCTCCGTGTATAAGCCAGAGATCCCTCTTACATTGAAATATAGCAATCTCTGGGCTCTAACCCTGCTGCCGTCCTATCCTGACAAGTGCCTACCCTGGCATAACTTTGGGGGCAAGGCAGGATGAAATTGGTAAAGAGCCTCCAGGAAAGACTGAGACCATTGGTTTGGGGTCACTGGCGATCTGATCATCCACCTCTTTCTCCTGGTCCACTGAATCCTGGTCTTCAGTCTATGTGTTTTCCTAGCACCTGAGTGATAAGGGACTATAAATGCTGAGATTTGTAGAGGACCAGTAAAACACCTAAGGTTGGACCAGGAGATGGGACAGGAGGTTTTATGAGGTTACTGTAAACTGTATCACTTGGTGTTTTCCGTTGCCTAAGGCTAAAGTGTTTCCCCAGCCCCAGATGTCAGCCACTCTACAGACTAGAGAAGAAAGAGTAACTTGTTTGTGAAACAAACAGGGGATATATATGCATTAATAAATACAGGGCTGAAGGCAAAGGCAAGAAGAGTCTAAATGTTTGATGGTAAGTGTCATTGGGAATGTCTACAGGAGTCAGGAGGGGGAATCAGGGAAAGACAGAAACAGATAGACAGACAGACAAAAATGCAATTAGCTTCAGCACAAGAGTGAGAGAGAACAGTGTGGAAGGAAAGAGGGGATCAAGTATGGATGAGAAGAAGGGAGCAACAGAGAAGCTAGCGTTAAGGAGGAAGAATCCTGACGGAGAAAAGGGAGATATTTAAAATTTGTCTCTGAAGCCAAACCACCAAGAAAGATAAATATTGTATATAGTTCTTGATACTTCTTTAGACTCAGTTCTTCTAGAACTTAATGCCTAAAAAAAGGCTCGTCTCACTTGACCAGCATGTGTGCTTCTGTAACCGGATACTGGGAACCGCATACCTCTCCGTGTTTCCTCCCTTGCCTGGGCTGCCCACAAGCTCAGGGCCAATTTCAGCGCTCGACGGAAAGACCTTTCCTTCCCATTCCTCTCTATGGATCCAATTTCTCTCGTAATCTCAGTTTATACTGTCCTGTGCTTTTAGCTGTAATTTTATTTTAAGGTGGCCTAAGTCATTTTTGGAAGTAGACTGGGCATAAATCCTAAATATAGAAATGTAGCTAAAGTGAATTAGTATACAAGGAAGTGAAGGAAGTCCAGAGGAGGGCAGGATGAAGAAAGGACGAGAAGGGGAAAGAGAGAAAGTGGCAGCAGAGGCAGGTGAGGTGAGGTGAGTGTGGAAAGCGCCAGTCTGTGACAGCGACAAGTGGTAGCTCCCGGACAGTGAAGGCGACACAGACTGAAGGGTGGAGCTCTCCTCTCCACTTCTAGGCACTAGCTCTTCCTGCAGGAGCCCAGCTCTTCCTATTCCTCTGCTCTTCCCTGACCTTCCTTTTCCCAGGAAGTCCCAGCCTTACCCCAGACCACCCAGGGCTGACAAGGAGGGTTAAGCCCCAAACTCCTCACCCCCATCCCAGGTCTAGCTCCGCAGCCTGTCTTTGGAGAATCTCTGCAGTCCCAGGTTGTGGGCAGGGTCAGAGATAAGAAGGAGTTACCTGGGGCTCACCTGCTCCCATCATTTTTAAATGAAACCTCCCCCAGACCTCTTGAGTGAAGCACACGGCTTTGTTCTGGGACACAAGGAAAGGAGACAGATAATGGACAGCCATGGAGGAACCAAACTTACAAGGGACTTACCAGGGAGGGCACTGAAAATACCTCACCCCTGCACACGCACGCTCACACACACACAAGGCACACTCTCTCCCTCTCATACACATACATACACACACATACTGTAGACAAGATGCTCCACAAATACCAGACAGGCCTGTGGGACAGAGTAGAAAGGAAGAAGGTGGTTGGTAGTGGTATTTGGGATGTGTGTGTGTGGAGCAGTGGGTATGTGTGATGATACAGAGAAAGGGTCATCATGGGTTACTGTCGTGGCTTTCCTCTGTGTCCACGCTCACCGGAGGGAGGCCTCCGTTGTCATTGAGCCGCTTGGCCCTGTAGGTCTCATAGTGGATGTTGTGTGTCACTTCCTTGAGGTCCTGGAGGTGGGTCCTGATGGACACAGGGTGAGAAGAGAGAGGGACGCGATTAGGGGCGGGAGGAGGAAGAGGTGACCATATCTGAGGTTAGTTAGTACATCGCTTCCATGGCCTGGACCCAATCACTGGGACCCACTCCAGAGAGCCCAGAATACCTCTCAGCCCCTTCTGCTTCATGAAGGGAGCTGGAACTGGGGCAGAAAGCTCTGTCAGAGAGGCCTGGAGACTGAGGAAGTGGATCTCAACTGATGGCCTCCTGACCCCAAATAATAAAACTGACATCTGAAGGAGGAGTGCATCTTACCTGATGACAAAGTCTCGAAGCAGGGCGAACTCACAGTGGTTGAGGTTTTCCACTGTGAACAAAACAAAACAGGTGGTCATTTCACTAATGCAGCCACACCCATGGGTGAACGTGTATTCAGGTCACGGAGGCGTTAGGAGAGAGCCACAGGACAGGTTACTGTGACCCTTCCAGAGGTTTGCTCATCTGGGCACTCAGTGCACTGGATTTTATTCATTCAACAAATATTTATTAAGCAGCTACAATGGCACAATACTGTTCTAGACTCTGTGGAATAATAGCTAATAGGGACTATTTCCTATTTTATAGAAAAGGAAACTAATACACAGGGAGTCTAAGAAACTTGCCCAAGGCCTAAAACACAATTCCTATTTAAAGGAGCTAATAATCTGATTGGAAGACAGTAACACACATAGAAAATGACAATCGAACCATCTTAAAAGATCATGCACTACATGATAAATCTAATTCAACATAGATTGAATGCCCACTATTTGCAAATCACTTGCCAAGGATTGTGGGAGCAGAAGAGGATTAAGACATAAACCCTCTAGTCTCACAATCTAATGAGTAGGACAGACATTCTCATAAATAATTCCAATTCAAGGCAGATGATGAGAAAATGCTATTTTTTTTAAAAATCCAAACAAAGGGTCATAGGAAAATGAGAGACGACATATGATAAATGTGATACAATGGGATGAACTTGGTTTTGGAATCAAAATATCTGGGTCTGAAATCCAAGTTTCACCACTAACAAGTCATGCGATCTTGGGCAAGACACTTAACCTGACTGAGACTCAAGTCCCTCAGCAGCTGATGTTCTGAGAACAGTCACGCCGAGCCTGCTCCCCTCAGAGGGTTAGCGTATTAATGAGATCATTGAAGTGATTCTTTGAACTTTCAGAATCGTTATGACCTTCCCAAGGTCACATCCACTCATAATAAAAAAAAGGCAACATCTGAACAACCCTTCAGCGGTTGTCAGATCATGTCCTCCTTCATGTGAAAACCTTTCTCTGGTTTTTCCAGTCCTTATTAATCTCTCCATGTTCTGCACTCCTTTGACATGTGACTGCCTCCCAGTTAGATGCTGAATCAGTCTTTTATTACTCCCTGCCTATGAGCCTCATCTTCTCAATTAGATAGGAAGCTCCTTGTGGCAGGCATTCATTTTATATCTTACCACCTAGGACAGTGCCTTGACCTATAGATGCTTAGTAAGTAAGCATAATTGACCAGCAGCCAGTTCTTCAAGAAGAAGCATTGAATTACCTTCAATGATCCCCCAGGGTGTTTTTCTGCCAAGGACTCGCTTGCCATTCACTTGGTACTCCTTGTCACTTCCCACCACAGCGAAAGGCATGCTCTCCTGCTGGAGGGGGAGGGGCAGAAAGACAAACCAGAGACACGCATGCACGTCATCCTCTTACGACCTGAGCCTCCAAGGGCGGGATGGGATATGGTCCTGGGCTTCTAGCCTTGAACTGCACATTTCTGAGGCTCATTCAGTGATCCCATTGATGGCAAGGGCAAGGCTCTTGTCTCTCACAAAGAGCGCTGGACTGGGAGTCCAAAGTCCTCTATACCCCCTGCCTAGCTGGTTAACCTCAGTAAGTCAGCTTTCCTTCAACTGGAGAATGCTTCACACTTTTCACAGCTCTTTAACACATATTTGCTTTGATCGGGAACAACTCTGTGAGCTAGCTAGGCTAGACAGACCTCTCTTAAATGATACCCACCCAGTAACAGCCAAAGTACTGATGCTTTACACTGTCTCCCATAAAACCTACTGACAGAGACCAGCGTCTGCTGACCTCCCAGAGCTCGAAGGGCACTTTCTGATGTGCACAGGCTCCTCTGCTCCACCAGGTGGGTTGTATGTTCACCAAGAGTCAGCTGTTTGTCGTCAAATCTATTTGACTGATGTGTATTGTTATCGTAATTGGATAAATTAAGTATTATATAAGCTGAGGACATACGTGTGGAGAGTTTTGTCTCTGAAAATTAAGTTGAATGTTTCAGAAAGACTTGATAAAGGTGAGTTGCTTTTGCATTAAGAGGGGACTTATCCTCAAAGAAGAGGCCTTGTCTCTATATGAAAATAATGTTTAATAAATGTGACATATGTTTTAAATTATTTTAACTGAATAATTTAGTAAAATATTTATTTTAAAACATTGAGGATTTGTATGTATCATATTTTTAATGGTTTCTTCACTTCAATTGACTTTTTCAATTAACTGACCAAGTACCTGTCTCAACCACATCAGATAAGGGCCTTCTACAAGATGCCCACACTTGATGGAGGAGGAGACTCAAGACCAGAGCGAGTGAGTGATCTGCCCCAGGTTACAGCGGTGAGTTAAAAAGCCCCGAGTGGAGTTCAGGATGCTGATGTAGAATCCCAGATTTGGGCCGGCCCCGTGGCTTGGCGGTTAAGTGCGCGCGCTCCGCTGCTGGCGGCCCGGGTTCGGATCCCGGGCGCGCACCGACGCACCGCTTCTCTGGCCATGCTGAGGCCGTGTCCCACATACAGCAACTAGAATGGATGTGCAACTACGACATACAACTGTCTACCGGGGCTTTGGGGGAAAAATAAATAAATAAAATTTAAAAAAAAAAATTTAGAATCCCAGATTTGTAGACGTTTAGAATTGAGAGGGATCTTAGAAATCACATAGGCTGATGGCTTACAAGCCTTGAGATTCCCAGGAGATACCGCAGGGGCTGCTGAGAAGGCAGGGCTCTGGACCCTGTGTCACTTAGCCAAAGCAGCTCTGTTTTTATGTTTTACATATTGGAGTTATGTCTGACATTTAATTTTTTTTAAAAGTTTCTTCTAGGGGGAAAAAAGCCTATAAGCCACTCACCTACTCTGACCTCTGAATTTTATAAAGGGGGACACTGATGCAGAGCTCTGACTAGAGCACGGATGCCTTGGACCCCAGCCTGATGCTCTTCCTGCCTGTGGCTTTCCTCACCCCCACTCTGGTTCTGCCAGGCCCTGTGGGGGAAGAAGAGGCTTTTGTGTGGTCTGGGGATGGATGGGAGCGTGGGCTTCCTGGACGCAGGGTTCACAGTGATGGCCAGGGCCCCTAGTCCTCTTCCTCTCCCACATCACTTCTGGTCTGGGTCAGGCAAGTGGGGCAGGGCGTACAGAAGGGAAAAAGTGGGTGGAAAGAGAAGCAGTACACGATACACATCCCACGGGACCAAGGGGGCATCTGCATGATGAACAGAGCCCCAGGCACCCACCCGGATTTTGTCATTCTCCGTCTTGTCCTCCAAATCCTCATCAAATTCCTTCTGGGGGTAGAATTCAATGCCATTTACTTCAAGCTCCTTGCGAACCTATAGGTGAGGAGGAAAAGCAAGGTAGCCAAGTGTCAGAATAATGGGAGAGAGGTGGGGGCGGGGGGGGGGTGTGCACATGTGAGCGTGTGTGTGTGTGCGCACATGCTGAAGTCAGAGGGATGAATGCAGCCTTTGATAATCCCCAGTCATCTCTGAACTCTGAGGCCCTGGGCAGCAGGAAGATCCTGAATAAAAGCGAGCCCCAGTCATACCATTACCACAGCCCAGCCTAAAATGAGGCATAGTTTGGGGGTGCAGCTTGCTCATCTCAGGATCCATAAGATTAGGATTTAGACAAGCAGGACAGCTGAGTCCAGATTCCACATGGACAGTGCTCATGCCGCCACGTGTCATATTCCTGTCTACAGGGAAGAAAGGTGAGTCCCCCCACCCCAAGCCTCTCTTTGCCCTCTTTCAAAGCTCGGCTTAAGTCGCACCTCTTTCAGGAAGCCATCCAGGACCTCTTCAGTGGTCTACTTGATTGTAAGTTTCTTGAAGGCAGCAACTGTCTTTATACTTCTCTCACATCCCCCCACCCCCAAACCCCATGCATCCAGCACAGGGCGGAGATTATAGAAGATACCAATAAGGACTAGCAGGCCTTGATCAATTAGTCTAGTCCTTCAAGCAACCTAATATTGAGGAGTGGTTTCTCGTGTTCATGATGATTTATGTATTCAGTGGTCTTCACCGGTAAGTTTGGAAGGTGAGAAGAAGACAGCCTGAGGCTGCACTAACTTCTCTTCCCTGTTGGTCCCCAGACACCACCAGCCCAGCCTCTTTAACTCTTAAACAGGAGCTGGGGAGGAAGGTGTGGAGGTGAGGGATATAATAATGAGGGATAGGAGATGGCTTGGACCGGAGGAGGGGAAGGAGGGATGGGCACAGTAAAAGGCGGAGGGGGCCTTCTCACCCTTTGCTTGAATTCAGACTTCTCCTCCAGGGTCATGGTGTCAGCCTTAGCAATGACAGGGATGATGTTCACAACTTTGCTGAGGTGTTTCATGAACTCCAGATCAAGAGGTCGCAAGCTGGGGCCCAGAGAAGGTGAGGTGTCAGAGCCACCTTGCCCTCCCCCACTCAGCCACTGCCATCACTCCAGGGTCACCCTTGGGACAGGAAGACTGGGCTGGGAACCTGGCTGAGGCCAAGAAGCTGCTCCCTCTCATCTCTGACACGCACCTACCATCTATAGAACAGGCTCCAACTCTGCCCACATGCTGTCCTCCATCTCCCTGTCTCTTCAAATCCTGGCCCCCTTTATGCCACATTCAAACCACTCCTTCACAACGTCTTTTCTGACCTGGGGATTTCTTTCTCCAGGGAATGGCTGTGGACTGTCATCCCCATCCACAGGTCCTTGTGTCATGGTTACTTGTATGTCTCTTATTTGGCCTACAGGACAGCACTTCTTGACAGGCCTCCTCCCAGCTCCCAGTTAGTCCTGCAGGGGCCCAGCTGGGGGCCTTGCCCCTTCTCCATTTGAGGGCCCAGCTCCCCACGGATTCTAGGGCCCCAATCTGGCTCCAGTTCCAAGTCCAGGGGACTCATTAAGTCAGGCTGTCTGCTGGCTTGCTCTGACCTTGGGTCCAGGTTCTAGGGAGGGGTAAAGCTAGCCTTTTTATTGAATTCCTGGGCCCCACCATCAATACCTGCTGAGTACCTGGTTCCTCCAAAATCTGGGGCCTGCCTTGTTTGTGCCATCCTCTCAGGAACTGACCTCTGGCCCAGCAGCCAGGCTCAGTACTAAGTTATGAGACCTCCCCCAACAGGAAGGTTGCCTGCTCACCCACTTGGATCTCTCCATCCTCTGCCGGCACTCCCTATCACGCAGCCTCGCCTGCTACTCACAACCAGAGTTCCCAGCATGCCTCGCTTGTGGCCAGCCTTCATCTCTAGGCACCTGGCTCCACCCTCCAGATGCCCACAGCTGGGTCCCACACCCACCCAAACACCAACCCAATCCAGTAGCCCTGTCCGTCCACATTTCACCCTTCTTGCTGTCCCACCCCCATCCCAGCCTTGTGCAAAGCAGGTATCTATTGAGTAAATGAGGAGCCCTCTGCTCACTTATACCAACTTCTCGCTGCTGGCACTGTCATGCTATGGTGCAGGAACACCAGTGGGCAGCATGAGGGCTGGTGGTCAGCTTTACTCTCCTGGCAAGAAAATCAGCCTTTCTTGGGGAAAGTCTGGGGAATCCCAAGGTCCCCGCCATGACTATATTGGGGCCCATCTGGCCCTTCCCAGTGGAGTCCAGGTATCGATTATCCACTACAGAATGGGCACAGGTGATGCAAACCAGAGGCAGGCCCAACAATGAGGGTGGGACTGGTACATACGAGTGTCCTGTGGGGGAGATGAAGTAGAGGCAGCAGTGGACGCGAGTGTCAGGGATGCGTTTCTTCCTGGCAATGTTCACCTCCTCCTTCAGGAACTTCTCGTACTGTTCATTGATGTACTTCTCAATGGGCTCCCAGCTGGCGGGGTGGGAAGAAAGCAGATGGATGTCCCAGAAGGACAGGCCCTGGGAGCTCATCTTAGGCATGGTCAAGTAGCAGTCCCCTCACATCCATCTCATTTCCTACCTCCTCTGGTGGGTCTAGAGTACCTGCTGACCATTCTCCCTCAGCCCCCTGTGGATGGCTTTCCTTGTGAGCAAGGTTAGAGCTCCCCGGGGGACCTGGCCCTCTGACTGGGCTATTGGAACCTGAAGAACCACACCCAACTCCGGAAAGCAACACACTTTTGCCACCTCCATTAGCTGAGAGGCTCTAGGCAAGTCTCTGCCCCATGAGGCTTTTCTTATAAGTAAAATGGGAGTAACAATAGGTGCCTGGAGGGATTCACGTAAGGATTAGAAAGAACAGATGTACGGTACTTAACATAGCAATGGCACATAGAAAGTTCTCAGTCATGGCAACAACTCATCATTATCACGACTGTTGTCATTGTTATTACCTTTCTCCATCAACGGGCATGTGTATAACCAGAGAAGAGGGCAACCAGTCATTTTTCCAAGATTGCTCTGAGTTGTTTGGTAGCCCTGCCTGTCTGTGGCTCAGAGAGGTACAATGGTCTCTATCCCTATCTGGGAGCAAACTTCTGCCTGGAACCTTCCATCTCATTCTGGGCAGCGTATTCACCCCCTTCTTGGCTGGATGCTGACTGCAGCTTCGCTCTGTGGATTCCCAGAGGCTCTCTCCTCACGGGGGACTCCCCTCTCTCCTGTTTTTCACTCCTCCTCTCTTTGTCCTGGGTGTGACATCTGGCACACAGGCCAAGCTCTCTGCCACAGCCTTCAGGTCAGCCTGGATTCACAACCTAGTTCTCCTGGTTCTGTCTGCCCTGCCCCGCTGCCAACCGTGACAGATCTGCTACCACCTCCAGGCAATCCCTTGGTAGAAATTCCCTCTGCACTGTCCCCCTCCATCCCGACACCTGGCCCCACTGGGCCTCTTTCCTTGCCTCCTTACAAATCCCCTCTCCCATCCTTTAGCAAGTAGCAGTCTTCCCGCCTAACCCCTCAGTATGGAGGGTGGAGGTGGTTCTCAGTGTGAATGAATCTGCACCGCATTCGGTATCTTCCTGGCAGTCTTTAGGGCAGAAATCTCACAGGCAGACATATACCAGTTTTCATTGTTAATCTGGTCTCCAAAGCCCGGGGTGTCGATGACGGTCAGCTTCATTTTGACACCGCCTTCCTCTATCACTGGGGGATGAACAGAAAAGGCACCAGGGAGGTCACTCTTCCAGCTCATGCCAGGTGCCCTGCTGCCTACCAGCCAGGGAGACCCAGCCTCCTTCCTTCTTCAGGACCAGTTATTGGAAAAGTCAAGTTCAGGGTCTTCCCCACTTCAACACCTTTGTTCATGCTGTTCCCTGCACCTGGAGTGCCCAGCCTACTTTCTGCCTGTCTAAATCCCACCCGTGCTTTACCATCCAGTTCAAGCCCCATTCTTTCCTTTCTAACCCCCCTCCCTCCCTCCCTCTTCTGGACTGGCACTCTAAAGAGGTGGCTCCATAGAGTTTAGCTCTTCATTCTATTCTTTTTTTTTTTTTTTTTTTTGGTGAGGAAGCTCAGCCCTGAGCTAACATCCATGCTAATTCTCCTCTTTTTGCTGAGGAAGACCAGCTCTGAGCTAACATCTATTGCCAATCCTCCTCCTTCCTTTTCCCCAAAGCCCCAGTAGATAGTTGTATATCATAGTTGCACATCCTTCTAGTTGCTGTATGTGGGACGCGGCCTCAGCATGGCCGGAGAAGCGGTGCGTCGGTGCGCACCTGGGATCCGAACCCGGGCTGCCAGTAGCAGAGCGCGCGCACTTAACCGCTAAGCCACGGGGCTGCCCCTATTCTATTCTGTCTTGAACTTGCCTTTCATTTGTCTCATTCCCCAATAAGCCCCATTCTTTTCCTTTCTGGCAGAGGCCCTTCTGCACAATGCCCATAGGGGTCCCTCCCTGGTCCTCACCGTGCCCGATAGCTTTGATCTCCACTGTCTTGGGAATCTTCTCTTCCCGGTTCCAACTGGAGGCCTTGCGGCTCACTTGAGATTTAAAGAGTGTGTTGACCAGTGTTGATTTGCCCAGCCCACTCTGACCTGCAGAAAGGCAAGAGGAGGAGAAGGCAGGGAGACCCCATGTCCACCTCCTGAGCCTAATAGCTCTCCCCTGGGCTTACAGAATTCTAGGGCTGTGATCCAGGCCAATCTCTTGTTTGACGGCTCACTGGCGGAGGAGGGGCTGAGTAGGGAGAGCAGGAAGGTGGCAATAGTTTTCTGCTTCCTGCTTTCCTCCATGACTGATCATGGAGAAGAACTTGGGGAAATGTCCATTGAATTCCACATTCTCACCCTCCTAGAGCCCCAGGACCAGTGAGAAAGCAGACAACCTCTGCATTTGCCTAGCATAGCAGGTTTTTGTCTTGTTTTTGCTTGACTTAAGTTTATAGTCTTTAATAATACTAAAAGTAATAACAGAATTACTTTGCATTCTGATACTGCCTCACAGTGCATATGCACTTTCACATCTGTTAACAAAATGTGCCTTTATATCAGCCCTGAGAATCCCACGGCAGAGCTGTCTTTATCCCCAGGTGAGGTGGTCCTAGAGAGATTAAATCCTACCCAACATAAAATATGTGCAAGGTCACATAACTAATAAACGCAAGACCAGGGACTTGAACCCAAGGAACCCCTTGGCTCCATATCCACTCTTTATTCTATGTAGCAGTTAGTATCTCCTCGAGATAAATGCCCGAGGGGGCACTGTGGGAGGAAGAGGAGGAGGAAGCTGAGCTAGCAGGGCCAGCCCCTCACCTCCACTTCCTGCAAGATGGCTCCCTTTTGACCTGTTTTACACATGCAGTTCTGGATTTCATTCCAAGGAGGAGTTCCACAGCTAAAAAGTGTTTGAAAACCACTGGTCTGAGCAGTGTTTCTCAAACTTAATGGTGCACAAGAATCACAGCCGCGAGCCTGGCAATTGACAAGTGGCATTGACATCACCCGACACTTGTAGGAATGCAGGATCCCAGGCCCCACCCCACCCCTATGACTCAGAATCTGCATTTTAAAAGGACTTCCAGATGAATCACATGGACAGTAAAGTCTGAGAAGCATTAGTCTAGAGCATTCCTGTGGTATATTAGGAAAAGGACCAGGCTGGGGGACAAAAGCCTAAGGTTCTAGACCCAACTGTGCTGTTTCACTGAATGCCTTTGGACCAGCTGTGTTTGCCCCTCTGGGCCTTAGGTTCTTTACTGATAAGATGGTAAGGAGGGAGGGAATTGGATGAGACCAGGGATGGCAAATAAGGTGCATTTCTCTTCCAACTGATCAATTGGTAGTAACCACCTACACCGATGTGTTAAAAAGGCTACATATGGGCTCAGGACTAAACACGTGCCATGATTGATCAGTGATGTCGGCCACAGGTGCTGCTGAGGAGAGACGTAGCCCACAGGTCTTATGCTTGCCATTCTTGGTCTGGATGTTTTCTAAGGTCATTGTTCATTAAGTATTCTTGAGTGCCAAGTACTGTGCTAGAATTGGAGGTAGAGGGGGGAACAAGACATCATCCTCATCCTCAAGGAGTGATTTAGTGTGAGGGAGACCAAAACATAAGCAATTACAATATGTTGTAATAACCACTGTGAAAGAGATCATTACAGGGTACTATAACAGTGTAATGAAGGGAATCTAATCCACTCTCTCTGGGATCGAGGAGGACTCCTAGGAAGAAGCAACAACTAAGCTGAAACCTGAAGAACTTCAAATGACCCATGAGAAGCTGGAAGGGAGTTCTAGATAGAGGAAACAGTACATGCGCTTTCCTACCTCTAGGGTAGGAAAGATCATGGCAAGTCCAGAAGAAAAGTTCATTATAAGTGAGGAGTACAATGCTACACGGGAAGTGGTAGGAGATCCATGGAGAGGTAGCCCCAGGCCAGACCAGGAGTTTAAACCCTTAAACTTATTGAAGGGTTTTAAGGATGGGTGACTTGATGAGTTTTGCAGGTTAGAAAAACTATTTGGTCACTGGTGGACAATGGATTGAAAGGAAAAGAGACAGAGAACCAGGAGGGTCAGCACCACTCCAACTGTGGCCCGTGGCCCAGCTGCCAGGGTCCATGAACCATTTGCTACTGGTTCCTGAGATAAGAAGTTTGCACCAGAAAGTAAATCAACTACACCACTAAGCACACTGTTTGGTTCAGCCGATGTTTTTTATAGCAAGACTTTCTAGATGATTTACACTCTGGTCCAGCTCCTTATGTTTGAGCAGCACTGGGTCAGGTCGCCATGACAATCCAGGTGAGAGATCTGCCTTGGCCTAGGGTGGTAGCAGTGGAGATGGAGAGAGTGGACAGACTTGTGAGATGTTTACAAGGTAAAATGGACAGGACTTGATGACTGGATCGGGGGATAAAGGAGGAAGAAAGAAGGATGATGCCTAGATCTCTGTTTCAGCAACTGAGTAAATATCTCATTGAGATTGGGCAAAGGTCCCTTCCTGCTCTTACATTCTGTGACCCAGTGACACTGCTTAGTGACCAATCCATGTCCTGGAAATTCTCTCTAAGCTTTACAGCACTACAAAAGATCAGACATAAAACTATCCTTCATCTGATATTCAAGCTCTGATCCTGAAGCCACCCAGCTCTTGGAGATGGGGAAGGACACTGATGACTCCCCCATGCCACACACCTGAAAGCAGGCTGAGCATGGCTTAGAGGCTTCCTGTGTACACCCAGCTGGTGATGGGGCCAGGCCGACCATCCACCCAAAGCTCCCACCCCTGGATCAGCTAGCCTTGAAGGGAGAGGAGGTTCAGGACTTTGCAATCAACACAATGAAATCTTCCCTCCTAGAAAGAGCTCATCCGAGAGAAGCCGGGGCTGAGGCCATCCTAGGGAAAGAAATGGGGTCCTCAGTGCTGCCTGCCACCAGGGCCTCTAGTGACCCCCGCCCCCAGCCTTTCATACCAACGACCATGATGTTGAAGTCGAAACCAGTCTTCATGGTCTTCTTGCGCATCTGCTCGATGATGGTGTCGATGCCAATGTAGCCCAGCAGGTTGGAGTTGATGCTGACAGGCTTCATGGGCACTGCCGGCTTAGGCCTGGGCTCAGGCACCAGCTCTGACATGGCTGCGTCCGTCCTGGTCTCTGGGAGCCCTGTAAAGCCAAGATAGGAGGAGTGGGTTAGAGGAAAGCAGAGGTCACATGGAAGCCACAGTATTATTCTCTTGATCAGAATCATACAGAGTTGGACCAGAAGGGACCTTAGATGTCATCCAGTACAGGTCCCTCATTTCATAGATGAAAAGACTGAGGCTTAGAGAGGAAAGGGTTCTTAGGACCTGCTTAAGAACACAGCAAGTCAGATGCAAAATCTGGACCAGTACCCAGATTCTCCAGTTGCTGGGGAAATTCAAATGTACCTCATTGCTACAAAGCACCACATCTGTATGTCTGATCCAGGGGTTTCTCCACCTTGGCGCTATTGACATTTTGGGCTAGATAATTATTGTGGGGGGCTCTCCTGTGCACCACAGGATGTTTACTGGCATCCCTGGCCTCCAGTAGATGCCAGTAGTAGCCCCCCAGTTGTGACAAACAAAAATATCTCCAGACAGTGCCAAATGTCACCTAAGGGCAACACTGCCCCAGTAGAGAACTACTGGTCTAAGAGATGTCTGGGGTTATTCTCACCTGAGTCCTGCCTCCCCAAATAAAGGGCAAAGACCTTTTAGGATACTGGACCTAACATCTATGGACTGTCTGCCACTGACTTCAGTTGCTTTGTCTTTCAGAAGCAAATAGGGCTACCCACTCTCTGCAGAGTGAGCACCACTCCTGTCTCCCAGCCTCAGTGTCCCCTCTGTTCCATGAGCACTGAGGCAAACTAGGGGTGTCTGGGCCCTGAGGAACCCCAGACACCCTCCTAGCCATAGTTTTAAATCTATGGGAGGAATAAGTCTCACCTTTTGACCAGGAGAGAGAGGATAAGCCCCATATAGGGGCAGTCACTTGCCTAAGATGACATAGTGTATCTTGGATGGTGGGTGGCAGAACAAAGGGGAGGCTGAGGGAAAGGCCCCCCCTGGGTCTAGCAGATCATGGGTATGTTCACACACAAGAGAAATCTGTGCGATTCCTCATCAGGACACTGTCCACCAGGGTGAGTTTCAGGATAGAGCATCCATTTCCCCACCCACAAAATGAGTGTGTGTCGAAAGTGGAAAGAGCCTGCCTCCACTACTTGCCAGCTTTGTGGACTTGGACGAACCACCTCCCCGCTCTGAGCCTGCTTCCTCATCTGTAAAATGGTTAGGATGATGATGAAGGCTGTGGTGAGCATTACATGAGGTACGATGCCTGGAAGCACCCAGCACAGCGCCTCACACTTCCAGACCCTCTTGCCTCTCCCCCTTTCACGTTTACGGGCTTGTCAGGAGGGGAAGTGAAGCAAAGCATGTGAAAACACTTGTTAGAGGGAGGTGCCCCGGATGCTAATTACACAGCGTAGTTATTGGACTCACGATCTCTTGAGGACCCCTTCCAGTGCTGCCATTCTAAAATCCTATGGTTCATGGTTACGGCCCTGCAGAGTCTCGAGCTTACAGGGAGGATTGATGGAGCAGCAGATGGGCAAGAGGGAGAGGGGACAGGAGTACCTCCCTCCCCCACCCCCAAACCCAGCCAGAAGTCTGTTCTTATACCCCTGCCACCTGGTCTTTCCACCAGTCCTGGCAAGACTCTCTCCCCCAATGGGAAACTGTTCTGTCCTTGTCACTCCCAGGCACAGCCAAATCTGACAAAGCCTCGGGATCTCCCCAGGGCCTGGCGTGGCTCCCTCCTGCTTCCCAGGAAGCTGTTGCCAGACGGCAGCAAGATTGGCTCAGCCCCGCAGCAGCTGACTCTCAGCAGCCCAGCCTGCTCCTCCACTCTCCGCACGTGGCTCCTGGGCCCCACTCAGCACACCTGCAATGGGGGCCAGCAATGCCCCATATTCCCTGCACAGCTGCTGACACGGCTGGCCCTTTCCATGTCCCCCCGTGCCTCTACAGCCAAGCCCATTTGGTCTCCACAACCTGTGTTGTGAGATAGATCCATCTAAGTGTGTGTTTGTGGGGGGGGGGGGGGGGTCTTACCCCATTTTATAGCCCTGGAAAGTGAATCTTGTACTTAATTAAGGGAGTTTTTGTAAGTATTCTTATAAAGCGTGTGTCCTCCCTGGCCCGTCAACTGCAGCATTCTAAAAGATCATTCCCAAAAGACAGACCCTGGTTGCGAGAAGGGGCCTGCCCACCAGATTCCCAGGCAACTTCTAGGGGCCCCAGCAGGCCTGCTGCAGGTCCAGGACATGAGCCATCTTACCTTCATTCTTCCAGCAGGCACCTACTGGCATCCATGTGCACACAGTATAAAGCATCTGCTGGCAAGTCGCCCCTCCCAACCATATGCCAATTACATGCCAGTCACATGCTAACAGCCACCACTCATCAGCCACAAGTCCTGCAAACATGCGGCGGGTCACTATGTCCCAGCCTTTGCTGGAAGACCCTTTGCCCACTCCAGCCCCTGACTAACTCCTACTCTTCACCACTCAGCCCAAGTACCACCCCTCAGGAAAGCCTCTGCTTTCATGTCTGATGTGGACGCCCCTCTTCTGTGCTGCCTTGGCCCCCTGAGTACCTTGGTACTCAATAAATTCATTCATCCATTCATTCATTCATTCATTCCATCCCATCCAGGCCATTTCATATGCTGTCAAATGGGAGCCTAATCCAGCCAAACCCCAGACTAAATGCCAAGGACACTTGTGGACCCTAGACAAGGTCCTTGCCCCCAAGGTCCCACTGACAAGTACACAAAGACATCCAGGGCCCAGGACAAATGCTGCTCTGGAGTTGATTGTGTGGCTCCATCCTCTGCCCCCACAGCTCCTCTGCTCCCACCATGCCATCCTCAAATGGGCAGCTGACCCAGGCTTGACTGCTGGCTAGGTGACCCCTATAAGCCTCAGTTTTCTCCTCAGGACAATGTGGATAGTACCTACCTTGCTGGATTGCTGTGAAGGTGATACAAAAGCACGGACATAAATTACCTGGCATTGAACATATGCTAGTTCCCAGCCTTCTTCAGGGCAGAGGCCACGTCTCATTGATCTCTGTGCCCCAATGTACCTAGCGTAACAGAGGCACTCAGCAATGAATGAATGAATGAATGAATGCCTCATAGGGAGGCAGATGTCATTTTAGACCCATCATCTTTCTCCTCCCTCAGATGCTGAGCCCTTTGCAGAGCAGCTGACCCCCAGCCAGCAAACTGCTCTCGTGTAGGACACAGCTAAGGCGGTAGACTCTGTTAAGAGAGACCTTCTCCCTCCCCTGCAACAGGGATTGGAGGGGTGCTCCCCAAGTGGGGAAGAGCTCAGGATGGGATCACAGCAGGATGTAGCTCAAGTATGCCATCCTGGATAGATGCTTCCAGCTCTCCCAGAGCCCCTGGAGAGGAGGTGATCTGTTTGCAGCATCCCCTGCCAGGAGCCACCTGCCCCATCAGTGCTCCAGGGAGAGGCACTGTCCCCCTGACTCAGCTCTGGCTGAGTCCCCCACAGAAATAGCACCCCTCCATCCCCATGCCAAGCAAGGCCCCCGGTGCTATGTTTCATAAGTAAATGAATGGCTTTGTCTTTGTCTAGCCCAGGAACCCCACCCCTCAGTTGGGAAGGTGGCAGCAGGGGGAGGAACCTTTCCAGAATAGCACCTGCCTCCGTGGCTTAGTGGGGGTGGGACGGTGGGGAGGTTCTTCCTTCCTAAGCCGGAGATCCTCCCCAGCCCCCAGCCCCTAGCAGCCTTCAAGACCCCGCCCCCACAAGCAAAGGCAATTCCAGTCCACCCCAGCTCCAGCTCTGGCTCTCAGAAAAAGAATCACAAAAGATATCTTATTCCTTTCCCATTCGCAGGAGCAAAGGGCCCTGGGACACCTCCTTCCCCCATCCCAGTCCTCCGGAGGCCAAGGAGTTCCCTTGGAGACCACCAGCTGGTGCCTGTCTCAGTGTGCGCCTGTCTGTGTGGGGGAAGGGGTCTGTGTCAGAGCACAGGTCCCTCGTCTGGCGGTAGGCCCTGATACCTGTGCGTGGTGTGCATGTGTGTGCGTGTCTTGGTGTGCTCCAGCATGGGTCTTTCTGCGCGCATCTGGGTCCATGCTTGCGTGTCCGTAGGTCTCTGTATCTCCCCATTTGCCCGTGTGTGCATTTCTGCGGGCATGTATATCCTGGAATGTGTGCCACCGTGTGTGCGTGTGTCCGTGCCTATGTCACCGCGCGTGGGCTCCTTGGCGCAGCAACCCTCCCCCTGGTAGCACCTCCAGCCGGGCTTTTCCGGGCCGCAGCCTCCTCCCGGCGGTCGCCGGTGGCCGAGCCGGCCGCCCTACCTTTGGACATGAATCCTTCTTTGTCTCCGTTCCTCCGGGAAGATGCTCAGGGAGCGAGGCTTCAAGGCTGCGCGGGGCGCGGACTCCTCCTGGGCCGAGCGGCCCCTGCAGCCGGGCCTCGCCCCTTGGCGCTCTCCGCTCACCCGCCCCGCCCGCCGCCCGGCCGCGCCGCCCCTGCGCCCCGCGCCGCCGCGCCCGCTCGGGACCTCGCCTCCGCTCGCTCGGCGCCGCGCTGCCCCTGCCCGCGCGCACCGATGCCGCCGCCGCCCCCGCCGCCGCTGCTGCCACCCGCACCACGTGACCCGCGCGCCCGCCGGCCCCGCCGAGGGCCCCTCCCCCGCCCGCGCCCGCGCCCGCACCCGCTCCCTGCCCGTCCGCACGCCGGAGCCGGCCCCCGGTCCTGGCTGCGGGCGGCCGGGGAGGCGCGCGGGGGCGCTGTGCCTGCAGGCTCGGGATGCCGGGCCGGGGAAAGCGCCCGCATCCCAACCTGGTCCCTCCCGCTGGATCCTGCTCCCAGCCTCTTACCCCTTAGGCTGGGGCGGAGCGGGGGTCGCAGGGGACCGCCGGCAGCAGCGGGCGGCGATGCGCGCGCGAGTCACGCGCTGATTGGGATGTTGGCGCTGGCTCAGCGCGGTCCTGTCCCGGCGCGGGCGGCTGTAGAGCCCTGAGTCAGGGGACCGGGTTCCAGGCCTGGCTCCGGGAATGATGAGCCCTGTGACCTTGAGCTTGGTCAGGAACTTTCCTGAGCCTCAATTTACCCATCAGAAAAATCTTTCATGCAGTTAGTCAACAATAATGGACAGCATATTGCCAGGCCCTGGGGGGACAGGGATGAGGACCACCATCCTCATCCACAAAGGGCTCTAGGTCTAACCAGAGAGACAGCAAGCTGGACTGTCCTAATGCAGTGGGGTGGGGTAGGCAGGGGGTACTGTGAGTGCAGGGAGGTGGGCATCCTGGGAAGAGAGGCATTTGGGCAGATTTCTTGGAGGATGTGAGGGACAAGATGGAAAGGCAAATACAGAGATGAGAGAGAAGAAGGGAAGGGCACTCTGTGGAGAGGGGGCAGCAGGGGTGAGGAGACCCAGAGGTGAGAGCTGCAGGGTGTGAGTGGACAACTCAGAGCTCCTGGTGCAGCTGAAGCAGGGAAAATTCCAAACAGGGATATAGAGCTAAGAGTTTGGAGAAGTCCGAAGCCTTAGAAGCCAGGCTAAGGACTTGGGCTTTAAGGAAAGACAATGGTGAGTCACCAACGGCCGTGAAGCCGAAAGTGCTGCCATCAAATATGTGGGTCCTTGTGGCAGCTGTGTGGATGAGGGAGAGCACTGGGGGAAATGCGGGGGGGGGGAGGCTGTGGAAACACTGGACAGAGGGATGGCGAGGAGGAAACAGACAGCCAAGCACTGAGGAGGTGAATCAACAGACTTGCAAATAGACTGGATGAGATGAGGAGCGAGTAAGATGAGGAAGAGGATACCCAGGTATCTGGTGTGGCGGTGCCTGCAGCTGAGAGGGCGAGATCAGGAAGGCAGGAGTCAGTTCAGAGAGAAAAGGGCTGCCTCTGGACATGCTCAAGAGACATCTGGGTGGAGGGTCCAGCAGGCTGCTAGCTGTCCACATTTGCATTTCAGGAGAGGGGTCTGGGCTGAAGATGGAGGGAGAGCTGAGGTTGCTGAGGGAGAAGTGAAGACCAGAGCCTGGGGGAGCTCCCCCAGACAGTGTGCAGAGTGCAATGCACAGGAGTCTGACAACCCAAGACCCAATTAAGGCATTGGACTGGATGCCTTCCAAGCATCTACCAGATCCAGAATCTCTGAGCCTTTGAAATGTCGGGAATGAGACTGCCCAAAGTAGAATTCCAAGACCTGGGTTCCCATTAGCTTACTGCCACCAACAAGCTGTGTGACTTTAGACATGTCACAGCCTCTCTGAGACCAAATGAACTTGTAGCCCTTGTGTTGACCTATTTATAGTTCTATGGAGGATTTTCACATCTCCCAGTCTCCAACTCACCTTTCAGGACTAAAGGGCTGGGGGTAGAGGCCCAAGAAAGAGAATTCCAGGTCAGGCACCTTTTACACGCAACAACTATTTTCCCAAAATACTGAATGTGCGTGATTTAGCAGGTCTCAGGTGAGGTCACTGTTGACATCCAGAGGAGTGCTGCAGGGATGTCTTTTAGACAAATCACCACTTACTGAGGTGCTGGTCTGTGTTTTAATGGAGATGGTTTGCTTTTAAAGCTGGACTCACCTATAGATCACCTGATCGTTCCTGCTCTTCGGGGAACAAAGAAACAACCATGGAAGATACTAAAAGAATGAGCATGGGGCCAGCCCCATGGCTTAGCGGTTAAGTGCGCCGCTCCGCTACTGGCGGCCGGGGTTCAGATCCTGGGCGCGCACCGACACACCGCTTTTCCGGCCATGCTGAGGCCGCGTCCCACATACAGCACCTAGAAGGATGTGCAACTATGACATACAACTATCTACTGGGGCTTTGGGGAGAAAAAGGTAGGAGAATTGGCAATAGATGTTAGCTCAGAGCCGGTCTCCCTCAGCAAAAAGAGGAGGATTAGCATGGATGTTAGCTCAGGGCTGATCTTCCTCACAAAAAAAAAAAAAATGAGCATAATTGCTCCTCCACAAGTTACCCCATAAACCTTCATTCTGGTAGCTTCCCTCAATCTGACCTCAAGCTGGCAGGTTGAGACCCAGCTCAGGGTGTATCCCGTGTTCTGTCCCTCAACCCTGTTCCCTTTTCCCCCAGTGCATTTGACTCTGAAGACTCTGAACCTTGAGTTCCCCCTCCCTTTCCAATTGATCCAAGCATAATCCATCTCCAGGCCCATAACCGCCACCCCCACCCCCCCATCCCCCCACAGCAGCCCAGTGCATCCCCAGCCAAGCTCTTTGCATTTACCTTTGGTTTCTCTGGCCAGGTCCAGTGTGGCGGGCTCTGTGGCCCAGTCTGTGGCAGCATCTGCTGTCGCATGGTCCAGGGCTGGTGCTATGCTTCTGCTTGGCATCAGTGTGTAGGTGGCTGATGTGGTCAGGTTAATGACACTGTCCAGTGTGGTCTCCCCAGTGGCTGGGTCTGGAGTGACTGGCACAACCAAACTCATGGCTGTACCCAGCTTCCTTGTGTCCAGAGCAAGAGAATCCGTAGTTATGTCCAACTTGGCTGTATTTGCTCTAGCCAAAGCCATGGCTGTGTCTGGCCTGGCTGTGTCCACCTTGACTGGGTCTGGTGCTGCCAAATGCACAGCTGTGCCCCCTGTGGTTGTATCTGGCTTGGCTGTGCCTGCTGTAGCTATGACTTTGCCCAGCTTGCCTGGCTCTGGGGTTACCAAGTCCGTGACCATGCCCGGCTTGGTTGTGCCTGCTGTAGCCAAGGCGATGGCTGTGCCCAGTTTGGTATCCAGAGCAGGGAACTCCATGCCTGTGTCCAGTCTGGATGTGTTTGGTGTGGCCAAATTGATAGCCAAGCTAGGTCTGTTGGTGGCCATTGTAGCTAAATGTCTGGCTGTGCCTGACCTCACTGTGTCCAGAGTAGCCAAATCCACGGCCGTCGCAGGCCCCATGGTGGGGGTGGCCCTTTGGAGATGCAGCCGGGGTCTCGGGATACCCCTGGACCGGGGCTTGCCTCTTCCTGGGGAAGCTCTGGTAGGCACATGGGCACTTGTTGGGACAGGGTGCCTCTGAACCACCGAGCCTGACCCTGAAGGGCCTAGAGGATTCTGGGCTAACCGGGATTGGAATGGTAGGGCCAGGTAGGAACTCACTAGGGGCTTCTCCACTATGGGCATCCTACTGGGTTTGGCCAGACCTGGGTTCCCTGGGCCTTCAGAGTGGACTCTGCCCCCTGGCACTAAGGTCACGGACCGTGAGCCTGGAGTGGACAGCCTCCCTCCTCCATGAGTGGCAGCCTCCCTGCCCAGGGTGGGCAACTCTTCCCAGTGAGAGGGTAGGGGGCCCAGGGACCATGCCTGGCTGTTCTGACGGAGCGTTAAGGAGATGGAGCTGAGCTTCCTGGGCCCAAGGCTATTACCAGTCTCCTGTGGGGACACACTCCGGGCTCTGGCTCCAAGGCCCGGTCGGCTGGAAGTCTGTGGGATGTGGCTTTGGGGGAAGGCATCCAGACGGATGGTCTTCCTGAGGACAGGGATGAGGGGGGACACCCCTCCAGGGAGCTTTGAGGGGTGGGCAGGACGCCCCAGTAGGTGGTTGCGGGAGATGGAGTTTCCAGGGCTGGAGGGTCTGTGAGGCTGCATCTCAAAATCGTGGTCCATCCAGGTCTTTCGTCTTCCCCTGAGGAATCAACAGAGAAGGGCCCACGCAGGGGTGAGGTGCTCAGTTTGCATTTCTTTGATTCCTAGTTAATAAAAAGCATGACAACTTCTTTGCTAAGTAGCAAATTCATTTTTACTTGTCAGTGTTTGCCAGGGTCTTGTAAAATAAGTCATTATTTTAAAAGGCAAAATATTTAAATCATATGAAATGTTATACAGTAATTGTTCATTAGGGCATAATTTATTATTTTAATATTATAAAGCCTCTAAGTTATGAAATAGTTTTTAAAATTGAGGTTCACTTGATAATTTTAAAAATTGCTAAATATATGTATATAAAAGCTTAATTTCTAAATGTAATTTTTAACAATGAGAAAACAGACAATATATCAGGATATAAAATTGTGGGATCCTCAATGGCTTGAGTTTTATACTAGTTATCAAAAACACAAATGCCTAGAGGTGCAAAAAAAAAAAGCACTGCCAAGTCTGAAGGGGCCTTGTTCAAGGGACCCTGGAGGAGGGTGGTGGTTATTGGAAGCCTGTCTGCCTCTGTCTCTTCCAGAAGGGGCTAGAAGGCTCTGGGTTCCCACCCACAGCAGCCAAAATAGGAGTTCAGGCATCCAGGTAGGAGGCTAAGGGATGACCAGTTTGGCTTGGGAACAGGGTCTGCGTTTGGGGCTCCTACCCAGAACCAGGAAAGAGCCCTGGGCTGGCCTGCTGCTGGAGCCAGAAGGAGAGCCAGAATCAGGGCCAGAGCTGAAGAGGGCTCTGGAGAAGGGGAGGCTGGGGAAGTGGAGTAACAAGTGTTCGCAGGAGGAGACTTGTCCAATGGACACCACAGTCCTTGCCCCTGGGGACCCGGCCAGGTGGTGAAGCAGGCAGGACTACGCCGGGGGCAGGGAGCATTGAGGGGAAGCATTAACTCAGTCTTTGGTGTCAAAAGAGAGAGAGGCTGGGCCTGGGGCTGGGGTAATTCACATGGCAGGCCCAAAAGTGAGGAAGTGTGGCATCCTTCTGAAAATCCACCGTGGGCTCCTAGGCTGTATCAGGGGTGAGGGGGAGACAAGGCCACAGGTGCACTGCAGCCCAGGCCAGGCCACAACGATGCTCAGGCCCTGGAAGATGACCTGGTTGCATCTGCAAGTGGGAACGGTCCTCCGGGGCAGTGTGAAAGAAGGATCAGAGGGGCACAGAAGTGAAGCAAGGAGAGTGGTGCGGACACTCTTGAAACACTCTGTGGCCGGGGTGGTCCTGGAGAAGGCGGCGCAGCACTGGGGTAGATACAATGAGCCACCTGGAGCTGAGGAGAGAAGCGGCCTGCGGACTCTGGCTGGTGGTCTGTGGGGATGAGCCATTCCCGAGAGGGGCTCCAGGGCCCCAAGATGACCAGCTGGTGTGCACCCTGGGCTCCATATAATTTACTGGTTGGAACAAAGTTGTTTCTGTTGCTTTCAACATAGCAGGCTGGGAAATGATGCTTCGAGGGCCGGGCCAGGGCTAGCGGGAGGGATTCGTGGGAGAGGGGAGATGACCCTGTAGCCAGGTCCCTAAGGTCTGGAGCAGGGGGTCTGCATCATCCCTCACAGTGCCGTCCCAGCCCCTCATCCCTCTCCAGCCACATACTTGTACCCAAGACTGTGCCAGCCTCCATCACCTCCCCACTTGACATGTCCCTGCAGCCCTGACCTCCTGCCCTTATTCTCAACCACACATACCTGGGCACGTGCACGTTTACCCTGCGCTTAACCACAAACATCTACCCTTGATGTGCACACCCACACACAGATAGCAGGCCAGAGGACAGGACCTCTGAGATCTATTTGTCCTAACGTCACCAAATCCCCATCCCCTCACTGAGCCTACAGCCCCCACCCCATCCATCCCTTGGTCCTATCCCTCCCCGCCACACAAATACCCACCTACCTTGATCAGAAAACAAGAAAAGTCCAGTAGTCCTCAGTCCTCAGACTGATGTGGGCCCCTCACCTCCTCTGTGCCCAGAGTCTGGCCACGGTGACCAGCTCAGGGTCCTTGTCCCTCTGGCCCCCTCATGGGCTTCCACTCAGCCTCCAGGCCACAGTCCCCAGGCTTAGGGCCCATCCCTCTCCTGACCTGTCCCACCGGCTACATCCCTGGCTGGGCTGGGCTCTGGGGCAGGGAGGGGCTGGCTTCTCAGCAGTGGGCGTCAGTGAATGGCTGCTCTGAGCCTCTGGAATCCTGAAGGGCCATGGGAGGCTTGTAACAACCCAGCTGGGCTGTCCTGGACTCAAGGCCCCCTGGGGGGTGGTGCCCTGCTGCCTGCCCTCCCTAAATCTGCTCTGTCCCCCACAGACTCTGAGCCCTGGAGAGATGTCTCCAGTAAGACTAGGGCTACTCCAAATATGGCCACACTGATGATCCCAGCGCCAACCTCATTTCTGCTTTCCCTCTGCATTGCCTGCACACCATTTAGACTGTGACCCTCAGGCTGTCTTGCCCACCCGGGCTGGGGGCCCTCTTCTCTGTTCCCACAGCACCCTGGGCTGCCTTTATCATACCAATAGTAATAATAATGATGGTGATAATACTAGCTACCATTTACTGAGCTCTTACTATGTGCCGGGAACTGTGCCAGGGCTAGGAAGGAGATCGCAGTCTCCTCAGGAAGATGGGTATGTAAACAAATCCTCACAGCACCTATAATACAGCATCGACGGTAGACACATCCTCCGAGCGCTAACCTGAGCCAGGAACTAGGCTAAGCCTTCTCCTGGCATCGCCATTAATCTTCACCTTGTCACCTGTATTTTGCTGATGAGGACATCGCAGTCCACACAATGCTGTGTGGTCTGGTCTATTTTTCTGTGTGTTGCTCTCCTTAGCGAGTGAGCTTCTAGAGCCACACTGGCCAATAGAACTTTCCGTGATAATGGAAATGTTCTATATCTGCACTACCCATTGCGATAGCCACTAGCCACAGGCGGTTACTGAGCACTTAAAATGTGGCTACAGTACCAAGAAACTGAATTTTTTATTTGATTTTATTTTAATTTGTGGCTATTGTATTGGACAGCATAGTTCTGAAGGGTTTGGGTTTTATTTTCTCTGGGTCTTAGGGCCTGGCAAGAATCAGCCTCATAAGTTTCTATAGAATGAATGAATGAAATGATTAAATGAATGGTGAATATGTGGACCTGGGACATTCCCTTCCTTTTATCCATTCTCTCCCTTCCAGCTTTAGGTTTTCAAACTTGGCTGTGCTCTGGTTACCAGGGCAACCTGCTGGAAGTCCGGTGGATGGGGGAGGGGAGCTGTCTGGAGTTCTTCCCCTTCCCTCCCTGCTTTGAGGCCTGAGGACCAGCCTGAATTGAGGGAGAACGGAGGTGGCTGGGGGAGGGGATGGCACAGTTCTGCCTGGACAGACTGAGGAGGGGGAGCCTTTCCTGGCCACCCCCACTGGATCGCACTATCTCTGTGATGAAGAAGCCCTGAGCTGCAGTCAGGGGCCCTGGCTCATCTCCCTACTTTGGCCAACGACTCATGGTGCAACTTCTATCGGATCGCTTGCCCTTCTGGGCCTCAGTTGCCTTTTCAAATAGGGGCCAGATGCCTTCAGGCGGTCTCTTCTAGCTTAAAGATCTAGAATTCCTCCATCTCACTCCCTGCCGGGCTGTTAGGGTCTTGAGAGCAAGGAATGCGTCTCCCTCATCTCTGTACTCCCCCTGCCTGTCTGTCCCGCTCTCTCCCCGTGTTGAGGGGCCTGGAGGACACTACCTGGGTTCAACTGCCCTCTAGTGGTGGAAAGTGGAAATGACCTCCTCGTGTTTCCCACCACATAGCTCCTTCCCACCGAAGAAAAGATTGATAGGCCTGGAAGTGGCCGCAGAGGACAGACCTCCACCAAAGTAAAAAATCATTGTGGTGGCCTCCCAGACAAGTGGCACAGGCTCTAGGGTCTCAAATATGGGTTTGTTACAGCTGTGTGATTTTGAACAAGTCATAATCTCTCTGAGCTCCAGTTTCTTCAACTGTAAAATGAGGATCGTATCAGTCAGGATGGGTTAAATTACGCTGCAGTAACAAACAATTCCAAAATCCCAGTGGCTTATAACAGCAAAGATTTTCTTCTCATGCGTGTGTCATGTCCACTGTGGTTTGGGGTCAGTGAGGCTCTGCTCCATGTCATCTTCACTCTGGGACCCAGGCTGATGGAACAGCCACCCTCTGGAGCCTTGCTGGTCCTTGTGGCAGAGGGAAGGAGAGAGTGGGGAATCGTGCTCTAACTGTTAAGTGCTTTGGCCTGGACTCACCTCTGATCACAACTCATTGGCAAGAACTAGTCGCACAGCCCCATCCATCACAAAGAGGTAGGGAGGGGCGACACTGCCATGTGAGAGAGCTGAAGAGCCAGAAATGCTTGGTGACGAGCGCTGCTGACCCACCTGCATGGCTGTGAGAATGCAGTGAGAAGTGCAGTGAGCTTCATCCATGTTAGCCATTAACATTGTTGCCTTGTAATTCTGATTTCCTTTTTAATTTACCCTTGTGATTTCCTGTGACTTCCACATCAATTCCAGCTGTTTACAGCTGCAGATACAGAGAGGGAAATGGACTTGCCAAGGTTCACACAATGAATCAGTAGCTGGACACCCGGCTCTCCAGGCTCCACATTCTGAGCCCCTCCCACCTGATGAGTTCTCTGTAAGTTGACTGAGAGGGTGACCGTCTTTTGAGGGAGCCTGCAGTCTCTACTTTTCTCCCAAAGCTGATCTCACAGCCTTTAGAGGCCCTTCTGGCTCAGCCAGAGTGGAGAGCTGAGGGGGTGGAACAATGAGACGTCTGTGCCGCCCTCGGGGCTGGAGTCTGAACATTGCAGCCATTCCTACGCAGGGGGCCTGCACATTCTCGCCTCCTGTCCTCCTGTTCTGGGCCCAGCCCAGACACACCCACCATATCCTGACAGCTCCCAGATGGTGGGAAAGGAAAGTCCCCAGGACTCTGCAAAACCTCCCACAGGATTTTAATAACCTGCACAACAGCCTGGCCCCCAGGAAGTCTCTAAGCCTCTCTAAAATCTTAGTCTCTAGGAAGACGGGTAGCCCCCGGCAAGACTTCTGAAGAGACCAGCCCCATTCATCCAGCAAGGACGCTTTCATGGAGGCCCTGCCCAGTGCCAGCCAGGCTATGGGCTGAGACGAAAAGATGCCATCGCTGCTTTCCACAGACACGTGAACCAAATCACAACACGAGATTAGGGCTATAATGGAGAAAGCTGCTGGTGGAGTCAGGAAAGTCTTCCTGGAGGAAGTGGCAGCTGGAAAGTCATCAGGTTCTCTCCCTGGACCTAAGCTTTACTTGAAAACCCACTTTCTGGTTGTTCAGTCTCCCCTCCCACCACCTACTCACTGGCATTCTGTGCTTCAACACATGACACCACTAACAGTTCTCAGAAAGGCCTGGGTTCTCTCTAGCCTCTGTGGATTTGCACTTGCCAGCTCCTCTCTCTTTCACAGGGAAAACTCTTATTCATCCTTCAAAACACAGCTCAGTAGTTATATCCTCCAGGAAACCTTCCTTGACAAACCCCTGCCCTGGGAGGTAGGCACCTCTTCAGTTCCGTTTGCTGTTTCTCACACATCCTTCTCGTGCTGCAGTTATGGTTTTGTAATTGTTTACACACATGTCTGCCCCTCCAGTTTGTGAGCTGTTTGGATTCAGGGACTAACTTCTTGGTCTTTGCATTCTTGGTGGCCGGCCCAGTGCTGGGGCAGAGCAGGGACATGACACGCATCTGTAGGGATCGGAAGGAGAGCTGTATGAGGCACAGCATTTTCACAGTGATTTCTTCTCACCATCTCCTTTGACATTTGCCACAACCCCGTGAGGCAGGCTGGGCAGGAGTGGTGTGAAAACAGCCGGCTCTCTGCAGAGGACCTGACATGCATTGAGCACCATGCCAGGCACTGGCAGGAGACATTCATCTGGGCTTTAATGATCTGTGATTCTCAGTACCTGGCACATAGAAATGTTTGGTGAATTCGGTTGTGCGTCTGAGAGCTAAGGAAACTTGCCCAAGAGCATGAAGTTTAAATGAACAGTTTTATGCGATTGTCAGGCCCTGACCTCAAGTTGCTCCCAGTACAGTCCTTTGGCATGCGCTGGCAGATGGAAAAATCAGCCTCATGGGCACTAGCCTGTTTCTGTAGGCTCTGCCTTCTGGGTCAACCCTCCCGCTTGTAAAAAATGCTAAAGATGCAGTCTGTTGTATTGCTCTCAACATCCCATTTGAGACATTTCTTTTTAGTGTTTAGAACCAGAAAATATATTTTTCATGAAGAGTCAATCTCCCCCATCTATCACATAACAAGAATAAAATGACCTCTTTGTGTTTCCCTTTTCCCTCTGGCTGCCAGGAAGCTCAGAGACAAGTAAGAGTGTTACAGCAGGAGTCAGAGTCAGAATATTTCCTTCCACTCCCATGTATGTGGCTCCTTCAGCTGAAACCTTCTTGGGTCCTTTATGGGAAAAGCAAGTGTAAATAAACATTTATGTAATAAGCCTTGAGGAGAAGAGTGGGAAAGGGTCAGGTTTAAGAGCAGAAGGCTTGGGCAAATCTCCTACCCTCTCTGACCCTCAGGCTTCTCCTTGGCAGCCCGGGGGTGGGATGCCCTGCTGCAGACGTTGGAGAGGGGCAGCTCTCCTGTGAAGAGGACTGGCCACCACCCAGGCCTTGGGCAGGGTCATGGTCAACATCCTCTCTGCGGAGGCTATGAAGCTCGTAACCCTCAACACATTCACACTTCAGACCCAGGGGGACCAGAATTTTTATTTTTAAAGAGGAGTCAGAAAAAGAGATTTTCATGTGAAATCTCCTGACTCATAAATGTTACCAATTAATTGGCATTTTTTCAAAACACCGTGTTGGACAAACCAAACTTGGCTGCAGGCCAGATCTAGCCTGAGGCCCTCCCAGCTCAGCCAGTCAAGCCCAATCCACCTCCAACAGGGTCTGTTTGGTGTGTTCAGGGTGGGGGCGGGGAACAGTTTACATCATTTCTGACCCAGCCTTCCCCCACAACATCCCAAGAGAGCTGCCTGGTTCTGAGATGACAGAGCCCAAGTTGTGTCAGTCCAGGTGGACCCTGACCAGCTGGACCATCCATGGGGCCCTGCCCCAGCCTTGGGTGACTGGTTTAAATTGGGCAGCTGACCTAGGATAGGCCAATGAATCCCTCCCCTGAGATATCTGCACTCGAGGCCGGAAAGCAGGACAGGTGACTCTTTCCAGTGGCTGGAGCTGTAACTTGCCAGCAGGTGGATGCTACGTCCCCCGTGATGGGGGTGGAGGTGGTGGCTAACAAAGCGGGTGCACAGAAGCAGGAATAAAACATGGTTTGAGAAAGAATCCTAAGGGGGTCTAAGTGCCTGGTTCTAGCAGCCCTGACCTTCTGCCCCCTTCCTGTCCTACAGGCCGGAGTGCCGTATCCTGGCAATAATTCTCCTTCTTACCCAAACTAGTCAAGTCAGGGTTTCTGTCCCTTGCGGTCATCAGTCCCAGCACATGCACGTGGCTTCTGCTTGGGCCTTTCCAGTCCTGCCCCTGACATGGCTGAGGAGCAGTTTGCTGATAAACAGGGGCAGCACTGAGCTTCTGGTGCTGGCCTCCCAGCTCGCCTCATGCCTCACACCTCTGCTCACTTAGGTTAGCATCGAAGGAACTCGTGAAGCCTCCTAAGGTAAGAAGTTTATCCCTTCAGGGAAGGGAGCCCAGAATACATTGGGGCTGGCACTGCAAGGGAAACTGAGGCAGAGCGGGACTGGCCAGTGGGTGGTGCCAGTCCCCTCCCCCATTATTGCGCAGGGTGATCTGAAAGGCACTGGAATGGCCCCACCCTCCAATGAATCCTTAGAGAACCCACTCATCTGCCCACCTACCTCTGCCACATCCTCCCTGCCCTGGCAGCCCAGACTCAGGGCCCCAACTCAGACCCAAACCCAGAGTGGCAGTAACCCCCTGGGTGACCACGGGGGGGGGTCACTTCTCTCTGAGCTTATTGCCTCCTCTATAAAACAGTGTCCTCAATCCCTCTCATTTTTCACCCAGGATCCCTTCCCTTCCTTTAGGTAACAGCCACTACCTACCCCCCCCAACCCCCTCAGACCACGTGATCTGTAAACTGACTTTGCCCCTGGCTCTAGTGGCAGGTGCAAGAGCTGCCTGGCAGTCAGGGCACCGCATCCCCTGAGCTCATGCACCCTGGGACCAAAGGGAGTCCACCCTCTGAACTTTTTTTCTTTTTTTTTGTGAGAAAGATTAGCAGTGAGCTAACATCTATTGCCAATCCTCCTCTTTTTGCTGAGGGAGATTGGCCCTGGGCTAACATCTGTGCCCATCTTCTTCTACTTTATATATGGGATGCTGCCACAGCATGGCTTGATAAGTGGTGCATAGGTATGTGCCTGGAATCTGAACCTGCAAACCCCACTTCGCCAAAGTGGAGCACGCGAACCCAACCACTACACCACCGGGCTAGCCCTTCACTCTCTGAACTTTTAGCTGAAACAGGACACATGCTCTCTCCTGAAATCAAGGCGCTGAGCCCTTGTGAGCCTGGGACTGCCGGGGCACCTCACCACCACATGGAGAAAGTCGACTTGAGGATGAAGCCCACACAGAGGAAAGCAGGACTGAGGAGACAGAGAGAGAGATGGAGAGATGGCGCGTCCTGGTGACATCCTTGAGCCCTCGGGCCCAGCCTGAGTCTGGAACCAAACTCTTTTATTTCAGCTGTTTTCAGTTTTGTCTCTTGTGCATGCAAGAGTCCTGGGCAGTGAGGGGAAGCCGCCTGGGGTGGGAGGGGGTGTGGGAAAATCGCCAGGAACTGCAAAATGCTCTGCTGGGTGAGAGGTCGGGGCTGTGAGACTCAGAAACTGCAGGGCGGGGCCTAGGGTGAGGCAAGAGAGGCGCTGAGGGCACAGAAGTGAAGGAGCACTCGGGTGTGACCCTGACGTGCCTCTTGCCTGGCTCCAACCTGGCTCTGCAGGACAGCCCCCTGCAATTCCCGGGTTTGCCCAGGAGGAGGAGCAACGCTGCCCCTCGAGGTGAGAGACGGCAGCTTTGCCCTCCCTGACTCCTAAGATGGGGCATGTGCAAGACTGAGTCCTGGTCCCCCTGGCCTGTGGCCTCAGCCAATCCCTACAAAAATGGACTGGTAGCTGTCTCCACGTGTTCTCCCCCTCTCAAGGAGGTGGGCTTTTTAAACGGACACACAGCCACTCAGCTAAAGGCTACACTTCTCAGCCTCCCTTGCAGCTAGGAGTAGCCATGTGACGACGTATGGACCAGTGGAATGTAAGAGGAAGTAAGGGGTACAGCCATCGGGAAGTGTCCCCAAAGGAGGGGGCAGCCCCTTCCACCCTCCCTCCACCCTGCTGCTCAGGATGCAGACAAGCCCTCTGGGATCCACCAACCAGGGCAACATCGAAGCAGCCAGAGAGGAGCAACTCGAGTCCCTGAACACTGCGTCGAACCGGCCACCAGACCAGCTCTGGACGCCTCGCCATGGACTGCACCATGAGCAAGAAAGAACATTCTATTTGGTTTAAGGCCCTGTTGTTTTCCATCTCTGTGCCTGAATTTATATGCTAACTGGTTCTCTACCCAGGGATTCCAGTTAGCATTTTTGGTTGTCCGGCCGCAGGGAGGAGGCGAGTGCTACTGGTTTCTAGTGGGTAGAGACCAGAGATGCTCAACATCCTACAGAGCACAGGACAGCCCCCTCCACAAAGAATGATCTGATCCAAAATGTCATTAGTGCCGCCGTTGAGAAACTCTGCTCTACCCTCTCTGAGCTTCGGTGTTCCTACCCCTACAATGGGGAATGTGGAGCTATCATGTTTTTTGTGAGGACCCAGTGAGGTGATAGACATGATCCTACTTTCAGGAAAGGAGACAGCCCTGCCAAGATAGTCACGAAGTCTTTACTATCGTAATAAATTAAGATGGAAGCCCCAGAGGAGAGTGAAGCAGGTTTTCAATCTATGTCCAAATGAGGCAATGGTGCTCCACACAGTTCGGGGGCTCCAGGGTGGGGTTGGGGACCTTGGGGGCCTGGCTCGGGGGGGCTGAATTCTAGAGGCCCTGGAGGTTCAGTACAGGACAGAGAGGGCAGGGGAGGGCGGGGGGCTCTTGCCAGCCACCTCAGCCGTGGGGAAGGGGAGGGATAGGGAAGTCCAACAGAAGGAGGGGGGTGGGAACTTCTGCTGGCACCCGCACGCTGCCCACAGAACTCACCCCGTCCCCACCACCTCCCACCCTGCCTGGGGCCCCCAGTCTCCCTCTCACACATACATGCATCTCCTCCTCACCCCATACCTGCCCACTCACCCTAGACACTCTCTCTCTCTCTCTCCCCCCATCACACACACACACAAACTCACTCACATGCACACACACCTCCTTCCCCTGTGGTCTTGCCCCTCTGCACACCCCACCACACACACTCACCCATGCCAAGCCTGAGTCCAGAGGGTTGGGGCTGGGCCGGACCAAGCTGACATCCCTCCAATGGGGCCCTTTCCCTGGGTCAGCTTTGGAGACCCCCACGTGAAGCAGCAGGGTCAGTGCCATTGGGATGAGGGGGGAGCTGAGTGTAACTGCAGATTCGGTGGCGAAATGGGGGATCTGGAGGCTCAGGACAGGCAGGGGCAGCAGCGCCTGACTCCAGGGAGAGGCAGGAGTGCTGGGCAGCACAAAGGCACTGGGGCCCAGTGGGGGACGTCCCCAGAGCTGGGGACAGCGGGCATGGGATGAGCTGGCTTGACATGGAAAGCAAGCCCTGGCCCAGAAGCAGCAACACCTCAAGGCACTCAAGTGCCCCATCTCTCCAAAGCCAGGGCCCCGGAGCACTCAGGATCCTCTGCTGGGAGGACCCAGGCTGCAGAGGGATGGCCTGGAGGACCAGGGGTCGTCGTCCTCCCTCTGCCTCAGGGTCTCCAGGCTTGGCAGGGTTGGGGAGGGTGCCCAGTGCCCACCTCCCAGCTCGGCCACTGGAGCCGGTCAGCTCAGACCTCGGGTCCTCCGAAAGCCAGGTTGTCACGGACCATCAGTGTCTTGCGGAGGTCACGGTCCACTAGAGGGCGCTGCATGCGCCACTTGTGCGCCTCCTGCAGTCCGGGCTCGAAGTAGTAGATGCAGGCGCCGAAGCCCACCAGGATGAGGACTGAGATGACCAGGTAGACAGGCACAAACCAGTCCAGGAAGTGCGGCATCGCGGCGGCCCCGGCTGCCGAGACACGGGCAGTGAGAGCCGGCAGAGGTGCCCCTCGTCTGGCCCCCCACCTCCCCGCCAGAGAGGGACCTGCAGCCTTCACAGAGCCGGGAGGTCTGAGCATCACTTTATAGATGGGAAGACTGAGGCCCAGTAGAGTGGGGAACAGTGTCTGATCAAGACCACATGGTGACGTAGCAGCCGGGCCCCCTGACCAAGCACAGAGCTGCCCCCACCACAGGGAGCCTGCCCAGCTCCTACTCACCCTTTGAGATGGAGGCTTATAGCCGAAAGCCCACCCTGGCTCAGTCCCTGTCCCGCACGTGTGCCCTCAGGCGAGTTGCCTAACCTCTCTGGGCCTCAGCGTCATCTCCTGTGGAAGAGGACACTAACCGAATCTCCACACGGGTCCCACTGGGGATACAATGAGTTGACTGATCCCTCACAGCACTCAGTAAGGGACAGCCTGAGCAATGCCTCCCCTGAGCCGCCCCTCCCGGCCCTGACAGTGCAGAGGCTGCCACAGGCCAGGCCCTTCACAGATGAGCAGGTCCCCGGCCACCCCCACATCCTGGCCAGGTGTGGCTTAGTGAAAGCCTAGTTAACAAATGCCCATCCCCAGGGACCTGGTGATATCAACAGGGTCCACAGAGGCTCCAAATTCAGGCCCATGCCCAACCTCATAATTATAAGAATATGGGTGCAGGCGCCAACCCAAAAACCCTGGGCCTTGGTTTCCACATCTATAAAATGGGAATGAAAATAATACCTAGGTCACAAGGCTGTGGTGACTAAGAAATGAGTTAATTTATGTAAAATGCTCAGAACCAGTGCCCGGCACACATTCAGTGCTACATAGTAGTTCGTTCTTATTCTCTGAGCCTCAGTTTCCCCATGTGTAAAATGGGGATAGAAATAGGACCCACTTCTCAAGGTTGCTGTGAATGTTTAGCAAGACAATGCCTACCACGCACTTAGCACCACGCTGCCTGGCACAGAGTCAGCACTCTGAGTATTAACTATTGTGATTTCCGGTGAACCAGAGGCAAGCAAATCAGGAAAGTAGAAGGTGCTTCACAAACCTTATACACACCCAGACTCCTCGGAACAGCCCTAAAGTGCCAACATCTGCTCTCTGCCAACCTCCCCAGGCTTATCTCCCACCCTACGTGCCATCATATGGAACTGCTTGTCAGTCACCTACGTGCACCTGCGCGTTATGCAGTCCCCATCTTTGCGTATGCTTTCATTTTCCCTGGAATGTTCCCTGGAATGTTAATTGTGTTCACATGGCAAACTCCTATTCATACTTCAAAAGCCAGATCACAGATCATCTCTTCCAGAAATAGGATAAGGCAGGACCCATTTAACCCACCCTCAAACCCTCCCTGAGGTGCGAGAAAGGGGTAGGGTGAGGATCCCCACCTCAGCCCGCTCGGCAGGGAGAGAACTTCACAACAGGCCTGGCCCCATTTTACAGGTGAGGAAACTGAGGCCCAGACAGGTTCATTAACTTGCCTGGGGTTACCCAGCTGGGAAGTGACAGAGCCAGACCCCAAACCCCAGCCACGTCCTGAGGTGTGAGTCCTCCAGGGTGAGGAAAGACACCTGAGCAGACTGAAATGAGCAGGGGCCCACCTTGGCCTCTGGGGGATAGATGGAGTGACCTCCAGGGCAGGCTGAAGAGAAGCCGCAGCTTCTCGGACCTCTGTCTGCAAACTCCAGCTCCTCTTGTCTCCCTGCTTCCAGGCGAGTCTGTGAAGTGGGTTGTAATCTGGGGGAGGGAGAGATGCTGCTTCCCAGTCCTGCATCCATCCGGAGCCCCTCCCCTGACCCCCAGGGTCCCCATTGGCTGCTCTGAAGCACAGTGTCTCAAGATGCCCTATTCATGGAGGAATAAAATAAAGAATGTGTTAATGGCCCAAAGTCAGGGCTGGCACAGTGCCCTCCTGACCGGCTGCCTTTCTGGAGCACCAAAGAGAGAGTTCAGAATTGCCTGGTGCTGCCTGGGTTGGGGGAGCTGGGGAAGGGGACCCCAAGCAGGAAGGCTGCTCCAAACTAGCCTGACTTAAGCCAAGGTGATTCGTGCCCCTCCCCCGGCCCCAGCCAGGACCCCAGCCTCCTTGCAGCTTAAACATGAGGATGGGGTACTCGGGCAGAGCAGAAGCCATTTCAGCTGCAGTGTTGTGGATCTGTGGAACCGAGTTCAGGGTCCCCCAACCTCTCCATCCCTGTGAACAAAATCCCAAGCATTCTAGGGCAGATTGAGGACCCCTAGACCTCTTCCTGGCTCCTCAGGGGACTGGCCTAGCTGAAGCAAAACACTTACTGGCGTTCTGTGTGACCTTGGGCCACTGGTCACTCTCTCTGGACTTCAGGGTTCCCCATGCACAGTGACAGGTGGAGGTGGGGGTTACCAGATGATCTATAAGGAATTTTTCAACCCATTCAAGCCAAGGTCCTGTCCAGGACAGTGAGAGGGTTGCAGAGCCCCTCTCCCTGCCTCCCAAGCCATTGACACCACTCGGTGGCCCCCCGCGAGCCCACAAACTCACCCCACACCCTGCAGATGCCTGTTCCGGGAGCTCTGCGCTGAGCGCACCGCGTCAGCCTGGGCAGCTCAGCGTCAGCCCGTGGATTCAGTCACAGCTTCTGTCCCCAGAGACACTGCCATCTGTGGCCGCCCTGGGTACTGGAGGCAGTGAAAGGGTGAAGCCAATGGCCTCCACAGGAGTCAGAGCTTCTCAGGCCCAGGGGCTCTGACTGGGCCAGGAGGAGGCCGTCCTGGGATGGCTTGGAACCTTGGTACCTCTCCCTGCCCATCAGAGGAGACCCTTTCCTCTGCCCCCAACCCTCAGGATGGCAGGAGGCGGGACCTCTCTCAGCCAATCAGCAGCCTCGCAGAGCAAGGGCTTTATCCTCCGTTGCCCCTGGCAACCAGTCTTCTCTTCTGGATCCCTTGCACTGTGCACGTGGTACAGAGATGACAGGCAGGGCAGGGTTGGTGGAATTTGGAGAAGGATGGGAGCCACCCAGCAGGCTGCTGGGCCTAGAGCAGAGGGGTGCCCTGGCTGAAATAGCTGGAGGGGTTGGAGGGTTGCCATTTGAGGGTAGGGAGAAATTGGAGTCCCTTGCAAGTGGGTGGGGACACAGAAACAGTGACCAGTAGAGCCAATGAGGGTCATATATATGAGGTTATAGAGGGAAGAACCAAGACTGAGACTGAGAGTCTGGACGCATTGGTCCAATGTAGTGTTTATCACTACGTGCCAGACTCTGCTTTCAGTGCTTTACTTACGTTAACTCATTTATGCATCATCCAAGGTCACACGGCAAGAGAGTCGCAATGCCAGGGTCGGAGCCCTAGCCTGGCCTTCAGGCCCCTCCCAGTTCTGCCTTACCAGCCCCAGAGCCCCCCTGCTGGGATATAGCCTGAAATAGTTGTGGCTCCCAGGCACTGGGCACCCCCATGTGCCAGGCATGGCCCCCACATCACTTCGTCCAGTTCTTCAGCTTGGTTGGTGTTGAGAGCCCATTTTGGGATGAGGCAGCTACAGTTCAGAGAGGTGAAGCTGCTTACTCTCTCTGTCTAGGTCACTCAGCTTCTAACTGACAAAGCCAGGGAGTGGGGGTGGGGGTGGGGGTGGGGGGCCCACATCCGAAGCCTGAGTCCTCCCTCCTGTTCTATAGACAGAGTGTCTGCAAAGCGTCAGGCGCCCAGTGAGCATTCCATAAACAGCAGCGGTCATTGTCTCAGGAGGAGAGAGTGGGCCTGGAGGCCCACGGGCAGGAAAGAGGCTTCAAGGAACCACCTCCCCGGGAGTCCATTCCCAGAAACCTGAGGATGGGCAGGTGGGAAAGGCTGTGAGTGAGATGGCTACAGGACTCTGGGTCCCCCACCCCACAGACACCCTGCCAGCTCCAGGACCATCTGGGTCCCTGCAAAGGTGGTAAATCCTCTCCGGCACATGTGGGGCAAGGGGAGCGAGTTTGAGTTCACAGAGGGATTTTTATTGAGAAATAAGGTACATACAGTACAATACAAATCTTAAGTGATGAATTTTTACCTGTCTGTACGCCTGTGCAACCACCACCCTGATCAATGACTAGAATATTTCCATCACCAGACAGTGCCCTCCTGCCTCTTGCCAGTCACCCCCTTCCCCCTGACCTGATTTCTATCAGCATAGATTAGTCTTGCCTGTATTTGTATTTCATATAAATGGAATCATATGGTACATACTCTTTTGTGTCTGGCCTCTGTTGCTCAGCTCAATGCTTTTGCTATTCGTTGATGGTGTTGCATGTATCAGCACACCACAACCTGTTTGTCTGTTCACCACCGAGGGATGTTTGGGTTGTTTCCAGTGTGGGACTATTATGGCAAAGCTGCCAAAGTGCTTTTCAATAGTTTGGAGTGGGAAGGCCGAGAAGGGTTGGGGTACGGATGACAGAGGCATGGAGAAACTTCTAGGGGTAATGGATATATTCATTATCTTGATTGTGGTGGTGAATTCAGGCATCCGCTCAAACATCCCCTTCTTAGAGGGGCCTCCCCTGACCCAAAGGAGCTTCTTCCTACCCATCTCTGTTTATCCCCACCCACCTTACCTTATTGTCATAGTACTCACTGCTCCCTGACTTTCAGGGAGCCCCCTCCACACCGCATGTTGTGAGGAATCAAAGCCCCATCTGTGCTGGGGCAAGGGCTCCATGAAGCCATTTACTTCCAGCTCTTTCTAAGCAAGATGTAATTAGTTTAGTCTGCAGTGAGGATTTCGGTTAGACAGGGAGTTTGCCTCTGCTCTCCCAGATGTCACAGCAATGAGCACACTGTGTGATCACCATCTGACTCCCCCATCACACTGAGTTGATCAATAATGTCTGGTTCATCCATGTTCTCAGGGTGGGGCATTGGGTTTGCCCTAGGAAATGGTGAATGAATCACTGCTGAGAATGAATGAATGGATGTAAATCAATTCATTCATTCCACAAATATTTATTGAGCAACTACCATGTAGCACGCACTTTTTAAAGTGCTGGACGTGCAAACTGACAAAGTCTCTGCCCTCATGTATCTTATGCTCTAGTTAGAGAGACAGACAATGAGCAAGTAATTATGTAACTGTCGGAAGAAGCAATCTGCCATGGGCTCTGAGCGTCCCTGCACGTTCTTGCTGGGTATGCCAAGAAAGCAAGGCCCTGAAAGCTCTTTACCCCCGGGCCATTTCTCAGGGTTGTGTTCGCAGCAAGTAACCTTGCAGGATGGAGTAACATCTCCCCCCAGACAAAGAACAGGCATGCCTACCACTCACCATAGAAGAGGTGAATCTCTAATCTCTGTGCTCCTCTCCTGTAATGCCATCCATGACATGTACGGGCATCCATGAATGGTCCTTTGCAGAGTTTCAGGGGACCTGACACAAACAAACAAACAAACCTGGCTACTGCTTTTACCATGAGTAATGAAGTCCTTTGTCTCTGAACCAGGAGTTTCATGTCTTCTGCCAGCATCCATGAAATAGTAACAGAATATTACTAAACAGTAATAAACAGTAACAGTTTATTAGTTTGTAAGTAAGGTAAAATCTTGGAGGCTGCACATTTCTTGACAATATATGAACTAGAGATTAGTACTATTGAGAAAATAGAGCAGAAAAGGGGAGATAGTATATAACAGAGGGCTTGCTATTTTAGACAGGGTCATTAAGAAAGGCCCCTCTGAGAAGATGACATTGGGGCAGAAACATGAATACAGTGAGGAACCAAGCCATGTGACTACTTGGGAGAAGAGCATTTCAGCCAGAGGAAACCGCAGGGGCAAAGGTCCTGAGGCCAGAGGATACTTGGAATATTTGAAGAACAGCCTAGAAGCCCATGTGGCTAGAGGGGTGTTGGAGGGAGAAGAGCAGAAGATGAGACCAGGGAGATTGTCAGGGGCCAGAACACGCAGAGCCTCAAAGCCCATGGAAGGCGTTTGTAACATACTCTGAGTGAGATGGGAACTCTGGTGGGTTTTGATCAGAGAAGTGGCCTGCTCTGATTTCTGTTTTAAAAGGATGACTCTTATTTCTGTGTGGTAAGTAGCGGTAGCCCTGGGGACCAGGTGGAAGCAGGGAGCCAGTGAGAAGGCTGTTAGAATAGTCCCAGTGAGAGATGACAGTGGCTTGTCCTGGTAGTGGAGTGGAGGTGGTGAGAAGTGGTCAGCTTCTGGATGTATTTTAAGAATAAAATCCACAGACTTGCTTTCGGATTGGATGCGAGGTGTGAAGAAAAGGAGCCAAGAACAACCCCAAGATTTTGTTCTGAGCAGCTGCAAGGATGGAGTCAACTGAGACGGAGAAGATGTGGGAAGGGCAGGTTTGGAAGGAATCAAGAGTATGGTGAATAACTTGGGCCGGCCTCATGGCTTAGCTGTTAAGTGTGCAGGCTCCGTTCCTGCCGAGCCGGGTTTCGGATCCCGGGTGCGCACCCATGCACCGCTTCTCTGGCCATGCTGAGGCTGCATCCCACATACAGCAACTAGAAGGATGTGCAGCTATGACATACAACTATCTACTGGGGCTTTGTGGGGAAAAATAAATAAATAAATAAAATTATTAAAAAAATAGAGTATGGTGAATGACCATGAATGAACGAAAATGAACACATGAATCACTGAATATCTTCTTTCTCCAAGACCTGAAATAAAAGGCCTGTCTCATGGGCAGCACCTTAAGTGCCTGGGGCCAGCGCTGGAATTCCCCCTCAGAAAATGAGGTAGCGGTTCCTTTAAGAGGGCCCCACCCCCACCCCCACAAAGCCCCGCCTAAAGAGGGTCACGTGCCCCTCGGTCGCGCACTAGAGGCGGGCCTCAGAGCGGTTTGAAAGCAGGGCGCCCGGCACAAGAGCTGCGGTTGGGCCTGCGGCTGGGATGTCGGTGTTGCGGCCGCTGGACAAGCTGCCTGGCCTGAACACGGCCACCATCTTGGTGAGCGTCAGTACGCCGCTTCCCCCGCCCGCTCTTCTTCCTTGGCTGCGCCTCAGTCGCGCTGTGTTCTGCTTTCTCTGAGGTACTGGCGCGGGCAATTAGGACGGCGTGTGGTGGGCGGGAGAGCCACGCGCGGAGCCAATCGGAGTAGCCGCCCTCTGAGGCTGAAGGACGCCCCCACCAATAGATGCGCGACGGGCTCTCTCCCAGTTTCTGATTGGTGGGCGGCTGGGCTGGGAGACCGCGGACGGGGCGGGGAGGGGGTGGCTGAGTTCGGCTCAGGGCTGGGACTTGGTGCTCGCGTGTCGCAGGGTCGGACATCCGGGAGAGCCCAGGCTGTCCGAGGGAGGGTCTGGGGAGGTAGTAAGTTCTGTGCGGAGAGAACCCGAGCAGGTGCAGACCTTGGGCCCTCAACCCGTGCCTGGCGGGAGCCGGAGCCAGAGTCCTGGGAGTCGCGGCCGCCCTCGGTCGCTGCCTGGTCCCCAGGCCTCCAGCGGGACTGCTGTGCCCAGGTATCAGTCGGCCGCCTTCTCTCTCTGGACAGCTGGTGGGCACGGAGGATGCTCTTCTGCAGCAGCTGGCGGATGCGATGCTCAAGGAGGACTGCGCCTCTGACCTGAAGGTGTAAGTAGCTGAGGCTGGGATGTCCGATCTCTCGGCTGTGGGCATGAAAGAGAGGGGAGGAGCCGCCCCAGAGGCCAGCCCCTCGGAGTCTCCATCCTAGCGTGGTCGGTCCTCTCTGACCCTGCAGGCGTCTGGTAGCTGGCTCCTTCACGTTGTCTTCACATGTCAGCACCTCGTCCTAGGCATCCTCCATCTCCCTCTGTCACACACTTGTTCTGTCTTCCTCTAGCACTTGTCACCATAAGAAATTTCCTTGTTCACCTGTTGTTTACTTGTTTCCAGTCTGCCATCCCCGCGGACCCCAGGGTCAGCCCCTGAGGGCAAGAACCTTGACTTTTGTTCTCGGGTGAGTCCCCAGTGCCTTGAGCATACCCTGGCACAGAGTTGATGTTCAGATACACCCCATATTTGGAGAACAGGTGACCAAATAAGTATATTTAGTTTTCCTCTTTCTGACTGATGGGGAGTAGAAACAGCTGCTGGCAGGAGTCAAGTCACTGAATATAGGTGGGTGTCATTCTCCCTGATGGAAAGATAAGCTCCAGGAGTCCATGTTGAACGAGAAAGATCCAAATCTAGAGGGTATTTCCCCCATGTGAGTTGGAAATGCCCTTTACTAGGTAGAATAAGCCCTGTTACAGCACTTTATAGAATCTCTGATGAGCATAACCTTTTCCCTCTAAACACAGATTGTTCATACATGCATCTGTGCTCCACCTGTCTTGCCAGGCTCTTATGCTACAGAACATCAGACACAATAACCAACAATCTCAAACCTTAGCTCAGAAATAGGAAAGGATAAAAAAAATTCGTTTAATTAGCATCAGAGTAAATGGAAAATGTGGACAAAAGTGCCTGCGTTGAGCATAAACAAGATGGAAAGAAGTGTCATGGAAACTGTTGTCAGAAAAGGGCTAGTCACAAGACATGCAAAAATCTGATAAAGTACCCGCTCTGGAAAAAGATACAGAAAAAGGAGAAGAAAGCTCCTGTTCAGTGTTTTGTGCCATTGAGAAATTTGATAAGAACATGAATTTTTGTGTGCGTGTGTGAGGAAGATCAGGCCTGAGCTAACATCTGCCAATCCTCCTCTCTTTTCTGAGGAAGACTGGCCCTGGGCTAACACCCGTGCCCATCTTCCTCCACTTCACATGGGACGCCGCCACAGCATGGCTCGACAAGCGGTGCGTCGGTGCACTAACGGAATCCGAACCAGCGAACCCCGGGCCACCACAGCAGAACGTGTGCACTTAACCCCTTGTGCCACCGGGCCGGCCCAGAACATGAATTTTTAAAAGAAGCATTCAAAGACCAAATGATAAAACAACAGAATGAGAGGGAAAAGGAGATTACAGAGCTAAGGGCAAAAAGGGCCCAAAATAATACCATATGAGATCTATCTAATAGATGCATAGAAACAGCAAGGATCAGAGTAGATGTGGTTGAAGACTTAATTATTTACAGAAAAGAAAGAGTTGAGAAAATCACAGTAAAAGTGTTCAAAGATGTAATAGAAGAAAACTTCCCTGACATGAATGAAGAGTTGAATTTGTCCATTAAGAAGGAAAATGGATACAGAACACTTTATGTCACATTATATCCTAGTTAAGTTATTGAACTTCAAGGATAAATAATTCTTCAGTCTTTTAGGCAAGAAAAGCAAATCACCCATACGGTCATCTGTTCATTCTGTTGCCAAATTTTTCCAGCTCTCCACATTTGGAGCATTTGACCTTTTGTGGGTGTGTAGAGCCATGTGACCAGTTCTGACCAATGAGTTGTGAGCAAAATTGATTGTCTCTTTATTGCTGAAGCATTTAATTGCCAGTGAGAGACCCTTTTCAGCACGCTTTGCCTCTCCCATGGCAATCAGCAGTGTTCCAGAGAGGCAGCTTCATCAGCCTGGATCCAAAGTTATAGTTAGAGCAAAATATAAATATATATGATAATAATGTAAACATACATTTGTAAGTCATGTCCAAATGCTAAGTTGTGCCCTAAATTATAGGATTGTTAACTTTCTCACTTTTCATACTAGAGACTCAATCCAATATAGATAAAATTGAAACATATTAAAATGATGTTAACTTAAAAATGATACTAACTTACTCATTTTTTTATCTATTTTTTTCCAGTTCTACTTTAGTTATTTTTTATCCATTAAATTCAAATAAAATTAAATTAATACTATTCTGTTTTAGATTATATCCAAGTATCTGAATGTGTATACATTATGTACATGAAGAGATGTTTAGAAAAATGTTCTAATGTTAATAGTAATTTCTAGGTAACTGGACTTTTAGGAGTGTGTGTGTGTGTGTGTGTGTGTTTAACTTTTGTATTTTTTGTACTTTTTGGTATTTCTTGAATTATAAGCTGGGGGGTAAGAGGAGATGGGTAATAGGAATAAGAGGAAATGGGCAGAAGTAGAGGGTTCAAGAAAAACCTTCAGGTGGGTATTTGACAACCAGAGACCAAGTCCAGACGAGGATGATGAGGGTGACTTGCCCAAGGTCACATAGCTGGTAACTGGCACTGAACTGGAACTTGAGGTCACTTTGTCACACTCCAGAGAGGTTCAGTCTTAACCCCTAAATGTTACAGTCCAACACCCCATCTTCTGAGCCTGGTCTCCCTCCCAGCACATAGCCCCATGCCATCTTATATCCAAAACTCCCTCTTGCCAAGGCACTTACTAACCAGAGCTCTTTCCTGGCAGAGGGCGTCAGACAGGAGTGGTGTAGACAGGACTAGCTCTGCCTTGCCCCTGTGCTCACCTAGGAGCCTTGCCCACAAGGGCATCAGGTGAATAGGTGAAGAGCCGTTGACAGCCTCTTCCCCTAGAAAGGGCAGCCTATGAAAGGTCACTGTGATATGGGTACGGATATCTAGTCCTGCAATTTCTTGTTTTTCAGCCACTTGGCAAAGTCCCTCCCTCTCCCCTCCAATGTGACTCGGCCCCGAATTGACCTGATTGTGTTCGTGGTCAACCTTCACAGCAAATACAGGTGAGAGCCAGGGGATGGGGATTGTCAGGGCTCAAGAGGAGCTGGCGTAGGGGTGTGCTGGGATGGTGACCTCACTTGTGATGAGAAGGAGAGGAAACAGGGAGAGGCTGCCTGGGGTTAACTTAGGGGATGAGAAGGAGGGAGCCAGTGGCCAGTACGCAATGTTTAAAAGACACTGACAAATCCCAGCAGTGTCACCAGTCATTTAGCTGATGCTCTCTGAGGCCAACTTTATCACTGATAGCAGGCACAGAGATGAATGAACCAGACCCCTGTCTTCAAGGTGCTCCTGTCCCGTTGGGCGGGGGCTAGACTTGTGAACAGTTCCAGTACGTGGGATGTGTGCTGTAAAGGAAGGAAGCGTTGGGCTGTGAGAGCCTAAACAAGACCTCTGACTTTCAGGACTGTGGTCAGGGTACACTTTCTGGTGTAGGTGACCAGGTTTAGTTAGCCAGGTAAAGATGGGAGTGAGCGGAATGTTCCAGGTGAAGGGTTAATGTAAGGGGTAGAGGAGCGCAGTGTGTTTGGGGGATGTTAGGGCCTGTGCAAGGTCAGGAGCCTGTCTAGTATGGGGCCGTGGCAGTGGCAGCGTGAGTGGTGGTGATGCTTGTGGCTGGCCTGGCCTCCATTTGATGCTGGAAACCCTGGGGACAGGACTGCAGCCAGCCTAGGGAGTACAGAGGGAAGGTCTACCCTCTCCCTCCTGGGGGATGGCTGACTGAGGGCAGGGCACAGGGTCCAGCACAAGAACCAAGGCAATCACCTGGTCATGTTCTGGGGGATGAGGGATGGCTGTGGTGGAAACACCTGGGAACCAGGGACATAGAGACACCAAATACCCATAGCATCAGGGTTCCATCCAGACTTGCTACCTGACCCCTTGGAACTAGTTAACAGTGACTTAGGCCCCTGAGGGGCTGAGAAAGGGCTGAGATCTGAGATCTGCCATGACTGCCGGGGGTCCTGGCTCAGCAAGTCTGTTGCTCTTTGGGTAAGACCTCTGTGTTCACCAAAAGGGACACTTAGGAGCAGGCCATTGTTGCTACTGGCCTCAGGCCTTGTTCATTCATGCTGAAACCTTGGCTTGGGCCCCCTGACCAAGATGACTTTTTGGCCAGGAAACAACAGATTCCTTCATCACTCCCTGGACACCAGTGAATGAAAGCTTTGGCCTGAAAGGTCAAAGTGCCCTTGTTTAGAGGAAAAGAGTGTTTTCATACAATTGATATGACTGTAAATACTGTAACCTTATTGGAGAGCAATTTAACAGTACCTGTACACATTTCTAAAAGACACATACTGGGGCCTGCCCAGTGGTGTAGTGGTTAAGTTTGCATGCTCCACTTCGGTGGCTGGGGTTTGAGGGTTCAGATCCCAGGCATGGACCTACGCCCTGCTCATCAAGCCGTGCTGTGGCAGGTGTCCCACATAAAATAAAGGAAGATGGGCACAGATGCTAGCTTAGGGCCAGTCTTCTTCAGCGAAAAGAGGAGGATTGGCAACAGATGTTAGCTCAGGGCTAATCTTCCTCACCAAAAAAAAACAAGACACATACTGTTACCCATCCATTCTTCTAGCCTCTGTCCTATAGAAACAGAAACACTTGCTTGGATGTGGAAGGATATGTGTAAAAGAATATTCGTGCAGCATTCTTTGTCATGGGGAAAAATTGGAGACCACGTCAGTGGCATCACTGGGAAAATAGTCAGATTGTGGTGCTATGTGGGCATTCCAAAGAATATAACAGATACATCAAACCCAGCTAAACCCAACTCAATACTTATATGTATCACTGTCTCTATTTGCATATGAAGAAAATTTCTAGAAGAATTACACCCCGCATTGTTGGCAGCAGTTACCTCTGGGGAGTTGAGATCGAAGGGTGGTGCTGAAGAGGGGGACTTACTTTTTTCTTACACGTCCATATTTACTATTTGATTATTTTACAGGCTTGAGTCACTTTGTAATTAAAAGTAGTTAAAAGAAAAAGGAAAGGACAAAATATTCCTCTAGGGCTGTTTCCTGTTTCCATTCTCTGGCCTCTGGAATGAGGAGCAAGGGCTTCTGCCTTCTCTGTTGTAAGGTTTGTCCTCTGGTTTGTTTTCTCGCCCTGGCCTGGCCACCCTAGCCTCCGGAACGTGGAGGAGTCCCTGCACCATGTGGACGCTGCCTTCTTCCTGGGGAAGGTGGGCTTCCTCGCCACAGGCGGTAAGTGCATCCCCCACCTGCCACTGCCCACCGTGCACCAAGGGCAGTGTGTGGCTGGGCGTTGTAGTGGCCTCCTTGCTAAGGCAGCCTGGCTGATGGAAAGAACATGGACTTTGGAATATGACCTGTTGTCAGTCTTTCTAAAAGCAAATCTGAGCAGATCATTCTGCTGAGTTAATTCTGCTGAGATAATTACTTAGAATTGCCTAGTGGTTCCCTGTGGCTTCAGAGTAAATTCCAAACTCCTGTAAAGGCACAAGCATTTGCAATTTGGCTTCTGCCTTGCTGTCCAGTCTCGTCTATTACTCTCCCATTCTCTGGTGCAGCTTATAGTTCTCTAACAAGCCCTGCTGTTCCTGAGACTTGGTGATCTTCACAGTGACAATCATAGTAGCTCACCCTTAGGGAGCACTCAGTGTACGCCAGACACTGTCCTAAGTGCTGTTTCCGTATCACCTAATCTTCACAACAAACAACCCTTTGAGGTGGGTATTATTATCTCCGTTTTGTAGCTGAGGAAATTATAGTCCTGAGGTTAAGTCACTTGCCCGAGGCCCCACAGCTAAAAAGTGGGAGAGCTAATGTCCATACCTAGGGAGTCATAGTCCACAGCCTGTGCCCTTCATGATTATACCATATGGCTTCTTGCAGATTCTCTTTTCCTCTTCTTTATCTAACAAACCCCTATTTTCTGCCTTCTGAGGGATGCCCGCCAACCAACCCTACAGTCTGGGCCCTCAGGGTATTCATCCCACGCATACCTCTGTCAGAGAACCCTACCTGTCCACCTACACCTGTGGTGTGTGTGACCTGTCTGCCCCCCAGCTGAACTGGGAGCTCCTTGGGGGAGGGCCTGCCACAGACTATACTCTATAAGTCTTAGTGAATAAATGAATTACAGGTCATTTCTATATATTCATTCACTGAATCTCTAAGTAGCTCAGGGGTAGGGTTTGTTACGATGCTCATTTTATAGATGAGGACACTCATGTTTTCATAGAGCACTCTCTCAAAGCCCTTTCAGCCTTATTTTCTAATCTGATGATCTTGACTCCCCTGAGAAGAAAGTGAACAGGACTGTCTCCCACTGACTAGTAAGAGACGGAGGCCCCAAGAGGGGAAGTGGATTACTTTGCCCAGGGCCTCTTGAATTTCAGCCCGTCGCACTCCCGCTTCTTTGCAGCCGGACGGGAGAGCCACTGCAGTGTTCACCGGAACACCGTGGCGAAGCTGGCCCACACCTACCGAAGCCCCCTGCTCTTCTGTGACCTGGAGGTGAGGACACTGATCATGCGGGTGCAGGGAAAGGACAGTCAGCACACAGTGGGTGTGACAGGAATGCTTCTTGGAGGGTCATCGTGTCCCCAGGGGAGGGGGACCTGAGGTGGAGACACAAGATCCTGGTTTGAATCCTGGCTTTTCCGCTCACTGGCTGTGACCTTGGGCGGGTCCCCTTAAGCCTTGGGGGACACAGATGTAAAGTGGAGTGATACTGTGCTTTCATCTTCTGCCTCTTATGTGCCAGGCGCTGTCACTTGTGGCCTTACCTTTGCTTTGTTTTCTCTCTGCTCGTAACTGAGTCTGTGTATGTCTTTGTGGGTCCATGTTAATATCTCACTCTCCCGCTGGCTGTAAGTGCTGTGAGGCCCCGGCTTCTTGTCTGTCTCATTAACTGGTGTATCCTCATGTCCCCCGGCAGTCAGAATGCCCGACGTCCCCCTTACCTCCCTGGATTGTAGACCTTGTCCAGTCCCAGCCCGGGGCCAGGCGTCCCTGAGGCAGCAGGTATGGTGGGTGTGTGGGTAGATGGTTGGATGGACACATACTGTGTTGGTTCTGCCCTGGCTCACTTCTGTTGGTGTTTCTCATGAGGTGAACCCTAAGTATGAGGATAGCAAAGCAGATTTCTGTTTTGCTGATAAGTTTTACTCTTCAGCCTCTCTTTCTGCTGGATGAATCCTGACGACTTTTTGCTAAAGGGTCCTCAGCAGGAGTTGCTGCTGCTCCCTCTGGGAGGTCTGCTGAGGGCTCCCATGGCCTGGGCTGCCCCACCCGTGCACCAGGCCTGCTCAGTTGGTTTGGGGGTCTGTTTATTGGTTTTGAGGTTCGTTTTGAAGATTTGTATTTCTGCTCTGTTCTGGGTCTTGTACCTGTTCCCAAAGGCAAAGTGACATAAAGCAGAGAGCACCGAGTCAGCGCACAGTCCCTCACCACCATCTAGACCAGAGGTTCTTGTTGTGGGGTCTGTGGACCCCTCTGGTCTGAGGGTAGAATTCAAGGAATCTGTGAACTTGGATGAGAAAAAAAATTACTTCTTTTTTTCACTAATCTCTAGGTAAGATTTAGATTATGAATGTAGGCAAGAGAGGTCAGTAGTGTTAGCCAAATCTGTGACTGTTACCGATAGAAGGGGCAGGTGTTGCCATGTTACATGATGGTTCGGGCTATCTCATCACTCCAGTGTTGCAGTGGTCACTAGACTGGCCCTACATCTCCTTATTCATGCGTCCATAAAGAGGCCCGTACTACTCTATCACAAAGTTGTTTCATATTTGGTGACTATTTTAAGAGCCCCTGACTAGACCAACGCTCTGATCTCAGGTGGGCCGCTGAGGCCTGAGGCATGCCTGAGGTGCCTGCCCCTGCCAGGCCTCTGCCAGGCTTTCCTCACAACAACCCTGAGAAAACCGAGACTCAGAGAAGAGGTGACTTGCTTGCAGTCACGCAGCTAGTGAGCAAGCGGGAGAGCCAGCAGGTTGGTACGCCCATCATAGCCTGCTGACTGTGTGGCATTAAACAAGTCACTTCCTGCTCCCTGCACAGCCCTAGTCTTATCTCTAAAGGGAAATCATAATCTTTGCTCCACAGCTCAGGTGCGCATGGATGGCCCTCTCGCTGGCCGTGGTGCCCGCTAACCTTGAGATGGGTGGTGCAGTTCTGTATGTGGCCAGGAGGTGGCAGGCCATACCAGGTCCTGGGTCTTCCTGGAGCCTGAGAACTCTCAAGAAAAAGGCCTGTGGCAGTGGTTTATTTATGCCAGCAGCAGTCCTGCTGAGAACACAGACCTGGCATTCCCAGGGTGCAGCACCCAGTGTTTGGACAGTGTCATTCCTCAGATCCATGTTGTCCTTTTCAGGGCACACTCCTCCTCTGCATAATCCAGTTTGAGCTTTGCCGCATTTTGAGGCCTTTGCGTGGCAGGAATTATTGACCCTGTTTTACAGATGAGGAAACACGCCCAGGGAGGTGTGGGAATCGCCCAGTGAAATTCTTTGCTAGATCTGCCGATAGGACCCTATGCTGGTCCTGGAGAACACAGATGAGTGAGTCACTGGCCCTGCCCTCTCGGAATCTAGCGAGATAGTTTGACGTGTAATACATGTAGCAGCAGAAGGATCTGCAGGGCTCTGGAAGCCTGGCAGTGGATATAAGTCATTCCCTCCTGTAGGTGATGGGGCAGTCGTGATGTGGTCGGACAGGTTTTGGGGCCACGTCTCTGGAGTGTGATATGTGGATGGAGGAGGCTGGCCAGAGGCAGGAGGCCCAGGACGAGGCTGCTGTGGGAGGCAGGCCGTGGAGCCTGGGCCTGAGCAGCAGCAGCTTGGGGGTATATTTTAGAGCAAAGGCCACAAAACTTAGAGTAAGAGAATTTACTCAACTAATACTTCTTATATCCCTACAGTGGGCCAAGCATTGTTCTAGGCTCTAGGGATGCAGCATAAAACAAAACAGTAAAAAAAAAAAAAAAAACACCAGCTCTATTCTAGTGGAAGAAACAAAGTAAAGAAGTAGAATGCGGAACGTACTAGAGAGTGGGGTTGTGACCTGTCAGGTGGTGGTAAGCAGTGAGATTTAGATAGGGTGTCGGGGCCGGGGAGGTGCTCACTAAAAAAGTGACGCTTAAGTAAAGACTTGAAGGAGGTAAGAAGGCAAGCATGGAGACTCCTGATAGAAGGCACACTTGGCAAGAGCAGTGCAAAGGCCCTGAGTTTGGAACTTGCCTGGTGAGTTCAAGGTCCCACAGGGGCCTGGGTGGCTACAGCAGAGCAAAGGACGGAGCGGTGGAGATGGGCAGAGTGATGGGGGCCAGGGCAGGAGGGCCTTGTGGGTCACAGTGAAAGCAGTGGCTTTTACTTGGAGTAAAACCCGAGCTGCCAGAGGATGTGGGCCGGGGGAGGGATGCGCCTGACTCGGGTTTAAGTGGGTGCCTCCAGTGTTGGGATGAGAGTAGACTGAAGGAGGCAGGGGCAGAAATAAGGAGACAGGGCCGGGGACTATTTCTGGAAGAGTTAAGAGTGGCCCGGACTCGGTGGTGCCCGGGGAAGAGGGGATGGAGTGGTTTACACTACTGGGTGTTTCCAGGGTGGAGCCAACAGAATGCGCTGATGGCCTGGAGGTGAGACAGGAGAGAAGGAAGAGGCAAGGACGGCTCTGGAGTTTTCAGCCTGAGCAACTGGAAGGAGGGAGTTGCCCTTGGCAGAGATGGGATGACTGCAGGGGGAGCAGGTTTAGGGGGCTCCCAGGGACTCCGTTTTGGATGTGCTACGATTAAGTGTCTGTCAGATGCCTGCGCGGAAATTGACTAGGCAGCTGCATCCGCGTGTCTGACATTCAGAGGAAAGGTCTGGAGATGTAATTTGGGCATCCTCGGCAATTGGATGGTTTTAAAGCCATGGAACTGGTTGAGGTCACCTGAGGACTGAGTGTGGGGAGGAGAGATGCACAGGCCAAGCCCTGGGGCCCAGCATTTAGAAGTTGGACAAAGAGGAGGGAGCAGCCTGTGAGGTGGGAGGAAAAGCTGGGGAGTGGGGGTCCTGGGAGCCAGGTAGGAAAAGCATTTCAAGGAGGGAGGGAGCAGCTGCGTCAGATGCTGCCTAGAGGAGAATCTGGGTGAGAATGAGGCTGTGCGATGGGGACTGAGATGTTACCTGCGGACTTAGAACCACGGAGGTTATGAGTGACAAATGGTGGAGTAGAATCAGGAGGACTTGAGGATGCCCGGTCTCGGGTTCTGACGACTGGGTGGGTGGTGATGCCCCCTTCCCCATTAGAGAGGGAACAGGGGAAAGAGGAAATGCTTCTGAGGCCACCCCTTGGCTGGTGCCAAGCCCTGGAACAGTCTTGTTGCCCCTATCTAACCCCACAGCTCCTCTGGGCCCGCCAGCCCTTCAAAAGCCCTGATAAAGGCACTCTTTGTCGATGGCACCCTCCTGTACCCGAAGAGGGTCGCTCTCTGTCCACCCCTCTTTTCCATCCCAGATCCCAGCTAAGGGAGCTCTTGGGGCCTGTGCCTCCCAGGCATTGGTTGCGACTAGCCCTGGTTCAGATCCCAGCTCTGCGGTCACTGTGTGACTCTAGGCAGTTTACCTGACCTTGCCAGCCCTGCTTGCTATAAGCCTTTGTTTCGGTGTCCCCAGAGGGTGTTGGAAGGATTTGGTGAGCAGAGGTGGTTGGAAGCTGCTTGGTGCGGTGTGCCGTGGACAAGGGCATGGCTATGATGAACAGTGGTGTTCTGAGCTGTCCCCACGTCTTGGCCCCCAGCTCCCCTCTGGCAGCCCATGCACCTGCTCTGTGTCAGGGGAGCAGGGCTGGCCGCCCCGGCTCTGCCTCACCGCTGTTCTCTACTCTTCCTTTGCAGGTGGAAGGCTTCCGAGCCACCATGGCGCAGCGCCTGGTACGTATGCTGCAGATCTGCGCTGGCCACGTGCCTGGTGTCTCGGCCCTGAACCTGCTGTCCCTGCTGAGGAGCTCTGAGAACCCCTCCCTGGAGGACCTGTGAGGGCCACCGGCCCCCAGGCTGCCCCTCCCCACACCTTGGTGCCTGGCTCAGTAAACATGCACTGTTGCTGCAGACCGGGTCACGGCTTGAGAGGCTCTGGGTCAGCGGTCAGTTCCCCGCGGGGCCCAAACTCCTCTGCCCTCCAGCAGGGCGTGCTGGGGAAGGAGGGGGTCCAGCTGGTGGGACTCCAGCACCCCACCCACTCCACGCTCGCTCCAGCAGAGCCCTGTGTCTTTATCCATCTGACGTACTGCATCTCCACTTAAGACTTCATTTGAACAAAGAGTCCATAGCTAAAAAAAGTTTGAAAATCACTGGTCTCACCCACCACTTTGATTTTGCAGATGAGGAAACTGACTCAGAACAATTGCGAGCAGGGTCGGGGGAGGGGCTTGGACTCTGTGCACCCAGCCTGACTCCATGTCCTGGCCTCGCCTTTCCCACAGATGCTGTGCTGCCTCTTAGAGGCTCAGTCTCCCCAGGTGTAAAATGGAGAGTGTTCTCCTCTCCTTGTTGCGTAGCGAGGACTGAATGAAGTGACAGAGGTGACGTGCCTGAGCTTGTGTTACCCTGATCCCTGAATGCATGCTTGGTGTCTTTCCTAATAAATTGTATTCAGGCCTCGCACCGTGCCGGCAGAGCTCTCAGTGAGCAGTAACTGTTATCTGAAATCACGCAGAGCTAAGTTCAAAGACTGGCGCAAGTCCAGGCATTACACTGTTTGTGAATTCATAAATCTGTGGGAAGTATGAGGAGCCGGCCGGAGGCTGGTTTCTGGGTTGGCAGCGAGATTGTGCAATGACTGTTGCTTTCCTCCTCCCTTGAGTCTAATTAGAATTTGTGGAAGTGCCAGGATTGGAGTCCAGAAATCCTCTCAGCCGGGTTGGGGCTTCTCCACTCCTCTGGGGCCTACTGGGCATGTGGGAGCTTGGAGAGTGAACACGAGGGCTGGTGGAAGAGGCCTCAGGCAGAGAGCCGGTCCTGGCTCCCTTGGGGCATGATGGTGCCCTCCCTACCCCCACCTGCTGGAGCTGGGCCTGCCCTCCATGCCCAGACCTCTGGCCGCTCCCTACTGGATGCCCGGGGCAGTGCCAGCACCGCAGGGCCTCTCTGCTCTGACGTCAGCATCGCAGCCGGACCTCATGCTCCTCACTGAAGGATGGGCCAACCGGAATCTCGTGGCAGGCACCATGAGGGTAGGGCCCTGCCTTTCTCCTTTCCCTGGGTTCCTTCCAGAACCTAGCACCACACCCCACCCATAGTGGTCAGGTTTTGCAGACACCTGACTGTCTTTGAGGTAGCCTCTTGGGCCCTGCCGAGAACTTCAGCTGCAGGGATTCCGGTTGAGGTCCCAAATGTCACCTGACGTTTGCAAGGCACTTCACACTTTACAGAGCTCTTCTCACAAAGTCTCTCCTGTCACCCTCCCAGCAGACTTGTGAGGTTGATAATGTTTCCCCATTTCACAGTTAATGAAACTGAGACTTGTAATCAGAGGTGTGTCCACGGTCACACAGCTAACCAGCGGCAGAGCCAACCACCCAGTCCTCTACTTTTTCCCTTGGGTTGTTTTCTCATGTGCCTAATGGATGAACAAAGATTTGGGCATTTCTGCTGGGCAGGCCCTGAGCTGGGTGCACACAAGTAGAGGAGACACAGGCCTTGTAGCTGAGAAAGCAGCCATGGGAAGGGCGTCTCTAAAGCTCCACTGCCATATGTTGGGGTCCGTCCCTCAGGACAGGATGCTGGTACCCGTTAGCACAGGGAGGTTGCAGAGGTTGTAGAGGCCAGGCCAGGCTTCGTGGAGGAGAGGGCAGTGAGCAGGGTAAGAGCGCTGGCCCCCACCAGGAGGACGGGGGCAAGCGTGGGGCTTGAGCACCCCTGCGGCCGGTGCAAGGAACTCCCTCTGCCTTCGGGAAGGGAGGCCAGCTTCTGTGCTCAGGTTGGGTGGGTCCAGAGTTGAAGGAGGAGGCTGGAGGTGAGAGGTTAAAGTGTGTGTTGGTCTCAGGGGATGGGCAGGATCTGCAGAGTTTCAGGAGAGGGGGCCTTCTCAGAGGGACTGGTGGCGCCTCCTAGAAACCAGCCTGGGCCATAAAGGATGGGCTTTGCAGGGCAGTGTGGAGCGTAAGGGAGGGGAGGAAAGGTCTGGGGGCTGATGGAGCATGGTGTCCAAGCAGGAGAGGAAGACGGTGTGGACGCGGCCTGCCTGCCTATTCCAGGCACGTCATGTTTTGTTGGAGACAAGGGGAGGTCCCCCCCATCCCCCCTAGCCTCCCCCAGCCAGCACAGGGCGCACTTCTCTCTCTGGTCCCTGTGCCACGTTTTCTTTGCCACCTGGTGCCATTTAGCAAGAGAAGTGGCATCGCATTTTCCAGCCAAGGATCTGGGAGCCTTCCAAGTGCTGGGGGAACACGATGCTGTCACTGCTGCCAGCTCCCACGAGCTTAACAGGGGCCCTGGGACCGAGAGGCCGCCTCTGCCTCAGCAGAGCTGAGCAACCCCTGCTGCCCCCAGCCAGAGAGTGGGGCTGCTTTGCGCTGTCTGGAGGCCGGTGACACTGTTCAGGAGGCAGGTTGACAAAGGGAAGTAAAGGAAGACAGTCTTTATGCCCCAGCAGTGCCAGAATTGGTGCTTGGTGCTGTGGTGGGGTAGGGGGAGATAGGAGAGGTTGCGCTTGGCTGCTGACTGATCGCATGACCTTAGGCAAGTCACTTACCCTCAGTGAGCCTCAATTTCCTCATCCATAGGATGGGGCCAGGCTAATGAATGCCTTTCTCCCCAGCTGTGAGGACTGAGAATGAGAAGCCATTATTTTATTTTATTTTTAATTTTTATTGATTTTTTTCCCCCAAAGCCCCAGTAGATAGTTGTATGTCATAGTTGCACAGCCTTCTAGTTGCTGTATGTGGGACACGGCCTCAGCATGGCCGAAGAGGCGGTGCGTAGGTGCACACCCGGGATCCGAACCCGGGCTGCCAGCAGCGGAGCGCGCGCACTTAACCGCTAAGCCACAGGGCCGGCCCTGAGAAGCCATTATTTTAAACATAAACCTTTAAGCAAATGTAAGACCTCTCAGGCTGGCCCCGCTCACAGGATGGTCACATCGGAGGCAGTTACCGAGGGAGGACTGCAGGTATGAGTGGGTGGGCAGCCTAAGACCCCTGGAAGAGATGCCCTTCAGCTGGACCTGGAAGCTGCAGGTCCGTGCTCTCTGAGAGCACAGAGGAAGGAGTGGGGCGTGGGCCCCCCACTGTATGGATGAGGCTCTGAGAGGGGCAGGGCTTATTCAGACTCGTAGCTTCTTTTGTCCCCTCAGGCCACCTGGTTGTGGGCAGCCTTGGGCCAGCCCCAGGGAGCTCACGTTCCCCGTAGGAGGCAGCCCAGGCCCAAGTGTTCTGGCCCCCACCTGATGGTATTTCCCACCCGTGCCAAGGAGGCCAGGCGTCCCTGGTGAGAAGGGGGATCTGCAGCAGGGCACCTGTGTCTCCTTCGCCCCTCAGCGAGCAGAGGCAGGGGCAGCCTGGGGCTGGGGCTACGCAGGGCAGCCTGGCCCCAGAGGGGAAGTGATGCAGTGGGAAAGGACCCGACCTTTGAGTCCCACTGACTTGGGGTCTGCAGCCAACCTGCAGTGTGACCTGGGGCAGCTCTTCCTGTCCCTGAGCTCCACGGCCTCTTGGGGTTCTTGTGAGGCTCAGGGAAACCAAAGAGCCTGACACCACGCCTGCCCCATGTGAGCCCTCCAGACAGTAGCCCCGAGCGTTGGCTGGTTGTACCCAGGGGTGTCGTGGGCCGGTGAGTGCTGGGAGTTCTTGAGATAAAGCCCTGCCCCTCCCCACATACACTTGGTGCTGGGCCACCTCCCTGGTGGGACCCCCGCACAAAGGGACCCTTTCCACAAGGCACCTGCTGGCTTAACCCCCTCCCCTCAGTGTCCCCTGGGGCCCTAAGGGTGCAGGCAGAGAATCATTGTGAAAGGACTTCTCGCAGACACTTGGAGACCCGAGGGGTGGAGGAGGAGAGGCCGAGGGAGACAGGCCCTGCACCCCCCAAATCTGTGAGTCCCGCCTGAGTGTGACCCTATGGATGGGGGCTACTGAGGACCAGCTCTGGGAGGGAGAGGGGGTGGGCATTCAGTCCCCAGGGCCCCTGACCTGGACAGGGGGCAGCCTTCCTTGGGGCCACCCTCTTATGTCGGGGAATGCCAAAGGCATTTGGGGGGCCCTGGGAGCTAACATTTGGAAGATGCTCGGTCTGACTGCATAATGGCCCTCAAGGCCAGGCCCAGAGGGGTCACTCAGCACTTGGTCCTCCTCTACTTTGCTCAGCCACTGGCTCCTCAAGGGCTGGGCCTAACCACACCCCCCATCTGCTGTTAGGGAGAGGACCCCACAGATGTGGGTACCCTGGGAGCAGTGGTGGGAGAGCTCAGGGCCCGCAAGGCTGCCTGGCTCATCTCTTATCCTTCTGAGCTTGCTTTCCTCTTTGTAAAGGAGGAATCGCCATGCCACCTGCCCCACAGGGTTGAGGCAAGGGGTGCGGGCGCGTGCCAGGGCACAGAGCCCCGCAGGTGGTGAGGGTCAGTACTGCGTGTTGCCATTTTCCTGGTGCTGTGTGGTTCCCTGGGCCTCGTCTCCTCCTCCCAAGATGTCCTCAGGGATCACTCTCACCTCCGAGGTCTCCCCAGGCCTTCCTTGACTCTGGCCCTCCCTGCTACCCTTCCCTCCAGAATTTTCCTCCCCAGCACTTCTCACCTCCTCACCTACGGTGTGGTTTCACTGTTTGGGTTTTGTCTCCATTTGGGTTTTGTCTCTGTGGTTCCTCTGTCTCCCCAGAACCTAGAACAGTGCCTGGTGCATAGTAGGTCTCAGTAAGTATTTGGAGAATGAATGCAAGTGTCTGTGCATTCACACACAGCCAAAAGCCTGCAGGAGGCCCAGAGCCCGAGGGCTCCTTGTTCCTCCTGGGTGGCGCCCTGAATGAAGCCTGAGGGAGGGGCAGTCCCTGGGGAGGCTCCCTGCTCCTCTCTCTCCCCACCCAGGCCTCACAGCCTTCCACCTTCCACACCTGCAGGCCTGGCCCCCAGGTGGGGCCTCCACTCCCTGTAGCTGAGATGTTAAGGGGCTGGGGTCTCCTTTCTGACCTCACGTAGAGGGCCCCATCCCCCATCCCATGGCTGGGCTGAGAGGACTGCTGGGGCTGCCCTGGCCAGGAACCCCCGCAGTGCTGGATTGTGTGTGTGTGTGTGTGTGCGCGCGCGCGCGCGCGCATGTGTGTATTTGTGTGTGTGTGTGTGTAGGGAGGATGGGGGCTTGAGGATGGGCAGCTTGGGCCTGTGAAAACCTGGGCGTGGGTTCTGTAACTGCTTCATGGAAGGGCATGACCTGCCCTTGCACAGTTGGGTTCAAGGGGAGGGGCCCGGGGGCTCTCTGGCCTCCCCAGGACTTCATACTGATCCCCCTGCCTCTCCTGCCCTTCTCCCAGTGTCCAGAGGCCCAACATCTCATCCTTCCCGCTATCCCCTGTGACGGGTACTTTCTCCCAGTGTCCTGTTTGTCAGAGCTAAATACACGAGAAAGGCAAAGAGAATCTACTCTGGGGATCAGGCCACTGTGACAAAGTAAGATGGAGAGAGCCAACACGAGGCACTCAGGCCCTCGGCCCGGGCCCAGCTGGCTGAGGGGGATGGGGAAGACCAAGAGAACAGTTCACACGGTGGGGCCCCCTTTAAGAAACACAAAGCCTGGTTTCTACATGCACATACACGAGAATTTAAACCACAAAGCAAGGCTGGAATTGTTACCAGTGCCCTGGGTTCTTGCTGTCCCGCGGGATAGAAATCAAGAGAGACAAGGAGCAAGAGTGAGAAGACAGACAATTTATTATCTTGTGCACAAGGGAGCCAATCACAAAAAGAAGGGAGAGAGAGAGAAGTGAGTGGCTCCCCGAATAGCCATCCTGCGGGGGTTCATCAGGCTGGGGCAGGGGATGTGTCTTCCATCATGGCACGTAGAGGTGGGGTGCTTGCGCCTGTGGTGTCACGCAGCATGCTACTTCACATGTCGCATGTATCATTAGCATGCTAGCTCTTCACCCCTGGTGATTTTTACTATGCTACTGGGACTAGGGTCACCTCAGACAACTCCTGGGTGCTGGGGCGCATGCATAAGCCCCACAATCCCGAGGCTGCGGAATGTGGATGTCGGTGGGCTCGATCTGATTCTCCTAGCTTGCCCATTGGTTAGGGGCCTTATCTTGTGAGGCCAGGGGCCTTGCGACTTCAACTTCACCGATGACCCTATCTCGTTAGGCTGGTTGCTGTCTCAGAATGGAAGACTCTAAAGAGAGAACAGGTTCCCTCTGGGGATGGCAGGGAAATGCCCCTTCTTACTCATAGACTTCTGTATTGTTTGAGGGTTTTTTCATGTGAACGTGTTCAGGTATTACTCACAGAATTACAAATAAAGCTAATTTTTAAGTACAGAGTACATCCCAGGTCTCAGAGCACTTTCACATCCAAATCTGGGGGGCTGGGCCTCTCTGCCCCCAGGAACTGCCTCCCATGACACCAAGCTTGTCCAAGAGCCCCAGAGTTTCCTCACTTTCCCACCCTGTCCCTGAGGCATGAAGGGCACAGACCACGCTTCACAGACCCTTTCCAGGCCCCTTGTATGTGCTGGGTCATCCCTTGGCCCCTGAGAGCCCCTGTTTCCCCATCTGAAAAGCAGACTTCATAATGGTATCTGTGTCAGAACTGTTGTGAGGGTGTTTTGGGGGCAATTTGGGAGACAAAGATCATGGGAGACTCCGTTTTCCCTGACAGACCCCAAATTAATCATCTTTTTAAAAAAATTCATCAGTGAATGAAAACTTCAGAACACTAAGAGACAAATTCAATTAGAAGAGTTTTTCAGCAACAAAGTCCCTTATTTTGTACTCAAGAATACATTAAGGTGATGATATCCAATTATTTAAAGTAAAAACTATTAAAAGAAGGAAAATTTGCAAGAGTTACATTGGTTTTAGAAACGTGAACTCCTCTCTGTTGTCATAGTCATAGTCAAAAAGTGATGCAGAAGATGAATTAAGAAATTAATAGACTTAAGAGCTATTTAAAAAAAAAAAAGAATGCATTGAGGAATAACCTAGCATTGACCACATTGGTCTGATGGTGAAATTTCTTAACTGCTAAGTCGTCCAAGCAGAGATTCGAGGCCTCCCCACCTTCCCCATTTAGTAGGCATGAGTGAAAAGGTTTGTCTGGGGTCAGGCACCTGCACATGCCACCAATACAAATCCCACAGGCCTTTTGCTATGGCCTGCTCTGTCCTTGGCACCTTCTGGTGCAGGCACACAGGGCGGCCCAGTGAACGCTCCTGTCAAATGCGTAACTCCGCTTCTCCCTCAAGGCGGCCTGTGCGGCCTGTGCCAAGGTCCCCCTCGGGCTCGGCTCAGGGCCCTGAGGGCCACCTCCTCTGCTCTGCCACGGGAGTCAGGCCCGGTGCAGCCCGTGCAGAGGTGGCTCACAGAAATGACCCCAGACCTGTCCCCCCTGGCCCACCCTCTCCCTGCTCCTGGGTCTTACAAGCCTCAGCCTGAATGTCTGGCACAAGGGTTAGATGAGATGCCCGATGGGTAGTAAGGGCTCTACAGTCCTGAGGGGAGCAGGTAACAGCAGCACCAATAATGATGGGGTGGGGATTGGCGCCCAGTCTTTCAGCCTTGCCCCACTCTTCACCCCATAGGAGGACCTGCTCTGCCCTAGCTCCTCTCCAGGCTCCTGGCTCCCTTACACCCTCATCACACACCCACACTCGCACCCACACCCACCACCCCACACCCACTTCTCCTTTGCAGCTGCCCCACCGCCTACACCTTCCTGCCACGGAGTTGTTGGCCCGTGGGCAGGGGATGAAGAGGCAGTGGGCCAGGGCTCCTCAAGATCTGTGAGAGCCCTTGGGGACCCCTGAGCCAGAAACCTGGGACCAGCTTTGCCCCGTCACTCCACAGCGTCACTCTTTCCTCCTAAACAATTGCTAGATCAGATCGTTCAGCCCTGGACCATGGAGCAGCCTCCTTGGTGCTCCCTCACCCTGTCCAGTTGCCAACTCCGCAGCAGCCAGAGAGTGAGACCTTCTAAAGCACAACTCAGAGGATCTCTTCCCACTCAAATGCCTCCTGGGGCTCCTCACTGCCCAGGCCTATGGCTCGAGGCCTGGCCTGGCCTATCAGTAGGCTCAGGGTCCCTCCCTCCCTTCACAGCATCCCTAGGCAGGGCCGTGCCTATCCCCAGAGAAGGCTTCCCCTGTCCCCTCTCCCTGCCTTTGCCCTTGTCCCTCTGCCTGAAAGGGTTCCCTCCTCCTTGCAGCTGCTAAGATCTACTCCTGCCCCCAAGCCCCTCCCCACCCCCTGGACAGTTACTCCTTCCTCTGTGCCCCCCAGCCCTGAGTATTTAGGGGTCTGGCAGGACCACCACGATGCCCTCCTGCTGAGGCTCCATGCTGAGGCTCTCTGCCAGCCTCTGCCCCCAAGGAGAGGGCAGCAGATGTCAAGGAAGCCGAGGGGGCTTGTGTGTGTGCCTGAGAGACACAGGTGAGAGACAGGTGGGGGAGCCCAAAGGCTGGGCAGTAGAGACAGACAGGAGGGGCCTCAGTGAGACAGAGGTGAACAGGCCAGGACACACACAGCCCTGGGAAGAAGGAGTTGAGGTGGGCGGGCCACCTCCTGGGCCTCTGTCTGTCTGTCTGCTCATCTGTTGATCTGAGTCTCTTTCTGCTTCCGATCTGGGGACTGAGCTGTCCCTGGACCCTCGGCTGCCCTCCCCCTACCTCATCTGTGCCCTCTTCTCCAGCCAGAGGTTCCTGGCTAACACGCAGCTCTGACTGTGACACTCCCTGCTTAAGGCCCTGGTGGCTCCCCTGTGCCTTCAGGCCACAGTCTGAGCTCCTTAACCCTCAGTTAAGGCCCCAGCCCAGCCCTCCAGGCCCAGCACTCCGTGGCCTTTGTATTTGGGCCTCAAGGCCTCTGCTCACACTGGGCCCCTCCCCTATCATGGTCCCCTAGACCTCACTCCACCTGCAAACACCTCCTCCTTTCCTCCACAAAGCCTTCCTGTCCCCTCCACGGTGATGAACTGCACCATGCCGTTGCTGTGAGGCGTAGTCTCCCCCCAACCACCAGCGGTGTGGGAGTCCCTCGGGGCCTGGTACAGTGTGGGCACTCAGGACAGGTTTGATGAACTGAACCAGCTCTGCCTGGGAAGGGTGGGAGGGCTCCCCAGAGGAGGAGGCAGGTCAGGGGAGATGGCTGGTGGGGATCACCTGGGTTTATGGTCTGACTTTGGGGTGCAGGACAGAGAAAGCCACCCAGAGGTCTGTATCCTGACTAGGGGGCCCATCCTCTGCTGCCCACAAGCAAGCCCTGGGCTGAGCTCCAGACCTGTCCCGGTGCCCAGCAGAGGGCCTGCCCAGTGGGTGTCTGGGGTTGAGTGGTTGAGTGGTTGAATGGAGGAACCACAGGTAGAAAGAGAAGGTCTGGGGTACAGGGCCCTGGGGCCCGGCTGAGAGTGGTCCCACCCAAGCGGCCGGTCCCACCCCAGCAGGCAGGAGGGCGGGGCGGGGCGGAGTGGGCGGTGGCCCCTCCCGGTTTCCTCCCGGGGCAGGGAGGCCAGACTCAGTCCCCGCCTGGTGTGCGCGCCATCAGCAGCATGAGGCGAGGGGCGAGGAGCCTGAAGGGCAGGGACGGGTCGGCGCCCACGCAGTGCGTCCAGGCCGAGTGCTTCGACCCGCTGGTCCGCAACTGCGTGGCCTGCAGGCTCCTCCGGACGCCCGAGCCTAGACCGGGTAAGAGTCGACCCGCTCTGACGGCCGGACCGCAGGCAGCGCTGGGCAGGGGAGGAGGGTCCTGCCACGGAGGCTCCCTCCCTGCCGGGGCCGCAGGCACAGTCCCCACCTGGCCCAGGACGGGGGGAGGAGACGACAGGTTGACGGGGCGCTGTGGGCAGAGGGCCGATGGGGACCAGCCATCGCCGAGCGGCCCTCACCGTCCCCTCTCTCCTCCTCCCCTTGTCCGCCCCGCCCGGCTGTCCCTCCCCTCCTGGCCCAGCCTCGCCTCCCTCCGACCCTCCCCCTCTCCGGCCGTCCCTCCTCTCCGCCCCCTGCCCTCCCTCCCCGTCCCCTCCAGCAGCCGCGGGGAGCAGCCTGGCGCCTGGCACGGCTCTGCAGCCGGAGGAGTCGGTGGGCGCGGGGGTCGCCGAGGCCGAGGCCACGCTGCCGCTCCCCGCGCTGCTCTTCGGCGCCCCCGCGGGGCTGGGTCTGGCGCTGGCCCTGGTCCTGGTGGGCCTGGTGAGCTGGCGGTGGCGGAGGCGGCGGCTCGGCGGGGTGGCTGCCTCCGAGGCCCCGGACGGAGACCAGGACGGTGAGTCCGTGTCTGGGGGAACCGAGAGGGTCACACCGAGTAGGGATGGGGCAGGCAGGGGAGACATGGCCTTGGGGATTGGGGCAGTGTGAAAGGGGTGGGGGCCTCTGAAGGGGGAGTCAGGGCTCTAGGGGCGAGGCAAACGGAGGAGGGAAAGCGCGAGCTCTGAGGATCCCAGGCTGAGCAGGGGGACAGTCCTGCCCGTCCAAGCGAGGGCCACAGCTGTGGCCTCCCAGACCCCTCTGAGGAAGGGGCACAGGCTGGGGAGCCAGGTCTGAGGAGGGGTCTGTCCTGCCCTCTCTGGGATGGCCATACTGGTTCCCACACTTCCTTTCCTTTCCGTCAGCACACCCCATTTTGCGCTCTCAGCACTTCCTGTCCTGAGGGCCAATCATGTGCCACCCCTCCCCACCCCTGCAGTGGGGCTTCATCGACCTATCTCTCAGTCAGAGGGCTGTCCCTCCAGAGAGGCTTCCAGAGCAGAGATAGGGGAAGGCTGTGACCCAATCCTGACCCTGCATTCCCCTCCACTAGAGGCCCTGGACAATGTCATCGTCGTCTCCCCTGGACTGCTTGATGCCAAAACTCCCATCTGGCCTCCACCCAGAGAAGACCCAGATGCCACCCCACCTGCCCACAGTGTCCCTGTGCCAGCCACAGAGCTGGGCTCCACTGAGCTGGTGACCACCAAGACGGCTGGCCCTGAACAACAGTAGCGATGGAGGGGGCAGGAGGTGGCCCTTGCTCTCCCTGTGAATTTGGCTATTCACACCAGCACCCACCTGCCCATTTTCTGGGAGCCAGGCTGCTCCCCCACTAACCCTGCAGAACCACAGACACCACAGACCACAAGGTTCAGCTGGCATAGCATCATATGGCACGTTAGCATTTGGCTTAAAACCATACCATTTTTGGCAGCCCTCGAAGGTTGTGGCTGAGCTCCTGTGTTTTTGAGTGGTTAAGGCACTTTGAGTAGCAGGTTTTCCTTTTAGAGTGGGAAAGCCACCATTAAGCCAGAATGAATCTAGGTAAAGGACCAAGTGATATAGGATGCTTAATTTGTAGCTAGGTGTTATATTTTTTTTAATACTTGCTCTCTGAGCTGTTCTGCTTTTAACCTGATGCAAATGGCAGCAATGAGTAACCAACTGGCAGGTTTGCTTTGGGATTTAGTACAAGATGATTTTTAGAAATAGCCTAGATTGTGCTGATTCTTGTGTATCTGTACCCTAGGGTCAACCTTGAGCTTGGCCCAATCTGCTAGGACCTATGATGCCATTTTCTCCCTGGAGGCAGCTTCCAGAGCCCAAGGCTTACACTTGGGAGGAAGTCTACAGCCTCTGGGGCTGGACTGCAAGCTCATGCTGAAGGCACACTGGCAGACATCTCCCTCAGAGATCACTGGGGTCCCAGTTGCCTCCAAGGCACACTCAGCTGTACGCAGGGCAGGGCTCAGGACCTACAGGAGGCTCCTTTGTACAGAGGCCAGGGCAGGCCTGTAGCCTTGAACCAGCTGGACCTGATGTCCCTTGAGCTCCCTTCTCTCTGTGGCCTGCCCTCCTCAAGCACTAGGCTCTGAGTGCTGGGGCCACTTGGCCGTACTGTGCCAGCCCCTGGAGTCACCCACCATCCCAGTGGAACTACTCCTCTGACAGCGGTGTCCCTTGTTTGGGGCCTGGAGTGAAGACCTTCTCTTTCAGTACTGGACCACACTGTACACTTGGTCAGCTGCTTCCTCTCCTGCTGGCTCTCCGACACAGGGTTAAAACCTCCTGACCTGGACTCTGCCCTGGACAGTGTCCTTGGAACTTGTCACGGCTTAGCACCCTTGGAAGGAGCACTGGACTGGGAGTCAGAAGATGGAGTTCTGGGTACCATTTTCTCCCACTGTAGGGCCTTGGACACGTTCTGTTCCATGCATGAGATGCTTTCTGCCTACCCTTTCCTGACCTGCCCATCAGAGCTGCCTGGCAGACACCTGCCCTTCCTGTCCACCCCTTTCCCAACTCAGAAGACAGCGGCCAGCAGCTTTGGAGCCCCCAAGATCTGGACACTCACATCGAGGTCTCTTCCTAGCTGCTCCCTCCCTGAGCCCATCTCAGATGCCCCTCCCCCCAGGCTGCCAGGTGGCTGGAGTGAGGTCAGGTGGCAGGCAGTAGGCAGGAAGGTGGGGGGCAGGCCCAGAAAGGGCCCAGCCATCCACTCCCCTCCATCTAAGGGTTGGGGGAGTATGAGCTGTTCCCAGCCACCCTTATCTCCCACCCCACCTTTTCCACCACAGCCAGGGGCGGCTGGGCCCTGGAGGCAAAACAAGTGGGTGAAACCCCTCTGGGGCCCAGACATGCAAAGCTCTGGCACCACTGGGTCCCGGCTGAACCTCTGGCTGGTATGCAGCTTCCCCTCTGGTCTCAGTTTCCTTTTCTGAAAAATGGGGGTTGGATACAAAGTTCTCCTCCCGGCCTATGGCCCTCAGAGGAGAAGGACTGGAAAGAAACTTAGGGAACCCTCACTTCCCCATTTTACAGATGAGGAAACTGAGGCCCAGAGAGGGAGGAGACTTGGCATCGTTGTCATCCAGCAAATAACAGAAGGAAAGTTCCTTGGGGAAGAACCAGGAGCAGAGGCCCAGGGAGAGGTGGGCAAGGAGGGGGTCAGTCTCCCCCAGCCCAGAAAAGGGCCCCACCTCCAAGGGACCTCTAGTCGCCAGCCTTCTGTCCTAGGTGTTGCTTTCCAAGGAGCCTTCATGAGGTCACTGCGTTTGATCTTCATGACAGCACTTGGAGGAGGGACGTGGGTGTTTGTGTTTGCTTTTAAAAAGCATTTTTTATTTGTAGACACTTTGGAAAGTTCTGGACAGTAATCCAGGGTGGAGTCTATGGAGAAATGACCCATAATCCAGTGAAGCCAGGCCCCTGAGGGGTGGGTTCTCCTACAGAATTGTAATCATTCTATACAGATAAAGCCAGCTCTTGACCATCGCATTTGGTGAGTCTTCTCTTGTTTTCAAACACTTCACAAACAAAGTTTTCGGCATTTGTAAAGTGTTCCACCTGAGCACTTGGTTATTTGGGGTTTTTACTACTGTAACTGAGGCGGGAGGGCCTCCTTGTACATAAAGCTTTGTCTGAGTCTCTGTTTCCCAGAAGGAGAGTCGCTGCAACCAGAGGCCTTGAACTTTTTTAAGGTCCCTGTTGGTCGAATTGCTTTTCTGAAAATCTGGACCACTTCACGTCCACGGGCAGGGATTATATGGCCCATTTTGCAGATAGGAAGAAAGAGGCCCAGAGAGGTGAAGGGATCTGGCCCAAGATAAGCAGTGATGGAGCTGGGCTGGACCTAGGCTCCTGCCCCTGCCCCATGCGCCTGTCTAGAAGGTCATTGGCCCAGATGCCCTCCTTGGGAGGGACCACCTCCAGGGGTCGATTCCAGGCTTTCCTCGTCTTCATCACTACTCAAAGATTTCTCTCCCCAGCTGGTCTCTTTTTGCAGTAAGAGGGAGCCAAGATAGACTCTGGAAGAACTGCTTGTTGGGGTAGGAACCCAGGGAAGCAGCTCCCCACCCCCTTCTCCCTAGCCTGTGTTTCTGGCCAGTTTTTCCTGAAAGAGGGTCTGGTTTCCCCGAGGTCCCCAGGGCCCTGGCAGGTGGGGGCGGGGCTGGCTGAAGTCTCAGTTCCTCCTGGGGCTTCCTGCAGGCACCTTTCACTTCCTGTCCCATTGCCCTGGGCTCTGGGCCCCGGGTGGGGGTGGGGAGGCCCAGCTGGGGAGGACAGGGAGGAAGGACCGGACCCCTTACCTCCCTCTGTCTCAGAAACCATGGCCCCTGCACAGCTCTTCCCTTTAGAAGCTGGTGGCATCTCTCTGGGCTTGTCTCCCCATCTTCAAAATGGAGCCTGAGGGCCAACCAGCTGTCCCAGATTAAAAAGGTCATGTGGCAAGTAGGGTCTCCACCCAGGGACACAGACACTTCCTGCCCAGAGCTCCCAACCCTCAGGAATTCCCCCTGGGAAGTGAGTTTCCCAGAGCTGGTCTGAGGCTCTGGTCTCAGCAGTTACCACCCCGTCCCTCATCCATTTACTGCCCCATTGATCATACCAGATCCTGGACATGCCTGCTCTGTGCCAGGGCCATTCTGGGCAGAGCCTGGAGGGAGGTCAGCCTCAGGCCCTGCTGGTCATAATCCAGTGGGAGAGACAGAGTGGGACACAATGAGAGGACAGGGTGATCCTTGCCAGGGCCCGGGGAATGCCCCAAGCAGGGAGGTGACCACTCCATCATCCAGGGAGTACTTGGAGAGTAGGAGGTATGCCCTGAGTCCTGCCCAGCTTTCTGGGGGAATGGAGCAGAGAAAGGGCATTCCTGGCCCAGGGAACTATGCAAAGGTGCAGAGGAGAGGGGGCAGGAGGACAGAGAAGCAGGAGGCAGGAGGAGGGGCTAGAGAGTTGGGCACCATGGCCTCTGAGTGCCAGATGAGTCTGTGTCAGAACCTTCCCTGTGACCGTGCCTGTCCCGTGGCACACAGGGGCATGCACCCTCAGGGGACCCGGTGCTCCTCTAGCCCCACTATTTGGTGTCTCACCCTTCCCTGTCCCCCCTGAGAGGCCACCAGACCCCTCTGGCACTCCTCTGGGCACAGGGTGGGAGCTCACTGCCGTTTGCCCTGTCGTGGATGGCTCAGGCCAAATTCTTCCTCTCCCAGAGCTGACATGTGACTCTTTCCAGTCGGTGCTGGCCCCCAGCTGCCTGGTCCCGACCTGGAGCAGGGAGTAGGTGTGGGGGTGGGGGGGGATAGGAACAACTGCCCAAGGTCACCCGGAGTGTCCGGGAGGATCCAGGAAGACACAGGTGTCGTGTTCTCGGCCGGTCCGTGCTCTTTCCCGGGACTGTGCAGGGCGGGGACGCTGCCCAGGGGACGCTTCAGGGGTCCCGGAGCCCAGAGGGCCTCTGAGCATCTCCTCACTTCCTGAGCTACGCAGAATCTGGGATCCAGCCTCGGGCGTCCTGCCCGGATTCAGGACGGTGCCAGCGACCCGCCGGGGCAGGCGAAAGTCTACCTCCGCGGCTGCTGCGGTCAGCCCTGGCGGTGGCACCTCGACCGCCTGCCGCCTGGCGCCGGGAGGCGGGGCTGCGGCCCGGAGGGGGTGGGGCCAGGGCAAAGGAAAGGGGCGGGGCCGAGGGTTGCAGGAAAGGGGCGGGGCCAGAGGCAAGGGGGAAGGAGGGGGTTCAAAGCCCAGCGGCGAGGAAGAAGGCAGGCACCGGGTGAGCGGCGGGACCAACACCAAAGGTGCACTCTCCGAACTCTGGGTCTCCGCGGTCACGCGGGGTCCGCTACCTGATGCGCGTCCCGAACCAGGAGGGGCCCGGATGCAGGGCACGGCCCTGACTTTGGGGCACTGTGTGTGGGGGAGTGGGCGCAGGACGCCTCCCCCCGGGCTCTCGGCTGGAGCTGACCTCTGAGTTGTGTCCCAGGAACGCAGGGGCCGGCGGGGCAGGGCGGACCCGTCCCGGGTGGGCGAGCTGTGTGGCCTCCGCCGGGCTCTGTCCTCTCTGGGTCTGTTCCCGCGCTGCGGACTCAACGGCCAGCTCCGGAATGCACGTTCCCTGGGGCCTTTGGAGGGTCTTGAAGGGGGAGACCAATGGGGGTGGGTAATTCGGGCAGAGGGATTAGCTGTGACGTCTGGAGCGGGACTCCCCGAGGCAGGGAGAGGAGGGCCGGGGGACAGCGTACGTGGGGCATTGGGCCCGGAAGCCGAGCCCCAGCTCCCAGCACCCCCCGCCCCATTCCGCGGCTCCCTCGCGACCTCAGGAGCCCGGGCGCTCCCTCCTTCCCACAAGCAGCTGGAGCCTGAGTCACGAGCTGCCTCTCAGGGAGACAAAGGAGCCGTGGGCCCTCCCCCCGGACCCCCTCCCGGTACTGGCATCGCATCTGCGCTAGCAGGGAGTCCATAGTCCCCTGGAGTCTGCTTCTTGGGCAACCCTCCATCATGGAGGAAATGGAAGCAAAATGGGCTTGGGAATGAGGCCTTTGAGGCTTGTGGATGGCACCCATGTGGGCAACCGCCATCTTCTCAGCACAGCTGGGGTGGGGACTCCTGCGAGGCCGCATGTACCTGGGTGTTTCTCAGTGGGGGGGACTATTGGCTTCTCCCTGCAACCCTGTGAAGAGGTGCTAGCAGCCCAACTTGCAGATGAGAAAACTGAGGCCTAGAAAGGTTGAATGGCCCTGTTAGAGCAGGAATTCCAACCCATGTTAGTCTGACTCCAAAATAAAGAATAGTAGGAACTCTCGATGTGAGGGGCTAGCAAGGCATTCCAGGAAGCGGGAACAGCCTGTGGGCTCCTGTAGGAGTCAGGGTGGGTCAGGCATGGGGCAGGCATTGTGCCGGCATTGGTGCACCGTCAGGGTGTAGGAACACTTCCCTGGGCTCTGGGCTGGGCTCCTCCAGCTGCTCACTCTGCACTGCACTGGCCAGAAGGTAGATTCAGGGCTCACAGTGCAGGTTCCAGGCCAGAACCTGGCCCTTCCTGGCTGTGTGCTAGTCATAGAAAATCATTTCCCCTGTCTGGATCTAGAGTTTCTAGGAAATCCCAAATCCCCTAGCCCAGGGCTGGGCAGACTGGTCACCCACAATCTAAAATGGAGACAGTGAAGCCCAACACAGGCTTTCCCTAATGTCCATGACCTCTCAGGACTCTGAGGTTTGCATAGCAGAGCTGGGCCCCGGGAGAGAGATCAACAGTGAGGGAAGAATGTGTGTGCACAGGGGCATCCACACTGACACGTGCATGTATACACATGCCCACGGTGCTGGGAAGGCCCTCATAGTCACGCCAGCCCCAGACAAACACACTCTCACTCACATTCGTGAGCACCTCAGACACCCGCACACTCAAGCTGCCAGCACTCAGCGCTGGGGGCGGGGCAGGTGCCCTTCAGGCGCAGAGACACTGCTCCTCTGCCCGCCCCGCGGGGCTCGCTGCAGATACCAGGGGTTATTTTAAGCCTGGATCAATGGACGATTTTTGGTGACATAGGCTTGGGGGGGCAGGCAGAGGAGACAAGGGGCAGGTGCTCTGGTGCCTTGCTGTGGAGAGAGACCCCACAGTCCAGGGAGGGCAGCCTGGGCATAGGGGTCACTCTTCAGCTGGGCTGATCCATCTCTCCATCCCCTTGCCCAGCACATGGTTGGGCACCTGGGGAGCAATGTCAGCTGAATGGATGGCCAGTCCCAGGGCCCAGCCAGTTAGCCGTGATCTGTCTTTGCATTTGCCCTTTTCTGCTCTCCCCTCCCTGCAAGGCTGTGTGTTCATAGGAGAGTGCACCTGGTAGATATGGACATCTACAGTTGCTCGCTGACTACTGAAGCAGACCGAGATAAGGAGGAAGCCATAGGTGTGGGGAGGAGCGGGGAGTTGGACATCAGTCCCCGGGGGCGGGGGTGGGGCTGGAATCCATCTCATTGGACAAATGGGTATATGTATATATATATGTAAGACCTGATGGGAGTCAACATGAGACGGAAACTGAGCAGAGCACCAATGATGCCAGGACAGTGGGGGCAAGAGAGGGGCCCACAGAGGGGATGCAATCCAGGGGAGAGCACTGAGAGACTTGCTCTGGATCCAATAGAGTCGTCCCACCTGGGAAGAGGCCTCAGTCCCAGGGGTCAGAGACAAGCCTCTTTAAACCTAGTGCCCAGCAGGGAGTGGGAAAGGAGGGGAGAAGCAGCTGCCCTCAGAGCCCCAGGCACCTAGAGGGCATTTGGGCAGTGTGTGGTGGGGCATTGATACAAACCAGACAGTTTGTGCCATGGATTCCATTTCTAGGAATGCCCCCTAAGGAAGCAGAAGAGGATGCACCAGAAAATATAGCTACAAAGTTCTAAGCAGAAAGTTTGACAGCAGAAAGTAAACTAGAAAGCAATTACAAAACAGTCTGTAAAGTGTGACATAGTTTAGCCTCAGTTGTCCCTGGTGATGGGATTAAAGCAATTTCATCTCATTCCTTTGCTCTTCTATTTTCTTTTTTTCTAAAATTGTAGTAAAGTCTTTTAATGAAGTAAGGTCTTCTGGGCTGGATCAGAAGAGCATTTGTGGGTGGAGGGGGCGGGGCAGGCTGTCTTTGGCCAGGGCACAGGAGTCACCCTGAGGGGGAAGGGCGTTTTAGGGAGGTCACCCCCCTTCTGTGCTAGCCCACTAATACCTGAAATTAGCCTGTCAGCCCCTCATCTCAGCAACAGAAGGACTTGATCCTCCTTTAAATGTAAATCCTTCTCTCTCTTCCTCCCTCCACCTCCATTTTTATAAACTGATCCCAGTCGGTGAGTGAACGAAAGATGCAAAGGGGAACAGGAAGGACTCTAGGAGCCCAAATTCTTCATTTTATAAAAACTAGAGACTACAGTCACTTCATTCATTCATTCAGCAGATATGGCGGAGGCCTCCGCTGTGTGGGGTCACGCGGGGTGAACTGGCCGCCCAGTCCTTGCCCTCCTGGTGTACCCATCTGGACAGTGGGAAGCACCATATTGACCCCTGCCTCCTGGAAGGGGCTATTATAAATCTCCCCAGGAAGAGTTTTTGATGTTAAGATGAGGAGTTGAGACAGAGAGAAGCAAGGCGCCGCGGCTGGATCACATTCCCCAGTTACACCCAACTTGGACAACAAGAGGGAGCCGTGCTCCGGACCTGGCCTCTCCTTGTCCCTGGGCTAGAGAAGGGACCCGACGGTCCCGCGAGGGGCAGGGTCGTCTGTCCGCCAATGGCCTCGCCCCAGGCCTAGCCCCGCCCCCCTCACCAGAGGCCAGGACTACCCCAATCTCCCCCTCACCCGGGTGGCAAAGAGATCCCGGGAGGGCGCCCGCCAGGCCATGCCCATCGCCGTAGAGGTGGGGACACCCCAGGACCCCAGCCCGGCGTCCAGGAGGTTCTGGGACAGGGCGCGCGCCCCAGGGTTAACGCTGCGTCCCAGGCGGCGCAGAGAGGACTCATGCTTGGCCCTCTGCGGCGGCTCTGCGTGGGGTTTCCTTCCCACTTGACAGGCGGGAAAATCCAGGCGCGGAGAGGGGAAAGGGTCTGCCTCATGTCACACCTCTGTCTCGATAAGAACTGACGGAGGGGACGGGCAGGAGGCGGTGGAGGTTGGGGGGGCTGCTCTGTTCTCTGTGTGCGCGCCAGTAAAACAGGGGCGCGCCGGTGGCGGGCCCGATGTCCGAAGTAACAGTCCCGAGGGCCGTAAGCTGAACCCCCCGGAGCGCCTGGTTCCGAGGAATGTTTGGGGAGGCTTTCGGGGAGGGGCCCCGGTGGGGCGCCCCGGCTGTGCGAGCCCTGCGGCGCCCCCTCCCTCCCGTAGCCGCGGCCGCGCTCCTCCCCCGGCTCTGCCTCCCTCCTGCCCGCCCTCTTCCCTGGCTCCCTCCCGCCCGAGCCCGCGCGGAGCCCGAGCCGCAGCCAGAGCGCGGGCAGCGCGGAGCCGGCGGCGGGAAGACCTCGGTGTCGGCTAGGCCCGGGAACCGCACTCCCGCCGGGCCGGGGAGAGGCTGGGGACCGGGCGCAGGCGAGGACACACCGCCCGGCCCGCGGGGACACCCAAGGCGCGGACGGGCCGGCTCAGGTCCGAGGGGAGCCCCGGCGGGGGACGCGCCCACCGGAGGTGCAGCCCCCAGAGCTCTCGGCCGAGCCCACCCGGGTCTGGGGTCCTCGGAGGAGGCTGACGGCCGAGGAGGCGTCCGCCGGGAGCCAGCGCCCGGGCGACGGGGCCAGCGCGATCCCTGAGGGCGCGGAGGAGCCGGCCGGGCCCCAGGCGGGAGGGAGCCGGGCGCGCCGCCATGCGCGGGCCGCTGTAGCCGAAGGCGCGGGCCCGATGGAGCGGGCCGGGGCGCGGAGGCTGCGGGGCGGCCGCGGCCCGCCGGGGCTGCGGCTCGCGCTCGGGCTGGCGCTGCTGCTGGCGCGGCTGCCGTCGGGCCGCGCGGGGGCCCCTGAGGCACAGGAACCCGCAACACCCCGTACGGCGGCCCCGGCCGGCGGCGACCGCTGCCGAGGCTACTACGACGTGATGGGCCAGTGGGACCCGCCCTTCAACTGCAGCTCGGGCGCCTACAGCTTCTGCTGCGGCACGTGCGGCTACCGCTTCTGCTGCCACGACGGGCCGCGGCGCCTTGACCAGAGCCGCTGCTCCAACTACGACACTCCGGCCTGGGTGCAGACCGGCCGGCCGCCCGCGCGTGCTCGCGACGCCGCCGCGCCCCGGGACCCCGGCCGCGAGCGCAGCCACACGGCCGTCTACGCCGTGTGCGGGGTCGCCGCGCTGCTCGTGCTGGCCGGTATCGGGGCGCGCTTGGGCCTGGAGAGGGCGCACAGCCCGCGCGCGCGGCGCACCGTGACCAGGTGAGCGCGCGCCGGCCGGGCCCGGGGCGGGGATCTCCGCCCGCCCAGCCTGGACAGCCCTGCTGCCCGGTGGGCGACCCCTCGCGACCCTTCATCGTTCCCGCCCCTCTCGAAACTCTGGTCCCCCCTCAGCAGTCGCCTCCTCCTGGTTTTTCCTCCCTGTCTCTGTCTCCACGTCTGTGTCTACCCCCACCTCCCACTTCACGGAGGGAGACTCTCTGTCTCTCCTTGACCTTCCGGCGGAGAGGGGTGCTGGGCCGCCCTCCCCCGCAGCTCCCGGAGTGGGCAGGGAGGGCTGATCGTCCCTGGACAGAGGGCACAAGGTCTGCGCCCAGGAGAGGGGGCCTGGGGCCAGCCCCACTAGCACGGGTTGGGGGGCGTGGGCTGACACAGTGTTGGCGTCTTGGGCTGGAAGGAAGCGAAAGGAAGGGGCATTTTCTGGAGCTCTCTCCCCTCCTGCTTCTCTCCCCACTTTTCTCTCCCTCCTTCCACCTCACTTCCCACCCCGCCATAGCTGTGACTCAGGCCTGACCTTCTTTCCTTGGGGTTTCAGAAGGCCTCCCCCACTCACTCCACTCAATACCCACCCTCACCACCACCCCCGTGAAGGACAGATTCTCCCCCTGGGCAGGAAGGGGCCTGAAGGGGGTGGGGGGTCACAGATTCGTTGTTGCTGAGGCCAGGACAGGTGCTAGCTGAGTTCTGAGAGCTTTGTGTGAGGTCTATAGGACCCAGTGTCCCTTCCTCAGCTGTGATGCAGACTTGGATTCTGTGTCCTGACCCTGGAACCCTTACTCACACCTCCACACTCCCATGGCCCAGCCACCTCTCTGCCCTGTGCCCTGCGCCCTCCTCACTCACCCAGGTTCTTGCTCCCTTGGCCGTCTGGGCTGCTGACACGGTGTGCGACAGGCTGGTATTTAGGAAGTGACAGTAGAGAGATGTCCCCATGCCAGGGTGGGCCAGGTGGATGCTTCCCCCTCCTAGACCTCAGGGCCAGGTGATGAGGGCTTCCTCGGCACTCCGCAGCACCTCTTGCCCCCTTTCCCCCACCACTTAGCCCACCCCCTCTCAGACTCTGGTAGGGCAGAACTGGGGCTGGAACCCTGGCCTCAGCTACTGTGCTGCCTCCACGATGTGGAGGCTCTCAGCCTGGGTCCTGCATGCTGCAGGGGCAGGGCCTAGGCCTCCTGGGCTTGCAGCTCCTCATGCTGGGCGACGGGGAGAGGACAGGGCGTGTCCTTGACCAGGGTGGGGCAGCAGGAGCTGAGGGCCACAATGGTGTAGAGGGGGTGGCTGGGGCAGCCTGGCTGACATGTTCACCTAGAACCCACTTCATCCGCAGGGGACAGAGAAGCAGGTCTGGTTATGCCTCAGGAAGAGCTGGCCCACCCCTGATGTGCTGTGCGGCCTGGACCAATCCTTTCCCCTCTCAGGGTTTCAGGCTCCCATGTGCCCTGATTTCCTTTTCTCCTCTGGGGAGACCTGGAGCCCCACTCGAGCTCATGTATAGGTGTATTCTGAAACCCTGCCCTCCCCCAAAACCTCAAATTTAATTCTGCCATGTCAAGGTTGATGGTCAAGGAAAGCTTGTCTGAGGGCTTAGAGGGGAGCTGGAGTCTGTCCCTGGAGAAATTTTTTTTTTTTTGTGAGGAAGATCAGCCCTGAGATAACATCCATGCCAATCCTCCTCTTTTTGCTGAGGAAGACTGGCCCGGAGCTAACATCTATTGCCAATCCTCCTCCCTTTTTTCTCCCTTTCTCCCCAAAGCCCCAGTAGATAGTTGTATGTCATAGTTGCACATCCTTCTAGTTGCTGTATGTGGGATGCCGCCTCAGCATGGCTGGACAAGCGGTGCGTTGGTGTGCCCCCGGGATCCCAACCCGGGCCGCCAGTAGCGGAGCGCGAGCACGTAACCACTAAGCCATGGGGCCGGCCCCTCTGGAGAAATTTTGTGCAAAGGCCGGGAGGCATGGAAATTACTCAGGTGTTTGGGAGAGCTGGCTGGTGGGTGTTTGCCAGAGATGAGACCACAGGAGCAGGCAGCTGTGGAGTGGGCAGGGCATGGAGGGTCAGCTCAGGTGGACACTAGGAGGCTTTCAGACCCTGCCACACTGCACCCAACCCACGCCCACCCCAGGTGTCCCACCTCCAGTGTCCTTCATGAACCAGCCATTTGAGGGGCCGGCCCCAAAAGAAGTGTCAGACAGAGCTAGGAGAAAATCATGGGTTTGGGGCACTGAAGGCAGCTGGGCTGAAGGCTGGGTCTGGCTGTCTGTGGGGCAGGCTCAGTCAGACGTTGTCACACCTGGGTGAGGGCTGGCTGGGTGTCCTGGTAGCCAGGGAGGTGGCTGCCCAAGGTCACACAGCCTTTGGTGCTGGGCTGCTACTAGGAAATCTCTTGGCTCCCTCCTCCCCTCTTCTGTCTGTCCTCCCTGCCTGTGCTGGCAGCCATGTCCCAGGACCCAGCAGAAGCCTCTGCTGCAGGAGGGGAGTTAGGTAGGCAGATAAAGAAAGCTTCCTGGAGGAGGAGGAGGGATTCTGGTGGGGTTTGAAGAATGAGTAGGAGTTATGGGAGGAAAGGATGTTGTCAGCAGAAGGAGCAGCACAAGCAAGGTCCAGGAGCCTGAGAAGCTCACAGAGCATGTGTTGGAGAGGACACTCCACTTGGAGGGTCCAGGAAAGTGGACTCCAGGAAGGGGACAGGCAGGAGCCTTTGGAAAACAAGGTGGCCCTAGTTACATGTGACCCCATTAGAGTTTCCTGACCTTCTCTGGGAAATAGCCAGGTTGGGGCCACAGGTTGTGCTTGGCAGGGGAAACTAGATGTGTGAGGTCAATCACAGGGGAGAAGGGAGGCCCAGAGAGGTTGAAAGAGCTGCCCAGGGCCACACAGCAAGATTGTGGTGGCCTTTGATGGGGAGGGCCTTGGCAGATGGGAGAGCAGGAGACTGGGAGGGCTGCTTCTCACCACTCTTTCCCCACAGGACACTGACAGAACTTCTGAAGCAGCCAGGCCCCCAGGAGCCACTGCCTCCGCCTCTGGGCCCCCCTCTGGGGAGCTGTGTCCAGGTGCAGATGGGTGACAGCCTTCCCCGGGGCTCCCCCCACAACAGCACAGGTGAGTGGCTGCTGGGCGGGCATTTGTTGACCTACAGCACAGGGTCCCCCAGGTCTGACTTGGGCCTGGGAGCTGGGGAAGGTGTCCTGAGGAGTAAGAGTTGGTCACCTCGGCGGGGGAGTGGAGGCTGTTTCCCAAGTGGAAATGAGCTGCCCACCTCTGCAGGTGTGCAAGTAGGGGCTGGGTAAGCAGGTCAGCTTCCCTTGGTGGAGAGGGACCCTCCGAGGGGTCTTACAACCTCTAGCCTCAGGAACTCTGTCAGGAAGTCTCCAGATTCGGAGATCTCTGCCTCAGGCTGTGGTACTAGGCTCTGGCTCCGAGCCCTGGGGTCTGCCTGGCCTCCTGTGCATGGAGGAGCTTCCAGGACGGAGCCTCACTCTTGGCCTCTCGCTGGCCAGGCAGGCTTGACAGCAAGCCTCCTCCATCTCCACGGAAAGCAGGTCCCGGGTCAAGCGGCAAACATGCAGGCGAGCCATCGTCCATTGGGTTAGCACCCACTCAGGGCTGGCAGCTACTGTTCATGTTATTCTGAGCCAGGCCCTGGCCCAGGCGCTGGAGCTTCTGCCATGAAGACAGGTTCTGCGCTCAGTCTCGCCCAAACGGCCATCCCACAAGTTCCCATTGAACTGCAGTTGGGGAGACGGCTGCGAAGAGGTGGTGCAGGTGCAGAGCGTCCTCCGGTCGGCGGGCCGAGTCTCATCTTACGTCCCCCTTCCCACCTCCAGACAAGAAACGCCCCAACAACGCGCCGCTGGGGTCGGCGACACCGGGACCCCCGCGCGGCCCCCGGCTGCAGGGCGGCGGCAGCATGACGCTGCAGCCCGACTACGCCAAGTACGCCACCCTCAAGGCCGCCGCGCTCAAGGCCGCAGGTGAGTGGCCGGGTTTGTGCCTGAAGCGCCGCGTCCACTGCACCCTAGGTATCCACGTTCCTAGACTGCAAGGCTCCGGGGTCCCAGTTCTGAGTTCCAAAGTTCCCAGCCCGGCGGGTCAGCGCTCCAGCCAGCCTCTGTATCGCGCCTTGCAGCCAACCGGCTCCCAAACCTCGGCCGTACCGCACGCCTGACCCGGCGCCTGGCTGGGACTCCACCGCGCCGCCAGAGCCCAGGGCGCCGAAAGCCGGGTCTCCCGCGGCCTGTCCCCGCCCTGTCCTGACTCGCGGGCGCTGAGGCCCCGCCCCTGAGACCTGGCCTCGCCCACCTGTGGGGGCAGGCGCTGGGGCCCCGCCCCGACTTCCGCCCCGCCCAGTCCCCGCCTCCCGTGGCCTGACCACGCCCCGACTCGCCCCGCCCTGTCCCCCGCAGAGGCCTCCCCGCAGGACTTCTACCAGCGGTTCCCCGCGATCGAGCCCGCCCCAGTGACCCTCCCGGCACGGGCCCCGCGGCCTCCTGAGGACTTGTCAGCGCTGCTCAACGCCTGCCCCTGGGCCCCGCCGGGCTACGCGCCCCCTGCCGGCCCCGCCCCGTCGGGCCACTACAAGGGCTGGACCGCTGGCCGCCCGGCCCGGCCTGGCCCCCGCGGCCACCTGGCGGCTCAGGCCTGCCACGCGCCCCGGCACCAGTTCAGCGTGGAGAAGCTGCCCGAAGGCGTCAGCCCGCAGCCCCCCGGCCTTTACAGCAGCGCGGGCCGCGGACCCCGGCACCTGAGCACCAACAGCAAAGCGGAGGTCACCGTGTGAAGACGGGGCCGCTGGTTCTCCCGAGGCATCGCATCGCTGGGAGCCCTCGTCTGCCGGGAGTCGCCATCGGGTCGGTCTAGGGGCCCAGGCCACGGGCCTGGCGGGGGCCTGGGAGGGGCGCCGGCCGCGGAAGGCTAGCTCTTCCATCTGCCCAAAGTGGACTGGGGGCCTTGGAGCCTGCAGGGCTAAGAAGGGGCCCACTGGGTAAGGCCAGTGGTTCTGTTCTGGCCCCCCCCCCCCGGGGGCCGGAGTTCCTGGTGTAAATAGACCCTTTCCTGTGGCTCCCACCCCAGAGAATAAAAGAGCCCCAGCTTGGCTCTGAGAGGCGCTGATGGCGGAGGCATTGGTCATTGACTGGACAGACGGCAGTGTGGGCAGAGGGCACAGCATGTGCAAGAGCAGAGGACTGCTCCTGGGAGCTGGCAGGCCTGTTCTGGGAGCCAGGAAGAAGTGGCTGGAGAGGGTGATCAGGGCTGAATGCCAGGCTTAATGTCCATAGCAGTGGGAGCCATGGGAGAGGGGGCAGTTAGGCTCCAGTCACCTTGAGGCTCAGGCACAGGGGAGAGGGCTATTTGACCCCTGAGGCCCCCTGGAAGGTCCATGCCCCTTACTGGAGGTGAGCCCCCTCCAGCTGGTCACCGGCTCTACAGCTTGAGTTGGCTTGAGCCTGGCTGATCCTCATTGACATAGTTTGGCCCTGAGCCGGCCCCTGGTCTGCAGGCCACTTGGCCAGCTTGGCCTAGGGCCACCCCCCTAATGGGTGTGGGCAGTGGGCCGGGCAGACAGCTGGTGCTCAGGATGGGGGAGCCTCCTCCCAGTAGCTGCTCTGGGGGAAAAGGGGATGGGGAGGCTGACCCAGAGCCTTGGCAGTGCCCGCACCAGGGTGCTCACACCACACAGGCTTGGCACTGCCAGCTCCCAGTGGCAGCTCCTTTCCTGCCAGGCAGGCTCCCAATGCCTGGCTGTGGCCCAGGGCATTGCCAGCAGCCTGCATGCATCAGGTTCCTCTGTGCCAGGTACTGCTGGGGAGGTTGAGGGCTGGGCTGACAACAAAGCCACCCAGCTGGGCCTTAATTGCTCTGTGTACCCTAGGTATGGTATACTGTTTTAATAACAATGGCCACCATTTGTTGCTGTTTTTTTCCATTTAATCCTCACAAAAACCCAGGGGTGTGTGGCTTTACAGATGATGACACTGAGGTTTTGAGACCTAAGAAACTTGCCAAGGCCACCCAGCTGACCCCAGTTTAGGACTGTATTCTGCCACCCCTGTGACTCTGATGGTGGAATGGCAGGCAGTTAGGGGAGAAAGGAAAGTTATGAACATGTGTGTTGGCAGGGAGGGGCCCCTGCTCCCAGGCTGCAGGCAGTATCAGACCCTCCTCCTGCTGGCTGGGTTGCCCTGAGTCCCCCAAACTCACCAGCTCTTCACCTGTAGGAGGGTCCACCTCCCTGTGTCTTAAGGAAACCAAGGGCCAGAAGCCCACAGTTCTGCCTGCAGTGAGGGCCCCCATGGCTTGTAGGGGAGACAGCCCTCACACCCTCAACCCAGGATGGGGGTAGGGTGCTCCCAGGGCTCATCCCGCAGCTGTGTAGATCCGGGGGAGGGGGGGGTGGGTGCTGAGTCATGGAGCCTGCCAAGACACACAAAAGGATCAGGTTCCTGGATACACTGGCCACTCACAGCCACCCACCCTGGTGACGCAGGCCCCTGCTGGGCTGTGCCAGGAGGTGGGTGCAATCTCTCTGCTCATTCTCACTCCAAAGGGTCCAGGATCTCCATCCCAGGGAGCCAGGCTGAGGCCATGGGCGTGACCACCTCGGGGAATGCTGCTGTAATAACTGGACAGGGACCAGCTGCAGCTGGGCCCCTCCTGGCTGCTCTGGCCCTGTGGCCTGCTGTCACTGCCCTTTAAAGGGAGGGGCTCAGATGCTAAAGGGACTCACCCATTTCTCAGCTGGGCGGGAACATGCACTTCAGCCCCCAGGCTCATTCCCACGTGGCACTCCTGAGCACCTCTCTACAAGGCCCAGCACCCTCCCATCCCCACTCCTGTGGTCTGGCCCTCACCAGCCTCACAAGGCACTCACCGTAAACTGGCACTTCATGTGTGTTGAATCATTCAAACCGGTCAACAAACCTATGGGGACTCTAGTCAAAGGCAGGGATTGTCATCCCCATTCTGCACGCGTGGAAGTGGAGGCTGAGGTGACATCCTAAGGTGACCCACCTGGGAAGTCCAGAAGCTGGACTTGGATGTGACTTTGGCACCAGTGAGTCTCCTCAGAGGCTCCCTGCCTCCAGGGAGGATGGTGACACTAAGGGGCAGTCCACTCGATAGGGAAGAAATGGATCTCTGAGGGTGAACACAGAAGAGCTTAGCACCGCAAATCCCAGAGAACTGCCTCTGTCACCCAAAACCAGCTCCACGTACTGGCTACGGGGACCTCTGACCCCAGCAAAACCAACTGCCCTTTTATCCCAGGCCCTGTCCCAGCCCCGGACTGTGTGCCAGGCAGCCGGCGCTGGAAGGAAGGGGCCAGGTTGCGAGGGCAAGCAGGGATCTGAGTGCAGCCCCCAGGGGCCTCTCAGAGGAGAGGGAAGGCTGTCCTCAGTCCCTGACCCACTGGAGGCCAAGCCATGCAGCCACCTGGCAAGTCACCACAGCAGTCACACTACAGACCCTAACACACCTCACGCTGGGTGGCACCAATCTGTGTTTATTGAATAACCTACGTCCAGGACACAGTGAATGATTCCACATCAAAGAAGCCAGAGGCGTGTATCCCCCTTTTCAGTGAAAACCCACCCCCTCCCACCCCTAAACAATGACGAGAAAAGGCACAGTATATACACATGACACAGGGCTGGCTCACCCGATGGGCAGGGGCCATAAATTACAGTGAGGGGGAGGGGCAGCAGAAAGAAAACGAGTGAGGTCCAAGCTGTGTTTCCGCCAGCACTCAGCATCAGGGGAGCCCCTGCTGTGTGCAACCCCCACCCCCTGGGGTGGGGGCCCTGCCCACTCTCTGTCCCAACCAGCCTGAGTGGGTGAGAAGCACAGGGAGGGAGGGAGGGCAGCCCCTTTCAGTCTCCCAGCAGGCTCTGGGGTCCCAGGCAATCCTCAGCCCCAAGAGCAATGGCCTCAGGGGAGGCACTGAGCCAGGGGATCCAGAAAACTGGGACCACTTTTCCTCCCAGGCCCCCCATCAAGGCAGGGGGCCTCATTCCTAGTGCCCACCTTGGGCAACCCTGTGCCCACCCTGAAAAAGGGCTTCTCACTGGGGAGGGGTTGGGGGCTGGTCCCTGCCACTCCAGCTTATTTTCAGGTCAAGAATTAGGGATAAAAATAGACTATGGAGGTAGGAGTTGGGGTGGGAGGGAACTGACGACCCACGCTGAAGGCCCCTGGTCCCCAGTCCCAGCGGGTGGCTTCATCTCTCCCAGCCCCCTGGGCCTACCCTGAGCTTGGGCTGACATCCCAGGGGGGCGGGGGAGTGGGAAGGAACAGGACAATTAAATAAGATACCATTTATTTTTTAAAAAATTAAAAAATAATGCCGACATTATTTCATCCATTCCCAGGCCTGCCCCCTGCTTCCCACCCGCCTCCCCAGGGCTGGGCTCCTCTCCTTCCCTAGCTGTCCTGTGTAATAAAGAGAAAACAATGCACTGGCTTTGTCAGGCACAGGGGAGGGGACGCAGACCCAGGGAGAGAAATAAAGATGCCACAGCAACTTAGCCCTGCAGCACGGCAAACCCAAGCACACGGATATAAAAACATTCGTATAAAAAGTGGGGGGGGGGCATGCTGGGCACAGTGCCAAGGGTGAAGCGCTCTAGTGCCCAGAGACCGATGTCCCTCAGAGGGAAAGCCTGATAAAAAACAAGGAAGCAGGAAAAGGGGGAGAGACATTCAAAGGAGAGAAAACCTTGGAGGGCTGGAGGCAGAGGTTGGGCAGCTTGGCAGCTCCCCCTGCTGCTTTCAAGTCAGGGTACCCCCAATTCCTACCCCGCCTGTCTTTCCTCTCTCAGGCCCACCGGGCCCTGCACCACGGGCATCTATCCACAGCACTTTAAGGGGCTCTGCTCAGGGGCCCACTGGCCTGAGGTGGTCCAAAAGCCTCGGCAGGCGACAGCTCAGAAGATAAGGCTCATGCCACAGCTCCCAAAGGGAAGAGGGAGAGAGAGACTGAGAGACAGAGGGAGGAGGGGGAGAGAGGCTGCGAGAGAGGGAGGCAGTGGGCTGAGGCGGGCAGAGCCCAGTTGTCAGGAGGCGGCGATGGCAGTGCCACCCCCCAGCTTGACAATCATCTGCTGGCAGTCGTTGCAGGAGCGACGGTCGCCCACCTTCTCCAGGGTACGGGCTGCCTCGGCCAGCAGCACTGCCCGCTGGCCCGGGGAGGAGAGGAAGGAGAGGGGAAGGTGGCGGCAGGCCAGCAGGATGGCGGTGGCCCGCTCTCGCTGGCCGGGCCAGGTGTCCACCTCTCCTGTGGGAATGATGAGATACAGGTAGGAACTAGCTGCTGAGGGCCCGCTAGGCTGCAGGTGCTGTTCCAGGGGCTTGATGTGGACTCATTTATTTAATCCTCACACCCACCCAGGGAGATAGGTGCTAATGTCCTCCCAAGTTCACAGACGAGAGGACATGAACTTGGCTGGCATCACAAGGCTATTGCTCTGCAGTGGAAGCTGAGATGCAGTCTGGCTCTGGGGCCCACGCTTCTACCCCGGCTCCTGCACTGGGACAACATCCCCAGCCCTCCCCTCCCCACTCCTGAGGCTGGACCCACAACCACTCGACCAACGCCCACCCCCAGCCCTGCAACACACCAAATTAGGCCTTGGACGTTTTATTCTCACACCACCTCTGAGAACACTGCAGATGTGGACACACACTGCAGCTCCACCGAGGTAAGTGCTGGGCTGGGCTCCTCCCCTGCTCAGGCAGGGCCCCCACCAGGACTTCGAGCTGGGGTGCTGGTGCACTTACCATGCTTGGTGTTCTGAGCAGTGCGCCGCCGCAAGCTGTGCTCCAGCAGCTGGTGGGTGCGGGTGGGGCTGGCTCCTGCCATCAGGCGCACGGTGGCTTCATGCAGGAACACCTGGGGAGGTGCGGGCAGGACGCAGAGTCAAGCCCTGGGTCCTCACCGCCTGTGCCCCAGGAGGTACCTCTCCCTGCGGCATCTCGTCTGCACCCGATGACACCTTCTCCTCTCCACGCTACCCTGCACTGCTCACCCCTTGAAAGCAACCTCTGTTGTCCTTACTCTGACCCCCGATACAAGCCAGAAACCTGGGAGAGCGGCAGGAGCAGGGAACACAGCACAGGCCACCTGGCGGGGGCAGGAGCGAGACAGCGAGCTGAGGAGGCAGAGGGCTGCTTCCCTCTGCTGGTGAGGAGCGCCAACATGCCCTCTGGGGTCAGAAGACAAGTACTGGGGTGAAGCCTCAGGTCCTGGGAGGCTGCCCGGTGAAAGACGGCAGCTCTTCTGTAAATATGAGCTCCTAGTGGGTGAGGGGCCAGGCCTAGGTCTTGAATTTCTTAAAATCTCAAGGCGCTTTTATACCTTAATATCGCAGGCTGTGGGGAGGGCCCGGAAGAGTTTCAGCAGGGGAGGGGCAGGATGGAAACGGTGTTTCAAGAGGCCTTTGATGCCAGCCGCCCCGAGCAGACAGAGTGCTGCCAAGAGCCTTGGGGCACACTTCCTCTTTGCCACAGTGAGGGGTAGTTCTCTGATGGTTATGTTTTGTCTGCTGTGTCTGTCCTGGCTCGCTGCACACAGTGGCTACAGTGTAACCCTGTGAGGGTCCCACAGCACCCTAGGGTGAGGGCAGCCTCTCTCTGAGCTCTTCTCCTTTTTCGTGCCCTTCCAAACACAGCCCTTCCCCCTCACTGACACTTCTGGCCTGCTCACTTGAATTGGAAAATAATTCAGGCAAAAATATGTCAATTATATTACTCTAATTAGCATAAAAGTAAAACAAACAAGAAAATGATTTGAGTCTAGTAATAAGTTCAGTTATTAACTGCCAGTTATTAACTGCCCTCAGAGACTCATCTCAGATCCCATGGCCATCGCCAAGGGGATGTTATGTAGAAAGAGTCATGCAGCACACCGAAGCTCCCAGTGGCTCAGAAAAATGATTAAATGCAGTTCTACGGAGAGTCTATCACTCTGACACCAGTTGTGAAAGCCAGAGTGGAGCTCCCTTGTGTTCCCCCCACCCCACTCCAGACAGGGCCAGGAGCCCCTCCTTGCTCCCACTGCCCTCGGAGCCTGTCCCCTCCCAGCCTTTGACTGGTGAGGTGCATCCATGCTGGGCTCTCTGTCTGTGGGCCGTGTGGCCTGCTCACCACCACGCTCCAGGGCTGGGCACATGGCAGGTCCTCAACCACCATGAGCTAAAGAAAGGGACACATGCACCCAGCCCAGTGACTGACAGGTCACCCAGCTGACCCAGAGGGCCAGCTCCACAACCCCGCATGGGTGCCGGGCCTCACCTTGCGGTAGGCTGGGCGGAAGCTATGGGCTAGCCTGCGCAGGCTCCCCAGGTCCCGCTGGAAGCCAGCCAGCTCAGCACCTGACGCGTGGTAGGTCTCGCCCAGGGCCTGGCTGGCTCCTGCCTGCTTTTGCCAGAGTGCTGTCCGCAGCGACAGTAGCAGGTCACAGGTCAGCAGCTGGACCACCTATGGGGTGAGCCACGAGGGAGGAAACAGGTGATGGGCCTGTTGCTGGGGCAGGGAGCCCAGCACCTACCAGGCCCTCCCCAGCCCAACCCTCGGCAGCCCTGGGAGTGGAGAGCTGATGAGGCAACCTGGAAAACACTCCACAGAGAGCAGGAGAACAGATGAAGGGCAAACTTGGGCTCCCAGCATCCAGTCCTTTCCATGGCCCCAAGTGGGAGACCTGTTCTCCCCCTTCTGCAGGTAAGGAAGCCGAGGCTCAGAGAGGGACAGAGCTTGTGTAGGGACACAAGTGGTAGGGCAGGAATAAACCTTCATGGGTCTGCCAGGAAAGCACAGGTTCCTCCCACCTCATGGGAGCCCCCCCATGGCTCGCCTGAAGATTGATACCCAAAAGGTGCCAAGGCCCTGCCGCTCCAGTAGAATCAAGAAGCCTGAAGTGGCAGCATAGGCTGGAGATGGGGGGAGTGGGGGAGGGGAGGGAGGCTTGGCTCTCTTCAACATACGGCAGCCAAGGCTCAGCCTGAGTGGCCTCTGGGGTGGGGGAGACAGAAGCCCAAGAAGGCAGAACCACAGAGCAGTTAATGCTTAGATTTAGACCCACTGACCTGGCTCAATCGTGGTTGTCACTGATTAGCTATATGACCCTGGCACGTGACTGAACCTCTCTGAGCCTCAGTTTCTTTATCCACAAAACGGGTACCCAGGGCTGTTGTGAGCATAACATGAGGGCACTGGGCGTGGGCACCACGCCTGGTCCCTGGAAGCACTCAGTCAACGCTGGCCACTATTAGACATGGATGTCCCACGAGCACGGGCCTCACACTCTGCACAGCACCCACGAGGCTGGACTGCCTGCCTGGCTCTCGAGGCCCATGGGCACCAGGCAGCAGTGAGAGTGAGGAGACAGCCGAGTCCTTTTTGAGATAAGTCACATGTGGCCCTCAGGTTCAGACTGACTCCCCCAGGCCATTCCTCATCTCACCCAGCCTGGCATTCCCCTTCTCCAGGCTGCTGGACCTGGGGAGGTCACAGTGCTGCCCCAGACCCCACCCTGGACCCTGCCCCGGGACTGCTCAGTGCCCTGACCCTTGGCTACACTGTTTTCTGGCTGCTGACAGCCTCAAAGGGACACAGATGAGGCCCCCTGCTCAAACAAAAGTTCTAAGTTTTCTTGGCACTTCTAAGCGGTGAAGCACTGGCGGAGCCCCTCTGGGTAGGGGGAGCAGCCTGGGGCTGGATTCTGCCCTCTGAAGGCCTCCAGGCCCCACGGAGTCTCCCTTTTCTAGGCCCACTCTCCCACACAGAACTGCCACCCAGGAATCCCAGCCCCAAGGGTGCCCACGGCCTCTTGTTCCCCAGACTCAGCTGCGACTGTTCTCTTATGAAGACAAATACTACGAGAGACCAGCAGAAGAAAGGCACAAAGTGAGATGTGGCCCCCCACAGGCCTTTGGTCTTGGGCCCTTTCTGCACACTGCCTGTCCTGTAGGGCTGGCGCGCTGTCCTGGGTTCACCTGTGTCCAGGGCCACTGACGACCTCTAGCCAGAAGTGCCAGCCTAGCCACCTGGGACCAAACCCCAGTGAGGAGCTCAGAGTCTGACCCTCCAGGATATACCTCGCCTTCCCTTTCTGGAGTGAAACCGTGCTCCTCCTAGGTGAGCAGACGACGCTGCCCTTCCAGCTGCATGCACCCCCCACCTCCCTTTTCCCGGGATGGCCATACTTTGTACCAACAGTGACAGCAGAGCCCTCTAACAAGGCATGGGTGGGCAGTCGCTCGAGGGCTGGGCAGGCCTCTGTGATGCACTGTGGAAACATTGCACGGGTACAGCCAGAACATGCAATGCAACTACAATGCACCACAGCTGCCCGCCAGGAGGTGTGCGGCCAGCCACAGAGGCACCCAGGGCGGCCAGTCAGCTCGGGGCTTGTGTGCGCAAGGGGGCAGGGGCCCACTCCAAGGCTGGCCTGAAGGAGCCTGGGGAGCCATGCAAGCTCCCTGGAGCAAATGCAGAGCCCTTGAGGGGAAGAAATACCAGCTGCAGTTCACCTGGGCTGACAGAGCTGAGGGCCAGCAGGATCTGGGAGTCAGGGAGCCTAGGAAAGGTACACGTGGAAACACGTTTGCGCCAAGGACTAAAAAGGGAGCCCACCTGGGCTAGTGGGCTACGTTTTGGGGAAGGGGGCTGCTAGCCTGGTTTCTGTCTCTCAGGCAGCCTCACAGGCTGGATAAGTTCAAGGCAGGCTGGAGTGTTCTCAGCCACCAGAGCTGAGCACCTCCCTGAGGGGCCAGGTAAGCCCCACTCACGTGATTGAGGGCAGGGTCGCAGGTGGCCCCGCTGACATTGAGGCTGCTCCACAGGTGGCCGCTGGCCCTCTCACAGTGGCAGAAGGAACTCTGCTGCCCATCCGCCTTCCCAGAGAGTGAGGCGTGCATGGCTCTGCAGGTGTGGAAGACGGCCTTCACCAGGGGGCTCCTGGGTGGTGAGAGGGAGGCAGGAGGTCAGTGCGTGTCACCTGGTGGCATGAGAGGGAGCCCAAGCTGGTGACCACCAAACCCCACACTGCGGTGACACGTGAGTGTTGACTCAAATGCTGCCATGATGGTTCCAGGTCCCCAGTTCCAGATCTGAAATGCCAGCCCTGAGTGAAGGTGGGCCCTCCACTCCTACAGGACTTCCTTCATTCTAGGAGCCCCAGGAACAAGTCAAGACCCTACCCACAGGCGCTCACTCTCCAGTGAAGGAGTCAGATAATAAAGGCCTCAAACACTGAATACACAATGCCAGGCAGGGGAAGCGCCATGAAGGAAAGTCAAGCAGAGGAAGGGGGTGACATTTTATAAAGGATGGTCAAGGATGACCTCTCTGGAAAGGTGACATTTGGGCAGAGACCTGAAGGAACTAGGGGAGTGAGCCATGTGAATTTCTAGGGAGGAGGGCTCCAGGCAAAGGAGCAGCATGTGCTAAGGTCCTGGGTGTCTAAGGCATGTGAGACTATCCAGGAGCGAGCATGGCTGGAGATGAGGAAGCAAGGAAGAACAATCTGCAGGGTCAGTCATGGCCATGCAGGTCCCTTCCCAGTCTAGCCATGGCCCGTCTCCCATCTCTCTGACCCAGCTTCAGGCAACCAGAGCTCATCTCCTCTCCCCTCCTCACTCCTGTGCCTCTGCTGACGTGGGTGCCTTTACCTGAAATACCCTTTCTCACTCGTCTCCTGAGACTTGTTCCACTGCTGAGCCCCCTGGTCCACCTTCTCTTGTCCTGTCCACTCCATTTCCTGCTCCCTACAAGCCTCCTTTCGCTGCCCACTGGGTCAGGCCCTTTGTACCCACCTCTGCTCCCCTGACACCAACTCTTAGTTTATGGGCCTCCCTCCCTCACCGGACGCTGTGTGAACCCTCGGAGGCTGATATGCTTCTGGCCCAGAACCCCTTCTGAAGCTGAAGAGATGCACTGGCATTGGCAACAGCCCCCCAGAGAAGAGCGCCTGTGCAGGACAGGACACTGCCTATTTGCTTACGGCCATAACTTGTTATCTTGTTCACTGCTGTCTCCCAGAGCCTAAAAGGCAGCCAGCACCAAGTAGGCCCTCAGTTACGTATTTGCTGAATGAATGATGGAATCGTGGAAGGGGTGCAGGAGACCCCAAAATGGGGCGTCTGGCTGAGAGGAAGGGATCAGAGACCCAGGCTCAACCACCAGGACTGCCACTAAGAAGCTACCTAAGATGGTCATTCAAACAATCTGTCCCTCAGTTTCCTCATCTATCGAATGGCCACAATACCACTTGCTGCTACCTGTGGTGACATGAAGTTGGCCCCATTATTTACACTTGCTCTCTAAGGGGCCATTCCCCCAGAAGCTGGTGTTAAGCCCTCTGGAGAAACTTACTCCCTTTTCACAGAGCAGATTGGGGAAAGGATGGGGATGATGGGGTTGGGGGAGGGTTCCCACAGCATCATTATCCCTGAAGAGCAAAGGGCCCCTGGAGTGACTATATTCCGGGGGAGGAATGCCTGCTGAGGGTCTTAGCTGCATGCCAGGGCTCTGTTGCTCAGAAGTGAGATGACTTTAGACAACTTATTCACCAAGCCTCCGTTTCCCCAGGCATGTTGGCTGGGAGAAAGCATACAGGGTAGAGTCTAATACAGAGCTGGATGCTCACTGGTCAGGGCGCTTAAGAATGGGTTACTTAGGGCCAGCCCCGTGGCTTAGCGGTTAAGTGCAGCCCAGGTTCGGATCCCGGGTGCACACCAACGCACTGCTTCTCCGGCCATGCTGAGGCCGCGTCCCACATACAGCAACTAGAAGGATGTGCAACTATGACATGCAACTATCTACTGGGGCTTTGGGGAAAAAAAAGGAGGAAGATTGGCAATAGATGTTAGCTCAGAGCCGGTCTTCCTCAGCAAAAAGAGGAGGATTAGCACAGATGTTAGCTCAGGGCTGATCTTGCTCACAAAAAAAAAAAAAAGAATGGGTTGCTTAAATGAAATTGGGGTGTCAGACCTACTTTAGGGAACCTCCCTGGACCCACTTTTCTCAGCTCCCTCCTGCTCTCCTGGTTAAGAGTCTGCTTGAGGGGCCGGCCCAGTGGCATAGTGGTTAAGTTCGTATGTTTGCCGGTTCGGATCCTGGGCACAGACTTTCTCATCGCTCATCAAGCCATGCTGAGGCGGCTTCCCATACAGAAGAACTAGAAGGATCTACAACTAGGATATACAACTATGTACTGGGGGCTTTGGGGAGAAAAATGAAAAAAAAAACAAAAACAAAAACAAAAAAGAGGAAGATTGGCAACAGATATGACCTCAGGGCCAATATTCCTCAAAAAAAAAAAAAAAAAAAAAAAGAGTTGCTTGATGGGAAATCCTACAGCCTTGGCTCTGCGGGAGGACCTTGGGGGCCCTTTCTGCCTTGGAGCATTTTAAAGTTTCTCTTGAGTGGCAGAAAATGTCAAGGACACTCAGATCTAGTCAGACACAGCCAAGGTGTTGGCAGGCAGGGTCTGCCTGTCACTACAGGGCAAAGTCCCACAGGCAGGAGTCCCCAAAGAGGACTGTCAAAAGCTCTCCCGGGGGCCAGCCCGGTGGCGCAAGCGGTTAAGTGCGCGCGCTCTGCTGCGGCGGCCCGGGGTTCGCCAGTTCGGATCCCGGGTGCGCACCGATGCACCGCTGGTTAAGCCATGCTGTGGCGGCGTCCCATGTAAAGTAGAGGAAGATGGGCATGGATGTTAGCCCAGGGCCAGTCTTCCTCAGCAAAGAAGAGGAGGATTGGCAGTGGATGTTAGCTCAGGGCTGGTCCTCCTCACAAAAAAAAAAAAAAAGCTCTCCCATTATGCCTTATGCCTGTGCTAAAAGCCCTTTACATGACATGGCTGACAGGGGGAAACTGGCTCCCACGCTGGCACATGAGGGAAGGCTCCTGGGGCTCTCACAAGCCCTGTGCTGGCCGTGAGCCATCATCACACTGCCTGGCTCCACCACGAGCTTCCAGAAATGCTGGGAGCCACACCACTCTCCCTCCCTGATAGCCTGTGGCTCCATGGAGGCTGTGGGAGGAGGCCCCGGAAGCTGGGACGACACACAGACAGACAGATGTGCCTGCCAGCCTCGGTGTCTCTGTGGTGCTCTCTTCCTCCCTCATTTTATCTCTCCATCTATCATGCAGCCCCTGGGGCTACCTGACCCTACACCCCGATGGCCACCCAGACCTGCTCCCTCCCGCTAACCCAGACAAGGGAGCCTGGCACACCGGCTTTTGGGATTCCCCTGGAAAGAAGCAAGTACGTGGTTGAGGAGGCCTACGCACTCTGTCACTTCCAAGGCCTTGGGGATACGCTCCACTTCAGTAAAATGAGCGCGCACAGCGGCGTCGTCTCCCTGGAGCCAGCTGATGGCCACAGTGATTGCGGACGTCCACCACCGACAGACAACGTCTGGACCTAGAGGGGAGCAGTACCAGATGTTACCCACAGAAACCAGATCTGCGGCGCTCAGCCCAGCTCGCTGCACCTGGTTCCCACGTGGCATGTGCCACCTCTACCTTCTGGGGATGGGCTAGGGTCTGGGATGCCCCCTCACATTTCTGGTGGGAGCATCAACCAGCACAATCTCTCAGCAATATGTATCAACAGCCTTAAAAATGTTCACTCCTGTTAACCTAGTAATCCCATTTTTGGCAGTCTATCACAAATTTTCTCTATTTCTAAATAGAGAAAAAAAGTTTAACAAAGATGTTCACTGTCGTGTTATTTTTAAGTAAAAAGCTGGAAACAACCTAAACTTAAAATAGCCATGAAAAACGGTGTTTCCATAGTCTCTGTAGTAACAGGCTCCTATTAGAATCTTTAGAATCTTTAAGTCTTCTCCTCTCTGAGGCTTAGTTTTCTCAGCTGCAAAATTATACTAGTGATCTGGCGATGCCAGTGGGATGGACGTATAAAATAAAAGGCCTAAGAGTGCATTCTTTTCTAAATTCTGAAATAAAGACTGGCCACGAGATCAGTGGTCATGATGGGGTGGCTGTTTTTCTGGATCCTTCCTTCCATGAGGAGACTGACCAGAAAGGAGCTTGACACCCCCTTTCTCTCAGCTGCCTTAGAAGTCCGAGAGGTGGCAGCTGACGTGCCACCACCCTGATGGCAGTTCAGGGATAGAAGAAAAGAATGGACTGGTGCCAATTCAGTCAGGGGCTTGCACTGTGTCACCCAAGGCAATGGGTAGCTGGAGCGGTACAGACGCCCAGATGAAAGGTCTCTTCAGCACAGTGTCAGATCCAAGAGCAGCCTCAGGGGAGAGGTGGGAGCACTGTGCATCTGAAAGGTGAGCCCCCCCCAGCCCCCAGTACCTGGACCATTTGCTCCCCATTCTGGGCATCTGGGAAGGTTGCTGACCTGCCCCACAGCCAGGGCCCAGAGAAGACATTCACTTGCTCACCACCCCACTTCTAGGAGAATCATTATTTCCTGCCCCCAGAAAGCTGCCCAGCCAGGGGGTAACTGTGAGTCAGGGCTGCAGGGGAGCGGTAGATGCAAACCTCAGATCCAGAGAAGATTCTTAGGTGTACACTTCACACAAGGTCTATGAAGGACTAGATTAAGCAACCTGAGGCCTCTGGAGCCACCCTGCAAGATGCTTACCAAGGGCTGACTTGAGCACGGAGCTGCTGGATAAAGGAGGGGTCACAATCCCCACAGAGTCCACAAAAGAATTAAGTAATTTCAGATACTCCAGAGCAATGGAGAATTCACTAGAAAGAGAAGAAAAGGTCCCAGGTACATCAAAATGTACACAAGGACCAGGCTCATGGCCTGGCCGTCCAGCCCTCCAGCTCTAAGAGCCAATGGACATTTCTGGTCCCTTCTTCCCCATCATGCCAGGCATACCCTGAGCCCTGCCCGACACCATTCATACTTTCCACAGGCTTCCTTCTTCGCACGTTTCTGACACTTCCCTCTGCCAGGCAAGCCAGCCATTCTCTTTTCATCCTTGGCCCCGAAACCTGACCCCTCGCCTCAAGGTCCAGTTCAAATGTCGTCTCCTCTCAGAAGTTTTCTGATCTCCCAGGCAAAACTGCCTTCCCCTCTCTACTCAGGTGCACTGCAGTCAGGACCTGGGCCTTGTATGAGAATGACTTGGGCAACTGTCTGCCTCTCAGGACTTACTCTGCGAAGGAAAGACTGCGCTAAATAACTATATAAGAATAAGAATTGCTTGGCACACTCGATAAAGGTCTGGGTACCCAAGATGTCTGGGCCAGAGGTGTCTGCCTTCTGCTGAGCTCTCCACATTCCATTCCTATCCCCTCAACAGACAACCCTCCCCACCCCAAAATGCAAAGGAAACGAGTAAAATCTCTGACCTGCTCCAAGAACTGACTCCACTTGGTGAGGAATGGGTAAGAAGGAAAAAAGGGGGAAAGTGACATCCTGGGTCTGGGAGAAAAGGGCAGAGGCCAGGTCGGAGCTCACACAGGGCTCTCATGGGGCTGCCAGGTTTGAGAAATAAATACGAGCGATCATTTGATTTCCCTGCAGACCCTACACTAGGGCTTGTTTCACAGCTGCCCTTGAGCTTCCTGAGCAGACGGCCCAAGGCGGGGGGTGGTCTTGGGGACATTACCAGCTCTCCTCTTCCTGATCTCCAGCCTTCTTCTTGGCCTGAGGCTTCACCAAGGACTCCACAGCTTGCTCTAGCAGGTACCTGCAAAAGGCCTGGTGGACCTGGGCAATGGGGTCGGCTGCAGAAGAGAAAGGCCAGGACAAGGGTTAAATGGGTCTTACTTACGAGCCCATTTTGTCTTTACGGAGGAAATGGAAAGTGCGTAGAGGAACCCAAGGCACAGCTATCTCGTCTGAAAGGGGATCAACACCCCCTTCTCAACCAAGCCCCAGAACTACCTTGCTAAAACACTGGAAGGTGGGGGCAGGGGTCAGCCCCAGATTGCAGAGCCCAAGACCACGTGTGGTTCTGGACTGGTCCAGTGCGGGTGTGTGTGAGGGGGGTGCTGTGTCCCCTGGCACGGAGCTTAGTACTTCCATTCAAGGTTGGGAGCTGTAAGGTGGTGGCCACAAGCCTTGCCAGAAAACAGAAAATGGAAAGTTCCCCCAAGTCTCAGAGGCTGCTCTTCTCCTTGTGGCTCAGGAGGACAGCCAGCTGAGGAGAAAAAGGCAGTGGCTGCTGCCTTGACATGACAAGGAAGACCCTGCTCCTGTTTTCCAGAGCCTTCTCATGAGACTTGAGGTCAGTGATGGTTTGGCTGAGCTGATTAAACAAGGGGCCTTGCAATGCTTGTGACAGCTGACTGTCACCAACAAGTCGCCCCTGGCAGGCCCAAAGCAGGGCGTCACCAAGCCCCTTCCCTCCCCTCACATGTGCAGACTGGGCCTCAACTGGACAAGGGCAAGGAGGCAGGACACTTATGAACACATTCTGGGCGACAAGGCCTAGAACCAGATCCTGCAAGAGGTTAGAGAGCCAGTGGCAGTCTATGGTGTAGACAAAGGCAATGGTGGACGGGGTTGGGAGATTTAGGATTGCTTTTGCCTTCATCCTTACTTTCTGGTTTTGCACACCATTCTTATGTTGTACAACAAATATTAAAGAAAAGACCTCCACCAAATGTCTGCCACACTCCCCCCACCAAATGTGTGCCACACCTTCTGTACCGCAGAACATGCTTCACTCTCTTCGGACTCCAGTTTAGAGAGGGGAAAAGCATGCAGGAGGCAGAAAGCCACTGGTCACTTCAGTCTCAGCCAGCCGCCCAGCCTCTACGGCTCCAAGGCCAGGCGAGTCAACTCCAATTACTGTCAAACACCAGGGACAGCAAGCCAGCATCTCTTCCCAAAGCCTGGGGCCCTGTCTCTGCCACCACTCTGAGCACCTGACGACCGCCTGTCACCTGTTGTTCCCTAACTGCTCCGTACTCTATCTGCTTTTCAATGGGACCAGGAGACCGGGGCCAGCGAACAGCAACTCCACACATCTTTGTTCCTCCAAAGCGCCCAGAACAAGGGCAAGAATACAGCTGTTGCTCAATCACAATTTAGTAATGCGTGGCGGTGTGACTGATGTAAGGCCCCAGGCTTTGAATGTCAGAGAGAGGTGAGCCGCAAACCCCGCTTAGCTGCTGACCAGGCTCCTGACCTCCCTGAGCTTCAGGGAAAATAAGGCTGAGATATCCTGTGTCTCTCCGTGGCTGGAGTGTGGTCACCCCGCAGCACTGGTGGCTTTCCCCAATTCCCAACAGCTGCAAAGATGTTCTCACCTGGGTTCCTCTGGGAACAGTACAGACTCTCCTTGGCAGCTGACTTCACCGACCAGCTCCGCTCCATGAAAAACTTCTGGCCCAGGGGGTGGCAGAGCCAGCGCAGCGAGTCAGGGACAGCACTGCGCTCAGGGCCACACAGGCTCTGGGCTCGACTGAGGAAGTAGCTCTGCGGAAGGACAAGATCCATGGGTGACACCAGGGTGGCAGAATGCTGGCTGCAGCCATCATGGGGCCATCAGAAAGCACCACCACGGCAGAGGCAGGCTGGGGAAAGAGCAACAGGAGGGCTGGGACCCTCACGTACCCGGAAGTAAATGCCACCACTGACACTAGGGCAAGCGGCTCTGGTGGAGCCTGCCAGGCTTGATGAGCAGGCATAAACCCCAACAGGAGTGGGGGCAGGGCCTCAAGGTACCCGTGGGACCCCTGCCGCACCCTGTCCTGCTGGGTCTGCCTAACTCTACTGGAATCTTGTTCTCGGCCCTGCTGGCCTTCAACCTACAGAGCTGAGGAGGGGTCTCTGTGGCCTCGCAGCTGCATTTCCACCCTCAGCCCCATGAGGGCCATGGTGTCCAAGCCAGGCAGCGTCCTGGAGCCTGAGACTTTTTCTCATCTGTCATTTTAATTACATATCTTTTAGGGTATTTTCAGGCCAAACTGTATTGTGCTTTGACTAATTTTTCATCTCTTTTACCTCTGAGTATAAAGAGTTTAGAACAAGCACACAGCAAGTGGTCAGTAACTGTTATTCACCATCATTGTCCACTAGAAAGTAACGGGGCAGCCCTGAGGCCCCTCCAGGACCCACACAGGCGTACCTGTGCATGTGTGTACGTGATGCCCTTCCCACCAAGGCTGGCCCTGCAAGGGCTTTGTCCAGCCCCCTGAAGAGACCCCCACACCATCCCTGGATAAGTCCTTGATGTGAACACTGGCCTGCGAGGAAGGGCCAAGAAAGACTTTGAAAGCCTCCTTGCTGGACAGTTCAAAGAATCAGTGCCCCAGTCTCCCAGGATAACATCACTGCAGGACCCCAGGAACAAGAATTGCAGGGACAATGCCATCTCTCCATGTTTTCATAAATTCCATCATTGTTTGAGTGAGGATATCTTTATTCTAAAACCCATGATTTGCAACCCATAAACCCACTCAATACAGGCCAGTCTGAATGAGGAGCTTAGCAGAGAAGGATGGGAGAGAGGGAGAAACACAAGATGCAGGGAACTCAGGGAGCCCAGAGGAGGGGCTGGTGGGCCAAGCCCGTGGACCTCCACCTTCACACTTCAACCCTTGCCTCCACAGTGAGGGCTGCTGTCTCCTTGTCTGGTTCAGTCTGATGGTTTTGACCTTTACTGGCCTCTAAGTAGCCATCAGCTAATATAACGGCTTCCGAAGACTTGAATGCCAGGGTCAGAAATAGCACCGCCAAAGCGCCACTCAAGGAAGACAGACCAAGAAGACTGCCTCTCTCCGGGGGAATCAAGAGACAGCTGCCTGAATCCGAGAGAAAATGACCTGGCCAAACTGCTCTACAGACACACTAACATTATCACAGCACTTAGAGGACCAGGTGGGGCATTTCACTTCAATCTCTAATCACAGGGCCAGAGGCACTAGTGGCCTTTCCTCCTCTTTGCTGAGCACTATATTTGAAAAAGGGTACTGGAGAGCAAATGTAGAGGATCCCATGACCTTCTCCTGACCCTGAACAAAGCACTCGCTGAATCTGAGCTTGTAACTGCGATGGTTGGAGAACAGCAGCTGAGGAGCCTGAACGGGATGGAGGTTGGGGGTGGGGTGGTAGCAATTCCAGGCCCTCTGAAGTCTGAGAAGCTCATAACAGTTGCCCCCAACTCACTCCCGAGAGTACGTGCCTGATAAGCCAAGGAGCCTGATGGCTGTTGCAGGGGAAACCGAGGACCACTGGTCCCTTAGAAGGGCCCAAACATCACCAACAGAAGCAGAAACAAAGCCCAGTTAGGTGGTATTGCAAGAGGAAACCAGAGAAGCCATTGAGAAAGTCATTAAGTTAAAATATATTTTTAAGCTTAATTCTTAAAAAAGAAAAGAAAAACCTTAGTTATAACAAATCTCAGTGGGACGGGGAGTTTTAGTAGTTTGAATTAATAAGAAATATAAATCCTGGGAGAGTCATCCATACTATGGCTTCTAGAAGTGAAAGTGAGAAAATAACTTCTGTTGTTCTTTTAATTTTCTTGGCATTATTAGCCTATGATAATTTGCCAAAATTTTACAGACACCAGAATTCACCCAAACTGGGGCCTAGGAGCCCCCTCCCCTATAACTTATCTGCTAACGGCCAAATTGAGCGGCTGTGGCCAGAGACTCAGAACTGCTTAGATCCTGAGGGCCAGGTCCCCTGGGCCAGTCCCAACTCCAGGCTGTGTCCTCCCACACCCATCTGACCCTATGGATCTTAAATTGCGTGCCAGGGCACCCCAATGAACTCGAAGGGGTGTTACTGGATACTTTACATTTTTGAGGTAAACACAGCAATGCTCAACATGAGTTGGACACCATGGAAACTACTAGATGGAGGTAGTTCAGTCTCAGTGTGAGACTACAGGACCCTCCTTTGGATGGTGTCCTATCTTTGTGCAGCTGAGTTTTCAAAGGTTGTTGTAATAAAAAGCAAGTGCTGTGTGAAAATTGACGTAACTATGGTTATTAAGAATAAAATAAAAATATTATTTCTTCTTCATTTCTGTGTTATTTTTTTCAAGTACCTACTAAGCTGTTAAGACATAAATATCTATTAAGATGTTTGTACTAACTAATTACCTAACAGAACTGTTAAGCATTTATTTTAGCCCAGGGAAACCATGAAAAAATTACTGAGATACAAAGGGTGCCATGAACCACGAAAGATTGGGAACCTCTGGTCTAAACCATGTTCACAGAGGCAGCCCTCTACATGCCCCGAAAGCCTGACTCATTTGCTAACTAAATATATTCCACCGCATTCAAAGCTTCTTTCTCTTTAAGAAAGTATTGGCTGGGTCTCTTAATCTATCCCCTCCCAAGAGAAGCAAACAGATGAGAGGGGCAGTTACTTTCCTCTCTTTTTCCTACCTTACTGAAAATACAAATTTGGCAATACCATTAATGTTCCAAGTATTGATGCCTTTTGACTCCGCGTCACTACCTCTAGAGATTTAACCTCAAGAGGTCTTTGTACCAGTGGGTGAGGACAGTGTGGGAGGGCGCTTCCTGCAGCACTGTTTGTAACCGCAAATACTGGAAACAACCCAAACGTCCATCAGCAGCAAACTGGCTCAATCAACGTGCGGGAGCACCAAGTACCTCTGTGGAACGATGAGGTGACCAAGAAAGAGGCCCAAGACTTATGGTGTAGTTGAAAAAAGCAAGTGGCAAATAGAGTTTCTGGTACCATCACATTAAATAAATTCTAATGCATATATGTTAGTACCTGCAAGGAAGAAAATTCTGAGGAAATACACATCAAACTATTCACTGCTTGTTAGGCATACCAAACGTTTCCTAGGGGGGCTCATTAAGGGAACCATTTTCCCCATCCTCAGCTGCCACACACGACTTCCTCAAATGGGCTCTCTAATTCTCTTTAAAGGGCAGCTCCATCTCAGCAATAAGGACAACCGAAACCCCAGTGGGATTTTTGGGATGACGAGATGATCCTAAAATTTATATGGGAAAGTAAAGAGCAAAACCTAATCACTGAAGCCAGAGAACTGACACTTCCAAATATTGATGCCTATTATAAGACTTGGCCATAGGGGTGTGTGGTGTTGGTGCACTGGAGCAGACTAGAGCGTCCAGAGCAGATTCATCATACATGGACACTTGATGTATGAAAAAGGTGCCACTCGGTGCAGTGCGGAAAGGACAGTCATTTTCATGATTCTGGGGCAGGGAGATATCTGCGTGGAAAAAAAGTAGATCTCACACCCCTACCCCCAACTCATACAAAAATCAATTCCAGGTGGATTATGGACCTATGTCTGAAAAACAAAAAATAAAGTATCTAGCAGATAACATAGGAGAATATCTTCATGACTTTGAAGTAGGGTCAAGATTTAACAAATAGGACATAAAATATCTAGCTATAAAGGAAAAGACTAATTATCTGGATTTCATGAACATTAAGAACTTGTCCCAGGGCCGGCCCCGTGGCTTAGCGGTTAAGTGCGCGCGCTCCGCTGCTGGCGGCCCGGGTTCGGATCCCGGGCGCGCACCGATGCACCACTTCTCCGGCTATGCTGAGGCCGTGTCCCACATACAGCAACTAGAAGGATGTGCAGCTATGACATACAACTATCTACTGGGGCTTTGGGGGAAAAAATTAATAAATTAAAAAAAAAATTAAAAGATGATTAAAAAAAAAAAAAGAACTTGTCCTCATCAATCGAACCATTAAGAGAGAGAACAGGCAAGCCACAGAGTGGGAGAAGATATGTCCAAAGCCAATATCCAACAAAGGATCACAGCCAGAGTAAAGAGCTCCTTGAATCAATAAAAAGACAGACAGCCCAAATCAAAAATAAGGAAAAGACTTGAACAGGGTTTCCACAAAAGAGACTATCCAAATAGCCAATCAGCTATCCAAATGGCCAATGAAAAGGTGTTCAACATCATTCATCAACTGGGAAATGCAAGTGAAAACTACAAGGAGATACCACCAGAAGGGCTGGAAAACCAAAATGGACACTTTCAAGTGTTTGGTGAGGATGCAGAACAACTGGAACTCTTCTACACCACTGGGGGAGTGGAAACTAGTACAATCACTTTAGCAAACTGTTAGGCAGTGTCTACTACAGCTGAACCTCTGACCATGCTACTCCCAGAAATGCAGTCACATGTTCACCGACAGATGAACAAGGACATTCACAGCAGCACTATTCATCATAACCAAAACCAGGAAACAACTCCAAAGTCCACCTACGAGAGTCTAGTCATACAATGGAATACTATAAAGCAATGAGAATGAACAATCTGTAACTACACACAACAACATAAGTGAATTTTACACATGACACTGAGTGAAAGCAGCTAGACACATATGGTACATACTGTACCACTCTCCTTATATAAAGCCTCAATAGAGGCAAAACTTCTGAGGTGATGGGTGGCGGTTACCCTGCTAGAGGACTTGGGGGAGGGGCAGTTTGCTGACTCCAAGGGGTCCAGGGAGGCTTCTGGGGTCTCGGTTCTATTCTGTTTCTTGATCTGTCTGCTGGTTATATGGGCGTATTCACTTTGTGAAGTCACTGAACTGTGTATTTACAAATTGTGTCCTTTTCTACATCATACTGTACTTTAGTATCAAGTTTACAGGAACAACAACAGGCAGATTAAACTATGGGACAGAATTCAGAATAATGCCTCTGTTGGGGCAGGGTGAGTGGAGAAGGCCTGCAGAAGGCTTCCGGGGCAAGGGGAATGTTCTACTTCTTGATCTGGGTGATGGTTATACGTGTGAGTTCACTTTGTTAGAATTCATCAAGCTTATAAGTTGAAATGTGTGCATTTTTCTGTATGTATGTTGTATTTTGATAAAATTAACGTCTTCAAAATACTTTCGGCGGGCAGAGAAGTTACAAGTGTGATGACATAAGCCCAGAGCACTAGGACAAATAAATGGAAGAGGGGGGCAGCCTGGCCAACGCCTACTGCTCTCAGCCTACATTCCCTTTGCCCAGAAAGCCCCCCTGACTTCCCCTAAGCTGGAGTCAGAGTCCAGGGTGCCCTCCAGGCAGCCGGATCAGCCCCACCCTTGCACTTATCCCGCTGTCCTGAAGGCCTGGTCATTGTCTGGATGCCCTACCAGACTGTATGCTCCCTGAGGACAGGGCACATGTCCTGCTCATAGCTGTATTTCCACTCCAGGAAGTGCCTGGCCCAGAGCAGGGACTCAGTAATGTTTGCTGAATGAACATCTTATCTAGGGTCACGGAAACAGGGTCGAAACATGGAAAGTACACTGGGCTTTCCCACGCCCTCTGTCACCTAGACTACTGTGATACACTTCAAGAAACGTCAGTGTGACCATAAGGCACGTTCCTGATCATTGTCAGCTCCTCAGTGCTGTTACTGAGATACGGAAACAAACGGAGACGTGATCACTCTGTTCTGAACACAGCTGATGTACTCAGCATCCCACCCAAAGTGGGCACTGAATAAAATATGCCTGTTTCTGCTGGAGCAAGAGAAAGCCCGAGTCAGCAGATGCTGTGAACTAGTTGATAACAGGACTGTGAATTATCCAATTGCGAATTCCCAAGGTTGGCTCCATACCAGGCACCTTGGAGGAGACTGTTAACCACAATTCCCCTCATCAGGTTTGACCTGAGCTCCTTGCAGACATGCACTGTTTTCCATTTCTTGATCCATAGTGCTGTGATCGACACAACCCAATAAATATCTTTTGAGTGAATAAAAGAACCAGGAAACACAACCAGAAAATTCCAAGAATTTTTATGACCACTTGAAGAGCAGAAAAGTCACGTATTAACCCCGAATATGGGTCACTCTATATCAACGAATCAAACTTCTTACCTCAGGGCACCAAAATGTCCAGCCTATGCTGGTAAGGGCCACGGGGGAGAATTCTGGTCTGTTTTGTTCACTGCTGGAAGTATCTGTAGAATGACTCATTGAATAAATGTCTACCCCTCTAGGTGATTAGCACTGGAGGGCAGGGCCCGCACCTATATTTGCATCTTAGCTCCTGGCTGGCGAAGGCACTCAGAGAAGGTTCGCAGAAGGGAACTCACCGCCAGGAAGCCCAGCTTGCCTCCACATCGGGTCTTGAGCCCCATGGCAGCAGTCAGATGGATCTCAACCAGCATGCTTGGCGGGATTTTTTCCTCTGCGCATTCAGCCAGGTTCACAGCGCACAAAGCCACGTGTACATCTGAACAGGCAGATCCCGCAGGAATCTTCCCTATGGAGGGCAGAAAAAGACACTAATGTTGACAGATGCCCCAAACTCAGCTTTTTCCTGCTTCCTCTAGCACAATCAGAGCAACAGCAGAATCAAAGGAGAAAGGACGTGAACTCTGATCAGACAGCCCTGGATAGGATGCCAGGCCCTGCAACTTAGTAGTTCTTTCTACCTCCCAGGTTGTTGAGGACAAGAGAAAATGCACATCAGGACACACAGCTCTGTAAAAACAGGAGTGGTTATGATTGCAGGTCATTGTACGGAACTCAGAGGCCTGCACTGCAACATTTTCCAAAACAGTGTCAACAGCACAGCCACGTTCTGCTGATACAGTCCTGAGTCTCCAAACGTTGCAAGAGAGGTAATGAAAAATTTAAAAATAACTTGATTTGACTTCGTTTTCATTTAAACAGACCCCACGATATATAAGCACACACCCTTTCGAGGGGGGAGGTAACACAAAACTGAGCAATGACGGCAGACACATCTTGGGTTAGTAGGTGGACAGCCATGAAAGGCTTACTACACCTTCCTGCACGAGGGCTGCACAGCTCATCTGGGGTGACCCTGAAGTCAGGGGCCAAAGTGCCCTTGCACAGGCACGAGGGCCCATCAAGGCTCTGAGGCTTTCACATTGTCACTTGCTTTGGTCCTCACTACAGGGCCGGGAGGTAGCCGGGGCAAGCGGTCTCCTCACTTTGCTGAGGGAGAGGCTGAGCCTCAAGGGTCGCCCCATGTCAAAGGTCCAGGTGGTGGCCAAGCCAGGCGTCTCAACCTCACCCAGCCCTGCATGCTTCCCACTGGGGCACCCTGCCCCCCCTGGTCTTTTTATTAGAGTAAGGAGACCTCAGCCTCTGTACTTCACTCTGTACAGATGACAGGTGTCAGTCTCCCCCAGGAGGCACCACTGAACTTTCTCCTTTGGGGGAGGGAGGGTAGAGGGCAGTGTGGGAGCCATGCTTCAGTCACCTCTGTCCCCTCAGTGCCTTGCACAGGGCCTGGCCCACAGAGTGCTCACGGAATGACTGACATACACTGTCCCAGCTGGAATTCTCCAGAACTGAACAATTAGGAGGACGCAGCTTCCTCATCGGAGACCTAGGGTAGAATGAGCTCCATCCCCCAAGGGCATACTGAGGGGCAGAGAAGAGAAAAGTGGGGAAGATCTGCAGATAGGGACCCTCTGCTAGACTCTACCATGATCTCAGGTGCTAAACCCATACAGCTGGCCCCACTGTCTCGTCTCCCATTCACTCCTCCACCCCTGGGGCTGGAAGCTCCCTCACCACCTTCCTGTTACCACTGCCCACTGTCGCTTTTTGGCCCTCATCTGATCAGTCATTGCAGCAGCAACCTCCCTTCTCGAACCCTCCCTGACTTTGCTCCTCCCACACCAAGCCTCTCGGCTTCTCCTGCCCTCTCTCGGGCAGGCTCCCCCCAACTCCCTGTCCTTGGCCTGCCCTTCACATGTAGGCATACTTCCAGATGCCCTCAAGGGTCCACTTTCACCACCAGCACCCTCATCAGCTCCCAAGGTTTTCACCCGTAGGCCAAAGACCCAGCTCCCTTTCTTGGACTGCGGATCCAGCATGTCCACCTGCCCACTGAATATTTCCCCTCGATGTCTCACAGGCAAGTGTCCCAAAGGGAACTCCTCCTCTTCGCCCTGGAAAATTCCTCTTCCTCTTGTTTCCCTCACCTTTCTTGGTGGCAACACTGTTCACTCAAACTCCCAAGCAAGAAACCTAGGAACCACCGCAGCTGGTCCTCTCCTCACCCTCCATATCCAGTGATTCTCGAGTCCTGTCAATCCCACCTTCCATTTTCTCTCTGTCCGTCCTCGTGTCATCTCTCCTCTCCACCTGCATTAGCTCCTATTGGGCCTCCCGATGCTGGCCTGAATCCTCTCAGTCCATTCTCTACCTGCCATTAGAGTGAACCTTCTAAACTCCAGAAGCACAAATCTGACGATGTCATCATTTTCTGAATGCCTTTCACTGCCCTCCTTCCATCACCCTCCCCTTGCACAACTCACTCCAGGACTACTGAAGCACTCTTCTCAGGAGCCAGCCCAGGTGGGGCTCCTCCTTGGGAACATCCCTCTGTCTGGAAGGCACGTCCCCTTCTGCAGAGCTGGTGAACTTGATGCATCCTTCCATGCAAAGCCAAGACTTTCCAGAAAGCCTTTCCTGAAACCCTCCCTGACAAGTACCCCTCTCTCCCAACTGAAGCCTAATCCTTCTGCTACCTCTACCACACTGGACTTTAATTCACTTGCTGACCTGTCTGCTTCTCTATTAGAGCAGGAATTTGTTGAAAGAAATAAATGATCATATTTCATTGAACCTAAGATGCCATCAATTTTGTTTCACCATTAATTTAAGTACCATTAAGGAAAAAACACTGCCAACTCAACCATGATATGCCATTGTGTAGAGTAACACAGCCCAAGTGTAGAGATATTCCTATGAAAACACATGCATCTTAATTGATGAACTAAAGTAACGAGCCATCTTTACAGCTATGGATGCAGGTGGAAGGTTTGTCTAACCATTCTAAAAGCAATGTTCAAGGGGCTTCAACCAGGGCAGAAACTGGCAAACCCAGCCCGGGTAGAGAGCTGACACAGGGCCCCTTGAGGCAAGCCAGGCAGTGGGGGCCACCCCTCACCTGTGATGTGCAGCTGGTGCAGCCTGTGATAGGCCAGGGCTGCATCCCGGGCGCTGGTCTTGGCTTCATCCTCGAAGCCTGCTGCGGTGGCCGGGGTGGCCCGCCGGTGCTGGAAGACCTTCTTGAGCAGCCAGCGCACCAGGCGCAGCTTCTGCAGGCTGTAGCGGATCACATTCCAGGAGAGGCTGCAGGCCAGGTCCAGGCGGGAGGTGGGCAGTGCACGGCCCAACACTGACAGGCAGGTTTGTAGGTTGGCGGCGGCAGCCGCAAAATCCCCCTAGAAAGTAGCAAGAAGGTGTGATGCTCACTGGCCTTGCTGTGGCCCTTTTGTTTTGCATTAATAAAAACTTTTACTCTTTCTTCATGCCCCAGATTGTTAGATGCTCACTGAAGAAAATCTAGGAAAATTCAGAAAGCTACAAAAAAGTAGAGAGAAATCACCTGCAATCTTATCCTCCAGAAAGAATGACTGCTGACATTTTGATATATTTCCTTCCGGCCCTTTTACTAAATTGGGATTGTACTGTGTTCTATCTTTGAGCAAATACTATTCAGAGTTTCCCACAGTAGCTTTTATACATAAGATGATAACATGGATTTAGATGAACTATGTGATCTTTTAGGCTTTTAGGTTCTCAAAGTGTGGTTCCTGGAGACCAGCAGCATCAGCCCCTGGGATCTTGTTAGAAATGCAAATGATTGGAGCCTGCTCCCCGCTCCCCCACCTACTGAATCAGAACCTCTGGGATTGGGGCCTCCAGGTGACTGCGACGCCCGCTCAAGTTTCAGAACCAGTTTTAGGCAAATACACACAGCTAAATTACCCTAGGATCTGGATGAACTACTTTTTGCCAACCTGAGGGGGTCTAATAGAGAGTCTATGCCCTGTACTGAAGACCTCTTTCTCTGTTTCTCTCATTAAGGGGGCTAGAAGACTCAGGCTACACAGTCTTGGATAACGGAAGTAAACGCTCCTCTCCGTCACGCAGTGGGTATGGTACCTGTACTTTCCTTCCTGCATCATTACAGGAAAGCGGATCATTACAAGGGGAAAGTGGATGACAATGCTCTGAGAGTGACAATCTCTAAGGTGGTGGTGGTGTTTTTCCAGCCAGGAGAAGCACTTGTATTTACAGATTCCAGAGGAGGTGGGCCTTTCTCTGTGTCCCCTAGCTCCTCTTCCCTGACTTTCCCATGAAGCTTGGCTGTTCCCAAGGCTCAGGCTTTGCTCTTGCTTCTTCCAACTCACCAATCCAACTCTCCCAGCAGATGCACAGTGTCCAACACACTCTGGTCCTGATCCGTCTCAGCCCCCATGGCCTGCCTCTGGTTACTTCCGACTGTGCAGGACCCTCTCACAGCACTTCCAAGCAACATGGCTTGGACAGAGGCCACCACATCTTCTAGCCTCCCCCATCTTTGAGTCAACGTCACTGTCACTTTCCTTCCATTTTACATTTCAAATATTTCCTGAATTCATGCCTTTCCTTTCAATTCCAGGTCCTTGCCATCTCTCACCTGGCCTATTCTAAGAGCCCCCTAACTTGCTTCTGTGCATTTCATGTCTCCCTCCTCCAACTCATCCTTCACACAGCTGCCAGAGCAACAATCAAAAAATAGACCTGAACCTGCCTCCAGGATTTACATTATACATCTTGGGATACTTTTGTCTGGGAATAGTCCCGCTTCACGGGGTAGGCCCCCAACAACCACATCTATATTCCAGTAACCACAGTCCCCGGCATGACTGACCAATCCAGGCTGGTCAATCAGATTTTCTCTTGTGGGCACTGCAGCTTGCAGGAGGGGTGAGCAGGCCCATGATTTACTGCTGCTGAGGAGTGTTCTGGTTCTTGTTCCTACTGAAACGTGGATGTTTAACTCTTCCATGTTGTGAGTTGCCTCAGAATCGTTCCCATAACCTCTCCTTTGTTGACTTCAAAAGAAAACTTTCAGCTAATTTTCCTGCTCAAAAACCTTCCTGGTTCTCCAGAGAATTGGGAAAAAAGCCCCAAATCAGTCACTAGTCAAAGACATCTCCAATTTGGGCCCTAGCTACGCTGCCAGCCTTAGCCCTCACCTTTCCCTGGCATATCGTACAGTCCAGACATATCCATCCACTTGCTGGTCCCCAAATATCCCGTCTATTCATGCCTTCTTCTCCACCTGGAAGGTCCTTCCTGCCCTTGACTGCTCTGCTCAAGCCCCAGATGCCCTCAGCTAGAACTCGGCTCTTCTGCCCCAAACTCCTACAGCACTTTATTCTTCCTCTGTCATACTACAGACTACAGGTCATCTCGTGTCCATGGAATTATTTACACATAGGTGCCCTCTGCTCTGCTGCCCTGTGACTGTTAGGGGCAGGGTCCCTTCCTCCTCTCGCCCCCATAAGCACCTACCACAGGACTATACACTGGGGTATTCAATATAAGTTGCTGAGTTATTGGCTGAGCCTGGGGGAGGAAAGGGAAAGGCAGACAGCAGAACTTACCCTGGCAAGGTCCAGGTCTGCCTGCTTCCGGTGCCTCCAGAAGGTGACTGAGGAGCGCGAATGCGGCTGGATCACTGGCTCCCCGTGGACCAGCAGCTTCACAAAGACGCTCAGGACAATCACACCATTTACCAGCCATAAGAGGAGTGTTGGCATCATCCAGTCAAACCAGCCCCCAGAACCTAAAGAGCAGCATCTCAGCTGAGCCTGTGAAGAAGGGCCTCCTGGAGCAGCCCTGGGAGATTGCAGGGTACCTGACTGACCCCAGGATTGTGTCAGGAAAGAGCCTTCTACCTCATTATCAGAAGAAAGGGCAGATAACAAGATTGCTTCATTTAGTAACAATGTCTAAGTGCTTAGGACAGGAATAATCCACCGTACAGGCAAATCTGGAACAATACTATAGCCTAAATAGGAACCTGCAGCCCTTGTCACTATGGAGCCGAGTGCCAAAAAAATCTTTGTTAGCCAAGGAGGGTTAGGCCATTGGTTTCCTGACTCAGGCAAAAAACACCACATCCTCCTTCAAATGGGTACACCTCCCATTCCCCCGCCCCACCCCCATAATTACAGCAGTGCGGGTTCCTGATTGTTTTGTCTTTTTTGACTGAACGTGGGTTTGCCCTGTTACTTCCAAAATGCAACTTATGCCAGTCCCTGTCAGATGCCAGCAGGTGGGAGCCCACTACAAAAGCCGTTTGGGATGTGGTGGACAAGCCGAGCGATTTGCACACAGGTCCCTTCTCTTGCCACAGCAGTCCACCCACGCCCAGGTGGCATGAGGGCCCCTCCACATACCTGACTCAAGTGACAGTATGCTACGGCCAGAGCCTGAGTATGGGTGCTGGTCAGAGTCGTGGGCCCCTCCCCATTGCAGCAGGGCAGTCAGGGGGTTAAAGGAGAGGCACAGGAAGGTGAGGACACACAGCAGAATTCGAGAGCGGTCCACCATGCCCAAGGCTACGGGAGGAGAGTCCGGCTCATCTTTGACCTTCAAAACAGGGCCGCGAGATTGGAATGAATACTGCATGGGTTTTTACAGCATTTTACTCATATATATTGGGAAACAGATTGTGAGATTTAAATTCAAGATCATTAAGTCAGACGGAAATGAAGCCAGGAGGGAACTAAGTCCACCTCTCCAACCGCTACTCAAACACTGGTGCACTAACTCTATTGCCGCCTGGGAAAGGAACACGTCCCAGGAGCAAAGGTGGATGAGCTCTGCTTTGAAAACAGAGCTCTATCACAAAAGAAACACACCACACAATTCTGTTTCTATGTAATTCTACAACAGGCAAAACTAATCTAAAGTGACAGAAAGCAGATCAGAAGTTGTCTGAGGCTGGAGAGGGGTGTGTGAACTTCCTGCAAAGGTGTACAAAGTAGCTTTGTGGGTGACGGTTACATAAGTGTATACATTTGTTAAAACTCATCGTACTGTACGTACTGTACGACATGACTGTATGATACTGTAAAATAGGAGTATTCTATCACATATACATTATACCTCAATAGAGCTGGTTAAAGACCATCTTCAGTGTGGATCTACCTAAAGGAGTCTGCCTGTTCTAAAATCGTAACACTGCTTTTTTTCCTCCCCCATTTCACAGAGGGAGAACTTGAAGCAGAGGCCGCCCGCCTGGAAAGCCTAGAGAGGGAGCGAGGGAGGCTGGAGCCGGATCTCCCCTGAGTCCCAGTGTGTACATGCCACACCACTCCTTTTCAAGATTTTAAAACCATTTGAAAACTTCTGATGATTCAGACACGTACCTAATACAATGTTAATGTCATATGGCCTTTTGTTACCAAACAGAATCACGTTAATAAAATATTTCAAAAATAGAGCTTCCTTAGTAAAATTAAGTACATGATACAATAAACAGCTTGGTCAGAAACATCTGCTAGAAGGAACTTTGTGCTTTTGCAGTCAGAAATGGCCAATGTCAACATACAGTGCAGAACCCAGTGGTCTCCACAGATTCCCAGAAAGATCATTAGGCTGGAGCCTCTTTTAACTAATTCCATTAAACAACAATTGCCAGGGGCTTTCTTCCACCATTAAAGGCCCTTGGTTGGAATGTTATTTGTTAGATTGCAAACTGTAACCATTTCTGGAAGAGGACCCAGAGGCAGCCTCGTCCTAAACACACCGATCAACCTCACCAAATGGTCTTACCAGGCCCATTACAGGCGGAGGGAAGTAATGAGGCGCCTACAGCAACTCCCAGCACCCAGAGGACGGCTGCTGTGTTCTTGTTCAGGATATGGCCCTTATTCCTCTCTGATGGGCTCTTTCAGCAAGGACCAGTTAAACCAGACTACATTTATCCAGTTAAACTGACTCTGGGGGCAGAAAGTAGGGGCTGTATTCTCCTTGTTTATTCTCAAAGACCTGGCTAATTTCACAGAATTCCTGTTCTTCTGAACAGGCCCTCTGAACACCTGGCCTGGCCCTGTCTGCGGCCTCCCCACTATTAACTTAGGGGAGATGGGAGAGATTCTAGGGGTCGGGAGCTTTTGAAACCTCATACCTTTGCATCATCCAACAGAGGGCTTCCTGGCTCAGAGTCGATGGAGTAGGGAGAGAAGCCAGCCTGGGACCCCGAGTCAGAGGCCGGAGGGGACATCAGAAGGACATTCTGATTAAAGTCATCGATCTTCAGGTCCACGTCATTGTCTACCAGGCTGCCTAGGTCGATGCCCTTCAGGAACTCTGCAAAGAAAACCCCACCTAGCAAACAGCCTGTTTTCACAGAGCCCCTCCCCGGGCCCGGGCTGGGCTGGGCTGGGAGGGGGGTGCATGGCCCCTGCTCCTGCTTTACCCTTGAAGGCACTTCGTATACATCAGTGCCCTCTCAGTACCCAGCCAGACTTCCCCCAAAACCGGAAGGTCTGACGACCCTTTTCTCAACAGGTACACTCACTGTTTTTCTGATTTGCCAGCTTTAGCACCATGTTCTCCTGGCGCAGTTTATGATTGACTTGTTGCAAGTATTTGATGTAGTCAATGGCCTTCCTCAGAACGCCAGACTTGTGCATCTGGGAAGGTAGATGGGTGAAAAACACAGTGGCATCAGTGCAGGCTGCACAGAGAAGAGAGCAGAGGCCCAGAGCCCGTGGGGTGAAAGCGTGGCTCTGGACTGGGAGGTGCTGGGTTCAGATGCTGGCTCTCCCACTAATGAGCTGTGCTATCCAGGACAAGCTACTTGATCTCTCTGAACCTCACTTTCCTCCTCTGTGAAGTGGGGATAATGATAGTCTACGGATCACAGGCTTGCAGTGAGGGCTAAATGAGTTAACATGTGTAAAGACCTTAGCCCCTGGGCCAGTACATAGTGATACTAAATAAATATTAACTATTACTTCTACTTCCTATAATAATCCTAGCATCAAAGCAAACTTTTTTTTTTTTGTGAGAAAGATCAGCCCTGAGCTAACATCCATGCCCATCTTCCTCCACTTTATATGGGACGCCGCCACAGCATGGCCTGACAAGCGGTGCGTCGGTGCGCGCCTGGGATCCGAACCTGCAAACCCCAGGCCGACGAAGCGGAGCGCGTGCACTTAACCGCTTACACCACCAGGCAGCCCCCAAAACAAACTTTAAGAAAAACAAAAGACAAACAAAATCCAGAGCATTGCTGGATGGTTATCTTTAGTAAAGGTATACTAGTAACTTCTCAGATTTGTAGGCTACAAGGAAAATGAAATTTTCTTTCAAAATAAAGGTGAAGATAAACAGATAATAGGTAAAATCTCCTATGTGCCAGAAGACACACTTATAGAAACACCAGAAATACATGAAAAATCAAATTCCTCTATTCGCTGTTGGTCAAAGACCCAATCTGCATTTTGTCTCTTCCCTAAAAGGTGAAAATATTGCTAGCCGCCCCTGAACACAATTAAATATATGCCAAGAACGCCATCAGCTGACTCCAAAGCACACACAATCGTGTACGTGGCCCCAGCGAGCAACAGGCATCTCTCTGCCTATGACGCTGGGGTCCATGATCTCTGCAGAGCAGAGTCCAAGGTCCAGGCAGGGCACTGCCTTACCAACTCCCACCAGTCCCTTTATGTTAGTTAATATTTTTTGTGTGTGAGGAAGACTGGCCCTGAACTAACATCTGTTGCCAATCTTCCTTTTTGCTGAGGAAGATTAGCCCTCAGCTAATATCCGTGCCCATCTTCCTCTGCTTTGATTATGGGACGCTGCCACAGCATGGCTTGATGAGTGGTGCGTAGGTCTGCACTCAGGATCCGAACCCGCAAACCCCGGGGCCACCAAAGTAGAGCACAGGAACTTAACCACGACGCCACCAGGCTGGCCCCTAGTTAATATATACATATTTTTTTTTGTGAGGAAGATCAGCCCTGAGCTAACATCCATGCTAATCCTCCTCTTTTTGCTGAGGAAGACCGGCTCTGAGCTAACATCTATTGCCAATCCTCCTCCTTTTTTTTTTAACCCCCAAAGCCCCAGTAGATAGTTATATGTCATAGTTGCACATCCTTCTAGTTGCTGTATGTGGGACGCAGCCTCAGCATGGCCGGAGAAGCGGTGCGTTGGTGTGCGCCCGGGATCTGAACCCGGGCCGCCAATAGTGGAGCGCGTGCACTTAACCGCTAAGCCACCGGGCCGGCCCAATATTTTATGATCTTGAAAAACACCAAGATGCTTTAATAAGAAAGCACTTCTAACTCTTCCTGCCTTCATTCAGCTTGGGCCTGGGACTTCCCTAAATTCCCACAGCAAAGACAGGTAAAGGGGAGATGGTGGGGCATGAAACACCATTTTGCTTGGCACCTACCTTGGCATCTGTCCCCATGACCAGGTCCTTCAACTCAATGATTTTGTCATTGATGGAGGAGCGATACCGCTTCTCAATGATGTTGTGTGTCGTCCGCCTTTCTCCTTCTTTGGGGGGCTCGAGCTGCTTGACTCCCCCGGGGACCTGCTTAATGGGCACTTTCTCTTGCCCCATCATCACAGGCATTGTGGTCAGAATGGTTCCACTGCTGCCCACCAGGGTCTAGAACAGGCACAGACACAGGGCAGAATGACCCCTTGGTTAGTCTGAGTAAAGCAACCTCACAACAGGAACCTGCTGGCCTTGGCCACGTGGCGTCACCTGTCAGTGCTCTGTGTGGTCCCTTCTCGGACACCTTTCTCGGGTTAATTAAGTCAAGAAGACTTAGGAGCCACAGTACCTCAGTTACCACGCCCCTTTCAGAATCACTGTTGATAAATCACACCACAATAAGATTAATGTGGATAAATATATCTTAACCTTTGACGTAGGAGTGCCAGAAACAAGTCAGAGGACTTCTGCTTTGCTGTCAAATCTTTAACGACCTTTGAGCTCGCATACAGCGCACCACAGCCCATTGGCCCTGAGGAAAACTTTCTCCTGGTATATGACACATTATTTCTTCTCACATAACAGTGAAGTAACTTACTGCATTTCCTTATAGAATTTGGCCATCAAAAAACTCAAGGGCAGAGCTGACACTCAATCAGAGTGTCATTTTATTAAATAAATAGGCCAACCATAAAGGCTACCCCTTTTTTCCCCTCAACTCTGCTTTTCCTTCTCTTTGTTTCCATTTTTACTAATTTTATTTTCTTCAATAAATGGCCTCAACAGGCAAATGGTCAACAAACAAAAAGCTGCTCAACTTCACTAGTCATCAAGAAATAATTCACACATAATAAAAAACACATTTTTTTTTTGTGAGGAAGATCGGCCCTGAGCTAACATCTGCCAATCCTCCTCTTTTTTTTTTTTTTTTTTGCTGAGCAAGACTGGCCCTGGGCTAACATCCATGCCCATCTTCCTCTACTTTATATGGGATGCCGCCACAGCATGGCCTGACAAGCAGTGCATCGGTGTGAGCCCGGGATCCGAACCAGAGAACCCCGGGCTGCCGCAGCGGAGTGCGTGCACTTAACTGCTTGCGCCACCAGGCCGGCCCCCGCCCCCCAAAAACACATTTTAAGTGTACAGCTTGATGAATTTTTACGTATGTATATAATGTGTGTAACCAAGATAACCCAGACTCAGACCATTTCTATGCCCTTAGAAACTTCCCCATGCCTAGTCCCCACAGTGCCATAGTCCCCCCATTTGTAATCACTGCTCTGACTTCTACCACTAGAGCTTAGTTTTGCCCCTTCTTGAACTTCATATAAATGGAATCTTTAGCATGAACTCTTGTGTGATAGGCATCTTCTGCTCAACATACTATTTTTGAAGTTCAGCCGTATAGTTGTACGTATCAAAGTTCTTTTTGGAAGAACATTCGGGTTGTTTCCAGTTCTTGGCTTTTATGAATAAAGCTTACTTTCGAAGTTTGATTATCCTTTTACTCTGTCAGACTCTCTTCCACAAGATGTTGAAAGTGGCTGAGACCCTACAACTAAAGGATGGGTGCCTTCCATGTCCCTTACCTTGGAGCCCCCTCCCCGCCTGGTGGGCCTAGGCTCCTCAGAAGCCAAACCTCCATCAGCAGGACCTAAGAGGTGGATGGTCCTGTGTGGAACAACTTCCCAGGAACTGGGGTCCTTTGCTGTTCCTCTCTCCCTCATAGACCCTCATACTCCCAAATAACATGCGTGAGTGATACTTCTCAAAGGGGAAAAAAAAAACCGAAAGGGGGTAACATTTGTAATTTGACTGACACATTCCATAGAGCTTCGCACCTACTCAATGTGTAGAGGCCTAACACCTCCAAGAAAGCAGGAGGAGGGCAGAGGGAGGAGGGCAGGGGGGAAGGCGGCTCTTACTGGTACTTGAAGGGCAGCTGTCTGGATGGGGGTGGTGAGGGCAGTGAGAGCCGGGTTCTGGACTGCCGCCATGACAGGGCTGCCATCTGTCTTTAGCGTGGTCAAAACGAGGGAATCAGTCTTGATGATCTGAGGCTGTACCAGGACCTGGATGGAGAAGGAAGGAAAGGAAAAGGGAGGTAGCATTATTTTTCTATTTTGCATTAGCTTCTTTCAGTATTGACCCTCCAAGAGAGAAAGAGAAAATAAAATTTTCATGAAACTGAGAATCAAAAAATAAAAAATCTCATAGAAGCCATTTCAAATGCTGGCTATTTGTACAGCTTGACTACTGGGTTGAGGGGGAGACAGTGACTATAGCTAAAGAAGGTTCTGGTTTTAAGGATGAAAGCCTTCAAGGAGAGCAGGGCCAGTGGTCTAGCAGAGCAGGCACAGCTTGGGGTGGATGGGGGAGGGAAGAGAGGTCTGATTTTGGACAGATTCAGGAAAGTCAGGAACATGGCTGAGAAGCAAAAATGATAAACTTGGATTTTTTTTTTAAAGATAAATTACTTTGTTAGTAAGAAAATACAGTCCACTATGACACATGACGTAAAAACATTCTGACAAATTTCTTTCCAGTTTTATACCCACTATACGTGTAAATGAGTTAATACCCTGCATTTACTGGGTCTCTGTGAGAGCTCGTGTACATCTACAAACATGACCTCAGCCAGGCCTTTACACCAGCTCAGTGGTGCCTCTCTGGGCCCAGGCACCCCTGCCCGCCCTAGTATCTTCAACCAAGGACCAGGCGACAGCCCCAACCAGTGCCTCCTGAACCCCTGCCAGCCACCTACCGGGACCTGCTGCACCTGGGGCGCAGCAACTGTCTGCACCGTGGCCGGGGCGAGGGTCTGCAGCGTGCCATTGGCTGTCTGCGTCAGCACCCGCTGGGCCTGCACCGTTTGCACCTGCTGCTGGATTGTGACTGGCTGCACCTGGGAGGACGTCACTAGGCTTTGGACTTGAGGCTGAAGGACTTGGGAGAAGAGGAGAAAAAAGTCACATGGATGAAGAATGAGTTCTGTGTTACTGCAGCTGCAGCAACAACTGAGGACAGAGTGCCTCATAAGGATCCCCACTCCCCACCTGCTGCTGAGGAGATGTGCACAGCCATTTACAAGCCGGTCTAGATAACGAGAACATCCCATCGGGGCTGCATCAATTTCTGAGGGAATGAGTACAAATTCTTTTATTTCTCTGGGTGCTGGGGTGGAGGTAAGGGAAGCTAACCAGCAAATGACTACCGCCAGCAAGGGAGGTGACAGATGTTAAGAACCAACAACTCCCTGGGGCTTCATTTTCTCCCATGAAATGGATGGAAAGTGTACTTTGGGATGACTGTCTCAGCTTTTTGCCTTGATGCCTCTCCCTAGCCCCTAAATCCTCCAAGCCCACTGAAGAACTGTCAGATGCTTTGAAATTCAAAGCAATACTAATCCCACCCAGGGTTCCCCACGGATTCAGAGGGAAATCTGATGAAAAGGCTTTGGGATGCAGCACAATCCAGAAAGTCGCTCGTTCACTCAACACACACTGAGGGCCAACTGAGGCCTGCTATTCAGAGATGTAGCACCTATGTTAAAAGTCGTGTTCTTCTCCATAGTGGATGCTTGAGAGATGTTTGCTGGATGAATGGTTCTCAACCTACAGGTGCCCAGGCTAAGTGTCAAGACTAATTGTATTCAAGCCTCCAGCTCTAGTTACCAGGAAAGCCCTGCGTCTACTATGCTTGCTGGATTCTTTGACCAAGTATCCTCGAAGCAGCATAATAGGTATTAAGGTATTTGAAGAGAAGGAACGTGAACTGTTCTTGCATCACTGGTCTTACTGCTAATTACCAAAAACTCATTCAGACAGGACCAAATTGATAGATTCTGTCATTCCCAAAGAGGACAGAACTATTTACAGTCTACCTTAGAAATGTCTGCAAACTGGCACATAAACTTTTGAACCAATCACGTACTATCATATCTGACTTCTCAATCACCTTGAAAGCTGGTAGCTGCATTCTGGTATATCAAAGGCTGCTGGATAATCCTCGTCTGGGGAGTGGTGCTGAATGTCGGGGTGATCATTACCGTCTGCGGCTGCAGCTGAGCTTGAGGCTGGGGCTGGGGCTGGGGACGGGGCTGAAGAATGGGAGTTGCCCTCGGCGGAGTGGGAACCGTGGTGGGGGGAACCTTGACCTGCAGGGCTGGAGCCTGGGGGGAGGCAGCCGAGGGAGAGAAGGAAGGTAATGGGACCTGGCTGAAGGACCGCTGCATCGGGGGGTCCCCGGCTCCGCCACCGCTGCCACTGCTGCCCCCGCCATTGTTGCTGCTGTTGTTGCCACTACCACCACTGCCTGGGAAGGAGCTGCAAAGCTGCTCTGAGAACAAGTCCGGGAATTCTCCCACTTGATTGCTGACAAACTGCAGCATCTCTGTGAACAAATGAAAAGGAGTCATTTTATTGCCATCCAAAATATATATTAACTTTCAAATTTGCTTAAGAAACTGAGGCAAGAAAATCCAATGGCTTTCCCAAGACCATATCACAAATGGGTTAAGAAACCCTCACCTCTCTATGCGGAATCACCTGGACCAAGATGTCCAATCAAGACATGGCAGGACAGGATTTCATCCATTCATGTTCTTTTCTCTCCTCACCCCACCTCCAGGCCCTTTCTACCCACTTTCCTGATTGTTTGCATCAGGCCCAACAGGAGCTACCTCTGTGCTAGGTGAGTGTTGCTTTTGGAGGGTACTGCTGGTCTCATGTTACAGTTGGGGACACTGGGGCAGAAAGTGGGTAGTCACTGTCCTAAGGCTTTGGAGTTCAGAGGCCACCTCCAGTCTCAGCACTGCTCCCCAAGGCACAGCAGGAGTCATGTGGATCTGGCTGCAAAGCTGTACCAGACCCTAACTCTCCCTCACCCCAGGCAGCCTTCCCTCCTCACCACAGGCAGGCTCTGGGCCTTCTCTCCAAGATGGGCATAGCCCTGGGCACTGTTGGTACCCTCAGGAACACTCAAGGATGATGAAGCTATGGCCTCTGACTCATGGATCTTTAAAGGTGGAATGGATGGAAAGATCATATATGAAGTCCAGAACAGGGAAATAACGTGGCCAAGGTCACACAGCTCATCAGGGCACAGCCAGGATTAGAACCAGTTCTCTACCTCCCAGCTTCGTGTTCTTCTACTGCACCACAGGGCATCCACTGCCAGAAGGTCAGGGCAGAGCAGCCCGGGCCCTGGACTCCATGTTTTAGAGGGCCCACTCTGGCCCTCCGCTGGCTGTGTCCCTTCTCTCGGGTAGCATTCTGTGGGGCCAAGGGGATGTGTCCACCTAGAGACCATGCTCCCGTTCCAGATTATGCTCTAAGTACCTGGGACTGCTAAATTCCCAGCCCAAAGGGCCTCAAGCCTGCTTCCAGGGCCTCTTCCCCTGGTTCATCTTCCCAAAGGTTTACCAAAACCCAACTTAATCCACAACTAACAACTCATCTCTCATGACTCCTTCCTCCTCATAGGGCTGGTCCCCACCAGGAGTCTGGGGGCTGGGGGTCCTCAGCTTTGTCCCAGGTGTTTTCAGATCTACAATTCTCTACACTGTCCACATTCCCTCCTCTCTCCTCTCCAATACATTCCCAAGAAGCTACTGCTTGTTCCTGAACTGTGGCACCCTCCTTTCCAAACCCTCAAGGCCACAGGATACTCTGATTTGGTCACAAAAAAACCCAAAAAACAAAAAACACCATCCTCATTCATTCCCCCAAACCTCCACCAGCAAGACCCAGGTCTCTAATAGTATGTGCGTGTATGTGTGTGTGTGTGTGTGGGGTGGTCTGGGCTGTGAAGAATCTTACGTTAGGCAGGCAGAAAGCTACTGGGGGTTTCTAGCGTGACCTCCACGCAGGATAATTGGAGTTTAGCAGTTCAGCACTATAAGTGTCCAGTCAGTTCAACCTGCTGGCAAAATAGCATCTCACAAGATCAAATGACGACGTAGTAGTATTATTTCCCAACATCTTGACACACTGCTCTGTCCCCACTCAACCTGTTGTGTAAGGGAGGGAGAAATGGGCAGATTGCCACAGATACTGTAACTTGTACCAACCAATTCCAATTCCTGGTAGATGATTAAACTAGGAAATGTCCTCAAACTCAGAAAAAAATGTAAACAAAACACAATTTAGTGCTGACACGTTCCAAGTACAACACAAGATTATAAAAACCTTTAAGAAAATGATTAAAGAGAAACCTAATAGTTTGTTGAGCTTTTCTCACAAAATCTCGACTCTGGGGAATCAACAAAGAGGCTTGCTTTGTGAGCCAAAAGAACGTCACTCCCTGGCTGATTGTTTTAATCCACAGAAAGCTAAGGAGGGTAGAAGGCAAAAGAGGCCAGAGGCCTGGAAGACAGACACAGGCTTTGGCACTAGGCGGGTCTCAAGGGGCCCACCTAACCAGCTGTGTGAAGGTGGGCAAGTCACTTCTCTCTACACCTCAGTTTCCTCATCACAAAAGGCTGCCTTAAAGATATTCACTTGGCTTCTTTGTTGTGAGGATTAATAAGATAATTTATGCAAAGTGCCTGGTGAGGGGCAGGCCCTTGTAAAGGTCCCTATCAGCGGTGCTCCTGGAGCACCCACTACCCGAGCACTTGGCTCCCCTTCTCTCATCCCGTTGAGAGCTCTCCAAAACGCTTGTGGGGGAAGATGTGGGTTGGTCTGGTGAAGTAACCTGCAGAGGTCACAAAGCTTAGTTCACACAGCAGGTTAAGAGCGCGCAGGCAGATGGAATACGACTGCTTAAATTGAAAAAAAATCCTTTCAACCCACATATGACAAGCTCCAGGGGAGCTATCTGCAGCCAGGCAGATGGGCACTGTGCTGAGCGGCCCATTAAGACGGAGCATTTGAAGGAAGAAGTAACGGGAAGAGGCTCTTTGAGCCACTGCTCCAGCAGGGCACACAGGGCCTCCCCGGGACCCCCTGTCTGTAGCGACAGAGAAGGGGAGGCCCTGCCAACTGGAATGAGGCCTGGAGGAGAGGCGCAGGAGGCCCACCCCACGCGCAGTTTTGCTCTGTAACTCCGAGCCACGCCTCGAGGGAGCCTCCTCATGTCTCCTTGCTGTTCTCTGCTCTGATCATTCGTCTGCTGTGATTATACAGGCTCTCATTTCCACAGGGAGCCAGGAAACGGAGAAAACGGAGGCCTGGGAGGAGGCACAGGTTTTATGAAGCTTTGAAAATGAAGTTCCAGTTCCTGTATGACAAGCTGTAGCCCCCAGAAATGAGGGCCAGACAGGGGCCTCTTTGGAGCTGGGCGGGCCACCTTCAGGCCTGCAAACCCAAACTCACCTCATTGGGGTGCTCCTGGTGGCTACCTCCCCCACCCAAGCCACATTCCTGTTTTTAGCTGCTTAAACTAAGGGCTAAGTTGCTGAATAAAGTAAGGCGGGCCCAGGAAAGCGTATCTGGGTTTTGGTTTCTTTAAAATCACATAACCAAAATTAGAGGCTCTGGCTGTCACCTGTGCATTGCAACTCATCCGAGGCCTCATCCAGAGACCCCAAGTTCACATGCGCTTTACAGAGCTTGTTACCTGGAGGTAACATAAATCACTTTGCCCAGCTCAGCCTAGAGGCATTGACCTGAAAATGAGGTAACCTGAAATCTGGCCAGGAATAAAGAATCTGAAGCCCCAAATGGAGTAACATTGTCTCCAAACTGCAGTCAGTCAGTCAGTCAGTCAATACTCCTTTAGTGGGCATTTGTTACCTAGCCCTGTTAGGTGCTAGGAGAATTATTTTACAAAGGTCATTTATTCTTTTTTGTGTGCGTGAGGAGGACTAGCCTGAGCTAACATCCGATGCCAATCCTCCTCTTTTTGCTGAGGAAGATTGGCCCTGGGCTAACATCTGTGCCCATCTTCCTCTACTTTATATGGGACGCCGCCACAGTATGGCTTAACCAGTGATGCGTCGGTGCGCCCCCGGGATCCGAACCTGCAAACCCCAGGCTGCCCAAGTGGAGCGCGCGCACTTAACCGCTGTGCCACCCGGCCAGCCCCAAGGTCATTTATTCTTATACCTTATATTTACTATACACCTTGTGTTAGGCAATGTTTCAAAATAATTTTCTTTTTTTTAAAATCATAAAAGTAGGGGGCCAGCCCGGTGACGCAAGCAGTTAAGTGCGTGGGCTCCGCTATGGCCTCCCGGGGTTGGCCAGTTCGGATCCTGGGCGCGCACTGACACACTGCTTGTCAGGCCATGCTGTGGCAGCGTCCCATAAAAAGTGGAGGAAGAGGGGCACGGATGTTAGCCCAGGGCCAGTCTTCCTCAGCAAAAAGAGGAGGATTGGCATGGATGTTAACTCAGGGCTGATCTTCCTCACAAAAAAATAAATAAATAAAATAAAATCATAAAAGTAACATATTCACTGTAGAAAAACTTAGAAAAAAGTTAAATGAAAAAAACAAAACCCAAAATCATCCAGCAATTCCACCTCTCTGAGCTATCCACTGTCAATGTTTCAATGTGTGTCCTTTCAGACTTCTTCCCATACAAGGCTTGCTTGCACACCCAAGCATGCACACATATGCAAGTGGTTTTACAAAAATGGGATCACACTGAAGATGCTATTTTGTACCCTACTTCTTTTGCTTAACAAAACATGAGGAGTATTCAGTGTCGACCACTATGGATATAACATGATCCTTTCTGAGAGCCCCACAGTACTGTATTGTATTGATGCACTAGAATTTAACCACTTAGTGATGATAGATGGGTGTTTTGAATTTTCTAGCATTATTAACAACTCTTACAAAAATCTTTTCTCACTTACCTGATTATTTTCTTAGGATAAATTTCTAGAAGTTGGAAGGCTGGGTGAAAGGCCAGGTATGTGTGCTTTGGAAAGGTATTATAACAATCTATGCTCCTGCCAGCATTTCCCCACATCCATTTCTATCCATCAGATAGCGGGAAAAAATGACATCTAATTGTTTGACTCGCATGAATGAGTACTATATAAGGCTGAGTGTCTCCCCCAGTTTTATCGGCCATTTGTATGTCTTCCTTTGTAAAACTGTCTGCTCTTGACCTTTGTCTATTTTTCTAGTGAGTTGTCTCTTTTTGTGTGTGTGAGGAAGATCAGCCCTGAGCTAACATCCGTTGCCAATCCTCTTTTTGCTGAGGAAGACTGACCCTGGGCTAACATCTGTGCCCATCTTCCTCTACTCTCTATGGGACATCACCACAGCATGGCTTGATAAGCAGTGCACAGGTCTGTGCCCGGGATCTGAACCTGTGAACCCCGGGCCGCTGAAGCAGAGCACGCAAACTTAACTACTACGCCACCAGGCCGGCACCGGAGTTGTCTCTTTTTAATGATTTGAAAATGTTCATATATCATGGATATTTGCTCTTTCTAATATATTTGCAAATATGTGCCCCATTTTGTTATTTTTCTTTTAATTTGTTCAGGAAAAAGAATGACATAGTGATTAAGAGCTACCATGTCCTAGCCTTGTAACTTGCGGCAAGTTTTACCTCTCTCAGCCACAGTTTTCTCATCTACAAAATGTGGCTAACAATTATACCGAACTTATGGGGTTGTTGCAAGAGAATTCCCACAGAATTGACAGCTCAGTGCCTGGCACTTAGTATTAGCTAGTACATGTTATTCACAGTGTGTTTTTGAGTCTTGTTTTGAAAATGCAAATTTGTTCCAATGCACTGGATATATTAGGACACAATTTGAGCATAATATGAATTTTGTGTTTACTTGTGCATGAGAGAAACACTAGAAAATGCAGAAAACCATATCCAGCTGAAATGAGCCACATAGGAATACACAAAATGCACATACGCACACCCCAAACATCCACCAGCTTCGTCGGGTTTCTCCATGTGTTATGAACCATAACCATCCACATCGGGGTCAGAATTTTCCATCTGACTTCAGGGAGCCCTCCTTCCATCACTTCACAATAACTCACAAGCTGTAACCTTCCAATGCCCACTTCCACAAGCAAACCTCAGGTCTTTTTCAAGATAAAGTGCCATATAGGGCCGGCCCCGTGGCTTAGGGGTTAAGCGCGCGCGCTCCGCTGCTGGCGGCCCGGGGTTCAGAGCCCAGGCGCACACCGACGCACCGCTTCTCCAGCCATGCTGGGGCCGCGTCCCACATGCAGCAACTAGAAGGATGTGCAGCTGTGACATACGACTATCTACTGGGGCTTTGGGGGAAAAAATAAATAAATAAATAATTTAAAAAAAAAAGATAAAGTGCCATATCTATGTGGTATTTATATATTTCTTAGCCACTTAACATCTGTAAAACTGTGTTTTATTAGGTTCCTATCTTGTTTTTTGCTTTAATGTCTTTTTATTTATTTATTTCCTCTATCTTTTTTGTCACCTCTGAAGTTTTTGAGTGTTGTGACCCTAGTCCCATTTTCCCCATAAGCCCTGTGGTTTTTATTGCATGATTTTGCATGATTTTTAGGAATGCATATGTTGCATTATAGCACAACTAACTGTACACAAATCTTAACATTGTGTAGTGAAATTACATGGTTTTTGTGTTACACTTTAAAAGTCTCTCATCTCCAAGATTATAAGGCTATTCACGGAAACCTTCCTCGTTTAGTTTTGTTCATTTATCTTCCACATTAGATCTGCCCAACAAACTTAAGAACATAGAAACAAGCATGGTGTGTGATGTGTGTAGGCCACTGGGAATGAGACAGACCACAACCAGAGGGGGAGAGGGAGGTAAACACAAAATCTAATTCCCAGCAAGTATCCTTCTTGAGCAACAAGTATCCTGCTTTCAAGCTGATGATCCTATCTCCCTTCCTAGGATTTTTCTAATAATTAAAAAAATCTTAAAATAATAAAAAACATCAAATGGAGACCAGTATCAAACCTGAGGTTCAATAATGAGATAACTTTTCATTTCTCCACCATTCTGCTATTTGTAACCACTACTGCTTTCTCAGGACCTAAAATATCAGTTACCTCCATTCAAGTCACCAAGAGGAGCAGTTAAGGAGCTGGGGCTGTCAACCACACCCTTCAACACAGAAGCCCTGAAATGCAAGCAATAACATAAAAACCACAGGGAGAGGTATAACAGCCAAATTGGTGTCTAAAATCACTCCACTCAAACACCAGGGGGCACCTCCATTCGGTAAGCTGGAGCACAGGGACAGCATCGTGCACTTCAAGGGGATTCTGGGTCACCTTCCTGGGGAAAGGGAATCTGGAGGAGGTGCCAAATGACACAGGATGGCAAACTAGTGACTCAGGCATTCTCTATTTTAAGTGAGAGATGAGTGAGCTCCTTTTACTGGCAAAGAAACCGCAAAGGAAAATTGGGTGGGGGTTCTCAAATGCTTGTGTTCCATAACATACACAAATGTGTCATACGTTCCTTTGCATATATCAAATATTACATAATAAAATAAAACGTAAAAATTAAGAGAAAAAGAAAGCACAAAGAGAAGCCAAAGTCATTCTCAAATGGTCCTCGGTCTGATCTGGCCCCACCTGCCCAGGCTGGGTGTCAGGGGCAGCCTTAGAGGGCCCCAACTTGGCTGGCCAGTCCTGGCTTCTCTGGTCAACACAGCAGGGGACCAGAGCCAGCTCTCAGAGCTTCAATCAGGAGAGTGATCTTCAGCACCACCTTCAATTGCTCTTTCTTCTTCTTTCCTCTGCTGTAAGTTCACTATGAATTTCTGGCAGGACTCCTTCCCTGGTATCACTGAGTTATCTCTTTGCTCTACTTCCACACTCTGCCTTGATTTCAACCACAGCCTCCTACCCACTGACAATCTTCTCTGAGTATCTTGTTGGTCCAACAGTCTTTCAAATCAAATGAAATTTCTTAAACATGAGCTTCAAAGCTTCCTACCAACTGCTCCCTCCTACTCCAAGGGATTTCACTTCCCAGCCATCTTAGCTCATCATCCACTCCAGAAAAAGACCCACTCCCTTTTTGGCACATACCTTTGGGAGGGTGGGGATCTTTCTCTCAAGGCAGTTGCCATGGCTCACCTTTTCTGCTTCTTACCACCTTCTTCTTTTCTGAATTTCACATTTCCATTTCAAAACGACTTAAAATTACTTTCACCAAGGACTCTTTTTCACCTCAAATCTAGCCATCTTTTAGCTCCTGAACCCAATTGTGATTTATTTGTTAAGAAAAATTATCCAAAACTTGAAAACACAGCAAAAATACTAGAGCACTGTCTAACTTGCCTACCTAACGGTCATCTGATGCTCTATGGAAACATAAATTTGTGTGACTTTCTATTTACTACTGATAGGCCCACATTCTGTAAAGTTAGATGCTCACTTGCAAAAAACTGATAAGTTGCAAATAATTTCTGTCTGGTAAAAAACATACCTCAAAGGCTTTGTTTTTATTGCCCTGTAGGAATTAACCAGTTTTGCATCTAAATTTGCAATCTTATTCCCTGAATTTTTTTCCTATTATGTATCAGTTTCTTGCATTCTTCTTGGATCCAGCTTTGTCATTCTGCTGGTTTTCTCATTAATAATGTTAAAAATCTTTGACATATGCTGATGATATAGAAGAGTATGTTTTTAACTTTTTAAAGATTTTATTTTGCCATATTACATACAATAAGTTTTATCTTTAAATGTTTTTCTTACTTCTTGTGCTCCACAAGTTCATGGACAAAATCTTCCATTCCCCTGTACCTCTCCAAGTACTAAGCACTCTGGTAGTTAAAAAACCTGGTATCATGGGGCCGGCCGGGTGGTGTAGCCGTTAAGTGCACGCACTCCGCTTCAGCTGCCTGTGGATCACGGGCGTGGACCGACACACGGCTTGTGAAGCCATGCTCTGGCGGTGTCCCACATATAAAGTAGAGGAAGATGGGCACAGATGTTAGCCCAGGGCCAATCTTCATCAGCAAAAAGAGGAGGATTGGCAAAGGATGTTAGTTCAGGGCTAATCTTCCTCATCAAAACAACAACAACAACAACAACAACAAACAAACAAAGCTGGCATCGATTCACTGAAATGAGTCCAAAGCAACTTTTATGCAATCTATAAAAATGGCAATCATGGTTTCTGAACCAAAACTGGAAGGGACACATCACCTCACAATGGGACAAGATATTTTTGAAACTTAGATTATCCTGGAAAATCTGGACAAATCTATGCAATTCCTGCAAAGCTTCCACTTTTGTAAAGTAGGCATACAAATGCAAAAGGATTTAAATGTGTTGAGCAGCCACTGTGTGCTGGCCCACAGGGATGGTAAAATACCTCTTGACCTCAAGGAGTTAGTAAAGTGACACAATACCATCTGTGGTGACTGTCACAGCAGACAAGGAGGACATGGGGAACATGATAAAATTATTGACTCCAGCAGGTCAAGCAGCTTCCTAAGAGAGCTGGACTAAAGGCTGATTGGGACACAAGATGCTTTCTAGGCTCAGGGAATCTCATAAGCCAAGACTTGGAGGCACAGAGCTGCATGGTGGGCCGCTGCAGAGAATGGGTGACTGGCAGGGCACCAGGCTGGGCTGGTAGTCAGGGCCAAATCACGAAGGGTTCTGCAGCTCATGGTAGTGAATTTGGTCTTTCTCCTTATTAAAGAAGGAAAACCATAGCAAGTCATCCAGTAATGCTCTAGGAAGGGGGGGGCCCTCCAGTTCAGCAGCTGCTCACTCTAGTTTGTACAGGGGGGCTGCTGGCCTGCCCAGAGCCCCATAACTCCATGAACTCATTAAGAATCATTCTGAGCAAAAACTTAGGCTAAATTCTGACTTGAGAGTAGAATATCAGAATAGCTGAAACAAAAACTCCAATAACATCATCAACTGATGAAAAGAATCTTCTGAAAATCTGTTAAAGAAAAGTTCTGGTTATGTATGAGGCTCTAAAAAATGATCAGCAGCAAGAAACAGTCCATGTTTAGGACTGTGTGAAGGAAATATGGCAAAGAATCATACTAAGGGAGAAAAGCAGGATGTCAAAAAGCTAAATCAAGAACTAACTGGAAGGCCAAACAGAATGGGAATTCCCAAATTTAAATTCAAAGAGAACTAGGTGAAGAACTGGCTATGGAATCAGCAAGACTGGACTATGAATCTAGAAATGTAATGGCTGTGTTGCCTCTGGAAAACTAATGAATCTCCCTGAGACTCAGTTTCTTTACTTGTAAATATGGGAATAATCCAAGCTCTGTATATATATTAATATATAGGAATATGTCCAGCACATAATAAAATGTATTTGATTCTTTCATAGCTTTTTTTTTTTCCTCCCCAAAGTCCCAGTACATGGTTGTACATCCTACTTGTAAGTCCTTCTAGTTCTTCTATGTGAGCTGCTGCCACAGCATGGCAACTGACAGATGGGTGGTGTGGTTCCGTGACTGGGAAGCGAACCCAGGCTGCTGAAGCAGTAAGAGTGCCAAACTTTAACCAGTAGGCCATCAGGACTGGCTCTCATAGCTTTGTTTTTTTTTTAACATAACAAATTTGAAAAGGGGAACATCTCCAGGTTTGAGTCCAATTTAACCTTTGAATAAAAGCCAATGGTCACACTATTGATGTTTAAAAGCAAACACAACTCACTGACAAAGCTAAAAAACTTATTTTATAATTAGAAATCATATTTATATTTTATTTAAAGGTACAGAAGGCAGTTATGACTGAAATTAAATTCATTTCATACAGAGTCTACTGGACAACATAATTATAGCTACCACTGATATCTACTTAGTACACTTTACATCAATCCTGAGACCAGTATTGTTATTCTACTTTACAAGTGAGAAAAAGAGGGTTTAAAGGAATTAAATAGCTTGCCCAACCCGCCCCACATAAGCTACACAGGGGCTAAGCCCAGAGATGAATTTAGATCTGTATTTAGGTTTGTCTGAGTTTCTCCTCTATGCACACCATTTTCCCCTACAAAACAAACATTTCTTGGATTTTATGTTTATGCTCATCACAACTTGGAAGAAAGATGCGAGACAGACCTGGAGTGATGATAAAGTAAGGAGAATTTGGGGGTGTGTGTGGAGGGGGGCACTTATGTAATCCATCTCATTACTTCCAACATTAAGTTCAATGCTAGTGGAAGAAAATTAATCTCAGGGTAAGCACTCATGTAACTGACTCATCAGGGGAATAGGGGAGAGATATTTTTGCCTGGCTGTTTGTATTTTGCTAGTATACCTTCCTACCCAAATTATTAAATTATTCTCCAAATGAGACCTTCTGCCTTGACAAGATGCTCCTTTCTAGAACAGTCTCTCTCTCTTTTTTAAAATAAAGAACAAATCAATAAAGACACATCCCTTAAGACAGGCATTCAAGAAACATTAACTGAGCCTACTATGTGCCAGATACAAAATTAAATGCCTTCAAGAGGCACATGTTCTGGTGGAGAAATCCTGTATAAACATCTGCCAGGGCCGGGTGCTAAGTGTTAGGATAAAAAGAAATGCACAATGCAAGAGGGACCTGCTGGGATATGTTCCATAAAATCTTTTGTTGTTGTTGATTTTTACTGCTATTTATTATTTATCTCATGCCTGTGTGTGAGTATATGGTATATTTATATAGAAAGTTTAAACGTGATTTTTTATTGGAAAAGAACTTCATTAGCACTGTTACCCAGTTGTTTTCGCTTTTAACACCTTACTAGCACTTTCATAGCACTATTGTGTTACATAATCTTCAAATCACCCTGTGAGGTAGCTGTCTCAAGTACTCTTTTATTTTTTTGCAGGGGAAGATTCACCCTAAGCTAACATCTGTTGCCAATCTTCCTCCTTTTTTCTTCCTCCTCGCCCCCCAAAGTCCCAGTACATAGTTGTGTATAGTTGTTAGTTCTTCTGGTTCTTCCAAGTGAGCCGCCGCCACAGCGTGGCTATTGAGAGACCAGTGGTGTGGTTCCGCGTCCCAGGACGGAACCCGGGCCACCGAAGCAGAGCGTGCTAAACTTTAACCGTTAGGCCATCAGGGCTGGCTCTCAAGTAGTCTTTTAAATGAGTTAATATGTGTATTATTAACAGTGCCTGGCACACAATAAGTGCTTGGAAAGTGGTGCTGGTGGTGGTTGTTACACAGGAAGAAACAAGTTCAAGTCCAAAGAAGGGGTGACTTGCACGCCGTCTCAGGCAGGTGGGTAAGCGAGTAGCAGACTGAGGTAGGAACCTTCTTCTCTCTCTTCCAAGCCCTGTGCTCTTTTCGGAAGCACCTTGTTTCAGGAGTCGCCCCAACAACCACACTGGGGTGCTTCTTCTCAGGAGTCCCTCACTGTGGCTGGGCTCGAGAACGCTGCAGTCAACAACCAAATGCCACACTACAAGTCCCCACCCATGCAAGAGCCCCACTCTGTGTCCCAGCCAGAGAAGCCAGGCCTCCTATCCTTACCTAACACCAAATTAGAGGCATCAGATTGTTGGCACCCCACGTCTGAAAGGCTGCCCATCTTGCTCCATTTATTACTTTGAAATGCCTGCTCTTAGAAAGAGGTCAAGACTAGACTCTGAGAACAACAATTAAGAAGAAAAAACCCAAGCCAATTAGCAGTAATAACAATAAAAATAGTATAGTAATTGTTAACATCTACTGAGCTCTTATTGTATCTCAGCAATTATGTTAAGCACTTTGCACAGATTTCCTCATTTAATCTCCACAACACTTTGAGGTAGATGCCGTTATCACCTCCACTTCACAGGCAAGGAAAATGAGGCACAGAGAAGTTAAGTAACTTGTCCAACATCACCCGGTGGAGCTGGGATTTGAAGTCAAGCTCTCAGCCCCCACACTGTACAGATGCTTTAGTTCTATTATTGTATGGATGTCACCAAACAGAGCCTGGCATCGGGCAGATGCTCAGTAAGTGCCTCATTCAAGAATGAGAGTGAACGCCCTGAGCTCAGAGCTCAGGAAGGAAAGGTGTGTCATCCCAGGTCTTCCTGTATTTCCTGGCTCTTCATCTGCTCTCGCCCCACACCGTACTATTCTCTCTTTCACTCTCCTGGAACAAGAGACTGAAAGTTGAACAAGACACCGAGAGCGAGACTCCAAGGAACCGATCCTGCACGATCTTGTTCCGTAAGAGGGCTTCGCCTTTCACAATGCCCAGTGACCGAGTGTCAACAAAGTCTGGCACAAGCCACTTCACCTGAATTGTCCTCCTTCTGGGGGCAGAGTCTCCATAGCAGGGGATCTCAACCTTTTTCAGCCCTTAAACCATTCAGGCAAAAATGAAAGACCCCAACAACCCATCATTCTATCCATTCACTCATTACTACACCCTCAAATCTCTCTAAGACTAAGGACAAAAATAATACTAGCAAAGCAGCTTATTAAATCACACTACAACCATCCACCCAGCACCGGCATATGCCGTGTACTAATAGCGCTGGGAGCTGGAGAATCCTGAGTGCCTTGCATGGGACCCGGCACAGAGTGAGGACTCCAAAGTGTCGGTTCCCTTCCCACTCCCCAATCTCACAAGAAAGACAGAGAGATCCAACCAACTCCACCAACTGTGACAAGTGCGAGAACAGAAAAGTGCCTCACAAAGAGCGGGCTGTCAGAGAGTAGAGAAAGGACTGATCCATCCTGGTAGGCAGTGAAAGCTGAGCCTAGAGGACGAAGAGAGCTTTACAGGTTAGAGGAAGGGAAGGGTATTGAAGGCAAAGGAAACAGTCTGAGCAAAACCACAGCACCAGGAAATGTCCTGTAAGTTGCTGAAGTGGAGAGGGTGTGGAACAGAGTGGAGAGGTGGAGCTGCTTATAGTTAAGTTGTAAAAGGCCTTGACGGCACCACATGGCACCAGGCTTTTATTTCAGAGGCAAGGAGAGGCACAGAAAACATGGGACATTTGCCACTTTTATTTTGTCTGTCCATCATCTGACCCGACCCTCCATCGGCACCCTGATCTTCCTTCTGGAGAATCCCCTTGGTGGGCGGTAAGGCTTCCTGCCAGTCGGCTCTGATTAACGCATGCTCTCACTAGGAACGTGACTCTTGTAGGAATGACCCAGGAAAGCAGGGACAAGGCAGAGATCACCATGGCAGGGTCCTAATCCAGTTGCCCCTGGGCTATCCTCAGCTGTGCCCTGCTGCTGAGCCTCCCTTTGTTCTGGCCAATTTTCCAAGTCTGGCTCTCCAGCTTTTCTGGGCAGTCAGTGCACCAAGCTTCCACAAACTCCTTTTCTGTTTGAGCTAGCCAGAGGCAGTTTCTGCTGCTTATCACCAAGACTCCTGACCAATACAGAACACACTGAAGCAGGAGAGGGACTTGATCAATAGTGCTTGAGAAAGATAACAACAGTTATCAAGAGTGTAGTCTGCAAATCACCACATACCAGAGCACCAGTGGCAGGGGTCAAGCCTTTTAAAAGGGCTGTTTGCTCAGCTTGGAACTCAGCTCCTCTCTCCTTCCACCTCTTTACCCTTAAGACCTCAGCTTACAGGTACCTTTGCAAGAAGCCATTTCTGATCCTGCCTCTCCACTAGTTAGGTGCCTCTCCTGGATGCCATCCTAGACCTTCCAGATTCAGATCTTTGGGGGTGTACCCTGGTGGGTTTTTTAGGCACATTAAAGTTTGAGAACCTCTGTCCTATACTGTACTCTGGCCACACTGAATGACGTGTTCCCAGAACATGCCAAATTATTCCCAACTTTGGTCCAATTCTGTCAAAATGAACACCCAGCCCCTTCTTCTCCTTTCTAAAACCTGCTCACTCATCCTTCACAACTCAGTTCAAATACCAAAGTCCCTGTGAAGACTTTCCTAATTCTCTTCCTTACCGCTCCAAAACCTTGGAGTCTGTCCCTCTATTATGGCCTCTGTAGCATTTTGCTTTGTATTATGACTAGTTGCTTAGATGTCAGCTCCTTGACAGTTGGGACTGATTCATTCATCTCTAACACCCCAAAGAGTCTAGCACTGTGCTGGGAATATAGTGGATACTCATTCATGCCGAACTGGATGGAACAAATTTCAAAAATTAAATTAAAAATTTAAAAAACAACTTCTGACCAGAGCAGGGGCTCCTAGACAGGCCTCCAGAGTCAGGGCATCTCCCACCTCATTCCCACAGGGCAGGGAAGAATGTAGGATGCCAACTCAGAAGGCCCAAGTTCAATTTCTGACTCCACTTCATCCGCATGGGAAATCTCAGGCAAACCATTTTCTCTCTCTGTCTCAGTGTCTTCACCTGCAAAATGGGAATAAAAATCAAGTATCTACCTCACAGCACTGTTAGGAAGACAAATATATCAGAAGGACTTTTGTAAAATGTCAGGCCTCATAGGAATGTTCACACTTAGGAAGAAGCATTATTTCCTCTTGCTGCTGTGGGATGGTGAGGGCTTGAGCCGTACAGACACCAGTTTAACAAGGCAGTTCCCCACTTGATTCAGCAGCCGGAATTTCACCACTGTTCTTCTAAACTAGACCCTGAACCCAACAGACTAGTTCCACAAGGCCAAATGCAGAAGCCAGATTATAAAGGACATTTAGACACATATTCATTAGCAATTCCAAAAGCCTGAGAGATGCAGAAAGAGCTCTGTTTTCCAGTTTCTCATGGTTTAGGATTAGTTTCTAAATAGAGGTTCCCCAGGGAGCCTTACCTTGAGGTCCAGCTCTGGGATCCTGCTACTTTTTAAAAAATTCCATCATGTCAACAAAGTTTAACCCTTGCATCTTGTGGTCCAGAAATGGAACACTTTACCCTGCACTCTGTGACTGTTCCTCTGTGTCCTGCCCACCACACCTACAAACGCCCTTTCAAAAGGAAAAAATAAACATTCTAAAACTGTATTCTAAAAAAAGGCCCCTTGGTCCTAAAAGTCAACTTGCAAACTGAAGTTCCTCATTCATTCTCAGAATCAAAAGAGAATGTTAGTTCCTGCCCTCTTCCTTATACATGCTTTAGCTCAATTCTTACAGCACCTGTGATGGAGATAACCCCAGTCGCCACCTTACAGCACAAACTGAAGCTGAGAGAAGTGCTGCGGGACCCAGGGGAAGTCACTTTAAGTGCCCAGCACAGAGCAGACGCTTCTTGATAAACACAGTGACTGAATGTATACCTGAGCAGAGGACCCTGGGTCCTCTAGCTTCAGCCCACCATACCACCTTGTGTTCACGACTTAGAAGCCTGCTTACATCAGACAGGGATGTGGCAGTGGGTAGAGGAAAAGTACATGGGTTTTGGGGTTAGACTCATCTGGTTTGAGGTCACCATTCGTCCACTTACTAGTTGTGTGATCCGGGCTTCAGTTTCTTCACACTAAAGAACTGGCGAAAGCATTAAAAGCAAAAGCGTATACGAGACAATGTATGTAGGTGAGGGGTCACATACACTGTGTGAGGGCAGGGACCTTGCTTATTACCCCGCCAGCGCTGTACCCAGAGCCCAGCACAAAATAGGCCCCATATAAAGGTCTCAACTGCAGGTCTGACCAGACACAGTGCTGGGCACGTAGCGGGTGCTGCCCACACAGTGATTTCAAAACCTAGAGAATCCAGGTTTTTCAGAGACAGTCAACAACTAATAAAGAACAAGACGAGTCATGTTTACCTAGAGACCATCGATGCCCCTCAGGATAAATGACTATATGTCTGCAGAGGATCAAGATGAAATGGCCCCTATTCATTATCAAATACATGCATGTAAGGAGAATTAAACACAACGGAAAACCGCTATCACAAATCGAGGTCCAACTCTGCCCAGGAAATAATTACAGAAAGCCCACCCAACTATTTCAGAAAAATCTGACTGATTTTAAAGAGTTAAAAGGAAATTTTTGTGGAAAATGAGGCTATTCATAACAAAAGGGCATTTCCTAACATGTCTGCAGATTTTGGCGAGAAGTGGTCTTAAGAGAATTACAGTGAAAGGAAGCAACTTCCAGAACACCATTTATAGTGATGGAAAGCCCCAAGAAGTTTTATGTAAGGGTGCACTGAAATTTCAGGACAGCAAGGGCTGCCACCATGAAACTGAATGAAAGAGAACTCAGACAGAGCAGAGACCCAACAAAACAATGTAATATGAGAGACCATCTTTCAAGTCCCCCAAAGCAGAGGGCTGAAAATAAGGAACTGCTGTATTTTAAGGAGCAATTTTAAAAGTAAAGAGAGTGAGCAAACCAGATAAAGGATCATTCCAAGAAACCAAAAGTGGCAGAAGCGTGAGATGACTGCAACCACCAGGGTGCTGGGCAAGCAAAGGGACCATGTGAGGCACAGGAAGGGATCGTTCAGAAAGTTGGTTGCTACCCACTGACTGTCCAGTGGTCGTGAGTACAGAAAAGTCAAGTGAGGAATCAGGAGGCCAGGACAGAGGGGTCTGTGTATGTGTGTGGGAGGGCTAGGGTGGCGTCAGCCCTAAACGGGCTTACATGCAGCAAGGAGATAGGCAGAATAAGGAAACCAGAGTTCCAGACTCTGGCCAGAAGCTGAGGGGAAACAGGCCCTCTCCTACACACTGGGGGGGTGTAAACTGGTACACCCACCGTGGAGAGCAGTCTGACAGAATCTCTCAAAACCACAAATGCACACAGAGCCAGAGACAGTGTTAGTTCTGCCACTTCCTTTTATATGTTTTATCTCATTGGATTCTTGCAGCATCTATGGTATAGATATCACCACCTCCACTTTGACCCAGCAATCCCACTTCGTCATTTTTCCTGCACCTGCACCTCTGTGAAACGATGAATTTACAAAGCTATTCACTACAGCATTGTTTTTAATAGTAAGACTGGAAACACCCTCAAATGTCCATTAAAAATGGGGCTAGCCTGGTGGCATAGCGGTTAAGTTTGCGCGCTCCGCTTCAGCAGCCTGGGGTTCGCAGGTTTGGATCCCAGGCACAGACCTACGCAGCACTTCTGAAGCCATGCTGTGGCAGGCGTCTCACATATAAAGTAGAGGACGATGGGCACGGATGTTAGCCCAGGGCCAATCTTCCTCACAAAAAAAAAAGAAAAAGAAAGAAAGAAAAAAGGGACTGGATGAATGAATTACAGCACAGCTATACAATGGAAAACCATGCAGCAGTGAAAAAGACTGGAAAGGTCTCTAAGATATATTGCTAAGTGAAAAAAAGGTCAAGGTGCAGAATAATAAAGCTTATAGCAAGCTACTTATGTGTGAAAAAATAAAAAGGAGCAAAAATGAAAATCCATACTTATTTGCTTATATCTGCATTAAGTAAGTTTTGAAGGAGGTAAAAGAAACTAAAAAATTAATTACTCGTGAGGAGGTGGGGGTTGTGGGCCCTAAGCAGATGATGGACAGGACTGGGAGCAAGCCTTTTCACAGTACTCTTTAATATTTTTTATTTTTCCATATGAATGCATTACCTTTTTGAAAAAATAAAAATATTTTCCAAGTAGTAAGTCCCAATCACCACAGTAATTTTTAGCATTGGAAAAGTTTTAAAAATGAAAGGGCTACAGCTGGCAGTGTGTAAGAGCTGTAACCCAGCTCTTGACTTGAAGAGTCCTCTTTGGGAAAGGCAGACTAACGAACTAACTCCGAAGTGACCTGCTCATACGTGTTCGGAGCAACAGTACTTATGTTAATGAAAAACCACAAATGATGCAAACGTTCCACGGACATGCCAGTGTCTGCCTATTCAGATAGATTATGCTGCATTATGTGGCTATTGCCCCTCAACTATTTCAACATATAGCAACCTGTGAATGAAAATGTTGTAACAATTTGTGTGCATATTAATAAAGTTCAGACAAGAATTCAGCGGGATATAGACAACTTAATATTCAGGAAGTGCTATTTGAATAAAGTTGCTTAAGAACTCCCTTTTTTAATTACAAAATTGAGGAGAGAAAAGATCTAGTAGAGACAGAAGCAAAAATACACTTTTTTTTTTTTTTTTGGTGAGGAAGATCAGCCCTGAGCTAACATCCATGCTAATCCTCATCTTTTTGCTGAGGAAGACCAGCTCTGAGCTAACATCCATTGCCAATCTTCCTCCTTTTTTTTCCCCCAAAGCCCCCCAGTAGATAGTTGTACGTCATAGTTGCACATCCTTCTAGTTGCTGTATGTGGGACACGGCCTCAGCATGGCCAGAGAAGCGGTGCGTCGGTGCGCGCCCGGGATCCGAACCCGGGCTGCCAGTAGCGGAGCGCGCGCACTTAACCACCAACCACGGGGCTGGCCCCCAAAAAATATACTTTTTTCAAAATGCCAAGAAACAAGCTGAGTACTCATACTCATTCTCAAATGACAGAAAAGACTGTTCAGGGGCCGGCCCCGTGGCGTAGCGGTTAAGTGCGAGCGCTCCACTGCTGGTGGCCCAGGTTCGGATCCTGGGCGCGCACCAATGCACCACTTGTCAGGCCATGCTGTGGCGGTGTCCCACATGAAGTGGAGGAAGATCGGCCAGATGTTAGCTCAGGGTCAGTCTTCCTCAGCAAAAAGAGGAGGATCGGCATGGATGTTAGCTCAGGGCTGATCCTCCTCACTAAAAAAAAAAAAAAAAAAAAAAAGACTGTTCAATGAGAGGCAGGCAGCACTCAAGACCAGAGGCCAAGGCCTGGGTGTGGATGTGAACAATGTTTGTCAAGGGCGAGGCCAAACAGACGCAGGAAGGAGGAGAAACCCAAACAGACCGGTTCGGTGGTCTGAGCAGCCCCAGGAAAACATGTCCCAGGAAATGGAACTAGATGATAGATGAGATCAGGAGCTAAAAACAGGTGGAAAATAAGCTGTGAGCAACAGTAGCTCTTTTAACCCAAACATCAGCAACAGTGATATACATTCAAGTGTCAAAACAAAGCTTATGTCTTGAAAAAGGTAGACACAGGTAAAAAGTAGATCTGTGCTTCACTTCTCTGAGCAGTTCTTCCAAAGTATGACTCACTGGAGAAATGTGAAGTGGGTTTCTATCCCTTCGCCTCCCCTCCACGCCCAGTGGTGTGCTGGCCACACCCTCCCAGCACTCACCCCTGGCTCACCGGGTTGGCCACTCCAAACTTCTCAGTGATGTGGACACCCAGGATGGGAGCCCACCCAACACACTGAACCTGAAGTGCCTTCCTTTCCTCATTAGACACACCTTTACAGAGAGGCTCTTCAGTGCCAGGCAGTGTCAGGGGACTCTGCCAAAGACGGAACTGTCTGTCTGCAGGGAGAAGGCAGCAGAGGCCCAAGACAGTGCCACCAAAAGGCTCAGGAACTGGAAGCTCCTCTGCAGGCTGGGGTGTAAGGTGGGCTGCCAGCAGGAGGACTGCATGAATGCAGGTATATGACAGAGCGAGCCTTCCAGAGCCCACCAAGTAGGGACAGTGACTGACAGCTCAGTCACATAAGTGTACACCGTCATGGAATTCAGAACAACACCAAGGATAAAGACAAGATCCTACAAGCTTCCAGAGGAGAAAACAGGTCACACACAAAGGATCAAGAATCAAAATGGTATCAGATTTCTCAACTACTAGAAGCTAGAAGACAATTAGGCAATGCCTTTGAAATTCTGATATAAAATTATGTCCAACCTAAAATTCTAAACTCATCCAAACTGTCAAATTGGAGTGAGGTTAGAAAAAAGATATTTTTAGACAGGCAAGGCCCCTCAAAATTTACTTCCAAGGTACTCTTTTTCAGGAAGCTACTGGAGGATGTGCTCTATTAACAAGGGAGTGAAAAACCAAGAACTAGGAAACAGGGGCATCAACACCACCCCCCAGGGGGATGGTTAAGGGCAGTCCCAGGATAAGTGCAGGAAAGCAGACCTGGACAACCATCACATGGGGCAAAAAGAGGGAGGGCTCCAGGAGAGACATCAACAAGAGGGATGAAAGGAACTGACCGCCATATTGAGAGCTTCTGTCACAAGATTTAGGGCAGGATTAGTTATGGGAACACTGAAAGTAAGCAAGTGAATAAACAGGGCTACTATAAGCCCTAGGAAAATACAAACAGCAACAAAAAATGTAGGGGATCTACCCAAGAGAAATGAAAACATATGTCCACACAAAAATCTGTACATAAAGGTTCATAGCAGCTTCATTCTTAATATAGCCAAAAAGCGGAAACAACCTAAATGTCCATCAACTAATGAATGGATAAACTAAACATGGTATATCCATACAAGGGAACACTATGCTGCAACATGGATGAACCTCAACAACATTACGCTAAATGAAGGAAGCCACATATTGTATGATTCCATTATATGAAACGTCCAGAGTAGGCAAATCTGGACAAACCTGTAAAGACAGACAGTAAATTAGCTCATGGAAAAGTTTCTTCGACCTTCTCCAAAGAGAACAGCTACCTCTATTTGCCGATCACCCACTCACTCCTAATTCCTTTCTGGTTTATCTAGCCTTGGAACCCTTCATCTGACTGCTCTGTCAAAGGGAGACACCTCCTAATTGCCAAATCCCATGACTCCTTTCATGCCTTGTCACCCTGGCTGTCCTCTGCAGCATTGTCTCCATCATCCACTAACCGCTCCTCCAAAAGCTTACCTCCCCTTAGTTTATTACACTACCCTCACCTGATCTGACCTCCTGGTTCTATCTTCTCCTCTCACCTCTATCCTCAACTCATCAACAGTGACTACTCCTCAATTTCCATCCCCAGTTTTGACCTTCTCCTGAGTATCTGCCTCCCGTTTCCTACTGGAGGGATCCTTCCCACCCCAGCACTTCAATTTCAGCCCATTTAAGACAAATTTTCATCATCTCCCCAAACCAGCTCTTCATGCTGGCTTCTGAACTTTCCTAATGCCCCAGGATCAAAGCCTTGATAGGATCTCAGAATTCCACCTCTGCTCTGCCTTCAGGGCCAAGTCTTCACTGAGATCACGTCCTGTCACGTCCAGCATCTTGCACAATGGCCACTTCCTATCCAAATCCCATCACTCTTAGTATCATTATCTCACACCCATACAGCTGCAGTTCCCTAATTGGTCTTCCTGCCTCTAATCTCCCTTGCCCATCACCACAGTTGAATTTTCTTAAAGCCCATGATTAATGTGTCATCACCCTACTTGAAAATCTTCAGCAGTTCTCTCCCTACATTCCACAAAACACCTGCAGCTGGTATGAAGACTCCACCATTTGGCTCCAACTCACCTTTCAGACCTTATCTTCTACTGTTTGCTTACACACACCACATACTCCAAGAAATCGCTAGTAATTATTTATTTCTAAGGCAGTTTGATCCTTCTCCTTCCACATGCTGCTTCCGCCACCCATTATTTTGGGTCCAGCAAAAAGGCCACCTCCATGACTATGCCTTTCCTGATGTCAGTGGAAGAAGATTCCACCTCTCTACCCTTTGAGAAGACTGGCTTATCACAGTGCATAAGGCCCTTTCTCATAATACAGATACCTACCACAAAAGAAATGCTCTAGATATTCTATCATAAGAGAACTGGGGGCCTGGGACAACAGAGCCTTCTGCAATGGAACAAAGCCCTAGAGATCAACTAACATGCATGCTCTGTTGGGCTTACAGTATGTTCCTAAAAAAAAAAAAAAAAAAAAAAAAACTTGAGCCAACATTTAAAAATCTGGATATTTCACATAAAAATCCAGACCTGGGCACCTCTTGAAAAAGAGATGCTAACTCCTCTTCCAAGAGGCCTCTCTTGCCTACCGGATCTAAATTAGGCTACCCCAGTCACTCTCTACATCATGGACCATTTTATTTTCTTCATAGTGCCCTGCCAAAAGTGTGTTTATGTTATTTGTTTAGCTTGTGTTTCCTCCAAGAACTTAAGAGAACTTGTCTATCTTGTTCAAAGTTATCCTCAGTACTTTGTCCATCATAGCGGTATTTAGAAGCCACTCACGAGATGTGCTGAATGAGTGAATGGATATGGCTTCCTTGGGTCCATACCCTCCAAGGGCACTAATGGATTGCAGCAGGACAGATGTTGCCAAATGGATTCTTGCCCACCCTGGACCCCCTGGAGGTAGACATGAGCTCTGCAGGTTGTAAGTACCGCCTCCCCACCCCCCCCCCAACATACAAAGGAAGTATATGTATTCATACCCAGGGTCCTTTCTTCCTCACCTGAATGGCTCCTTTTTGCACACTGGCTGGCCACTCCTGATCTAACCCAACCCCAAGGGCTGTGTCTAACACAATTTAAAACCCTGCCTGACCTGCTGTATTCCACAGGCATTCCACAAATATTTAGTTCTAGGTGCAAAAAATACAGCATGAACAAAACAAAGGCCCTGGCCTGCATGGAACTGACGTTCTGGAGGGGGAATGGATGCGGAAGTATTCAAGGATATTTGTATCTGCAGACCACTGGCCTTCAGCTTTCCCTACCCTTCTTGTCCTCCAAGGCCCATGTCAGGGCCACCTCCTCAATGTGGCCTTCCTGGTAAGCCAGCCTTTACCAAGCTCCCTCAGTGCGGACTTGCACTTACTGCTCTGAGCAATTGTGAGTTGTTCTACACTTAGCACTACAGTTTTACTGTTATTCATCTCAAACTCCATGAGGCCATAAAATTCTGTCTTTCCTATCTTTCATGTTCCCTACAGCTGAGAAACCACAGCTGGGACTTGAACACTTTTTGACCAATTGAAGACAAGGAGCCACTTTTTCCAAAATCTGATATGGGGACCTGTGAAGCCACTGAATCATTGTGGTAGTTTCCAGAACATACATTTTACTCAGAAATCTATGGGGATAAAGTTAACACTTAACCAGTAGGTAATTTAACATATTGCCAACTAAGACAAATACACACAGATTATGGAACGGGAATGCACAATGCACAAGAATTTCTTTGTGTGAGCTTGCTGGTAGGCAGCTTTGGACATACTTTCTACTGGCTGTGTAACCTTGGGTAAGTTAACGAACCGCCTTGGGCCTCAGTTTCAGGACCTATGAGAGTTGTATAATATAATGGTGGTTCTCAACCCTAGGATTGAAAACATGAATGTGCATGAGTGCTTAACACAGTGCCTGGCACATAAGTGCTCAAAACATATTAGCTGCCCTTGTTAAGTTCCAAGAACCTTCCTCTTCCATTTGTTAATACATCTCTGTATTTAGGAGCACTTAGTGGAAAAGTCTGTGGTTAGACTTGGGGCTTCAATTAAGGGTCTTACCACACTGCCCAGATGACCAAAAAGGGTAAGCAATGACAGGCCAAGGGGTGAAATGTTACAGAAGCAAAATGGGAAAATGGAACCCTTTTCAATTAGCTGCTGCCATTTATCTCTTCCTCAAGAAGAGAATCTTCCACTACCTTCCTTTCTTCATCTGTACAATGAGGTGTAGCCATCATATCTGGCTGCAACGCTGTAGTGAGATCCTGGACATAAAAGCACTTTGTAAACTCAAGAGCACAATGCACCTGAGTTACTGCTTAACAGCATGGGTTCTGGACAATCTAAGATGAGTGACCTTAGACAAGTTAACATCTTCTAGCCTCAGTCTCCTGTAAAATAGGAGCAATAAGAATATCCATCTCATGGGATTGTAGTGAGGAATAAGTGAAACAACAGAAAGTATCTCGGCCTAGAATATCAGAAGAGCCCGACTATTTACAGTTATTATTATGATTACTAACCTATTCATTGGACTCCTCACCCCCAGGGGTCAAGTGAAAGCCTGATGTAGCCACACCAACACTAGCCCAGGAACTGGGCTCTGCAACCAGCTGGGTGACCTTGGGCAAGTCGCTGACCCTCTCCAAACTTTGGGTTCCCATGGTGACAAAATGAGAGCATTGGAAGAGAGGATCCCTGAGCTCCTTCTAGCTCTTCCACTCCGCTGTTAAGGTCGCCAGAACAAAGGCCACCCGCTCCCCAGCCTGTCCTCGAGGGGCCACAACTCGAAATTCCTGCTGCTCGACTCCCTTTGTAGCGCGACAGCAGGAGCGCCCGGGTCTCCATCCCGGAGACATGCGTCCACACTCCGCTGCCACCGCTCGCTTCAGCAGTAACTTGCTTCTACAGCCCCTCGCTGCCCAAAGTTTCCCCGAGCACCGGGAGACGCAGCCATAGGTCAACCGCAGGAAGACCAGGGGTGGGAGCGCGGAGCCTGAGGCCATGGTCCCGGGAATCCCAAAGCTGCCCCGCGCCCGGGCGAGGAGTGACAGGTGCGACGCGGGACGGCGGGGCAGCGGGACCTCGGGCGGCGCGAGGGGGGCGGCGGCCCGGCGCTCTCCTCAGGCCGCTCCCGCTGGGCCCCCGCGACGCCTCCGACTCCGCGCTCCGGCCCCACGACTCTTGCTCCGCTTCCAGACACGCGGCGCCCGGAGCGGATCCCACGGCCTGCGGAGCGGAGCTGCCGGGCGGGGGCCCAAACCCGCAGCGCGGGGACAGGTTGGGGACCGCCCGGGCGACCGCATGTGCTGGTTCTTCCCGCGCGAGCCGGGGCCGCCGGGGGGGGGGGGGGCGCACGCGCACCCGCGCGCGCCGCCGTAACCCCTTCCTCCCCGCGCGCCCCCGCACTCCCACCCACCCACCCACTCCTCACCGTCGATGTCCCCCAGGGTCAGCTCGTCGCCCAGCTCCGTGAGCGTCTCCATGGTCTCCAGACCGCCCAGCTCGCCGCTCTCGTCCATCGCCCGGCTCGGCGCGGAGGCCCCCCTGCCGTCCCGCTCAGGGAGACGCGGGGGCGGTGCCGCCGCCACAGCCCATGACACCCGACAGCCCCTGCCCGGTACCGCCTCACCGGCTGGTGCCAGCCGCCGCCATGTTTGCGCCGCGCGGGAGGGGGCGGGGCGGGATTCCCCCGCCCCCACCCGCGCCCTCTGCGGCCCCGCCCCCAGGCCGCGCGCCCCCTTGTTTGTTGTCAATGGGACCAGGGTCGCCGTGGCCAATCGGCGCGCGAAGCGGCGCGTGGGGTGATGGCGCGTCATCGATCAGCAGCTCAGATTTGCATAGCGAGGCCCCGCCCCTCGCGGCCTAGTAGCGACAGCAAGGAGAACCCTCTAGGTCCTCAGCCCAACCTCCTTCTCCTAACTTAAAGGAGCCGCTCCGTTTTCCGTTGGGTCTGCTCCACAAGCTACCCCCTCCACCGGCCAGGGGTTGAAGGGTTAATACGCTTCACCCCCGCCCCCTGGTCGCCCCCGGAGCAAGTTGTAAGCACATTACATCATGTTCCCAGCGGCCCCCCCCCACCCCCGCCTGCCCGCCAGGGAGAGCGGGTAGGATCAAACCTGGCCACCCCAGTGCTTGAGAGGAGTCGCGTTCCTCCCAAGCCCCTTACAAAGGCGGAAACAGAGGCTCCGCGCTGCCCGCGAACTGTCCAAGTGCGGAGCGCATATTACAACCTCTGCGCCTTTGCACCTGCCGCGACGACGCGCATGCTCCAACGGTTCTCGCCCTGGTGCCTCGGAACCGCCTGCAGACTTTCAAAATAATGCCGCTACCCAGGCCACCACAGGCCTCCTGAGGTGGGGCCCGGGCACGAGCATTTTGATAAAGTTCTGCAGGGACTCTGATGCGCAGCCCACCCGCGGATTCCCATTCCTTCAAGCACCTCACTGCCCCATCTTGCAGCTGTAGATGTAAACGAATATGCAAACTTCTAGGAATGTATCCTAAGGAATAAAATGTACGAGTGCTTAAAGAAGTGCACAAGTATGTGTGTTCAAAGATGGCCATCACAAATCCTCTGTAACTGGGAGAAATTGGGAAGCCCAATAAGGGACTGGATGAATCCACACAATGGAATACCATGGCATCGTTAAACATTACCTACATAAATGTATGTCTATTGACAAAGACTTTCACAATATATTGTTAAAAAGGAAAAGTGTGTTTCCTGCCAGTCTGTGAGAGGCAGCTGTTGCTTTGCGGTTAAGAGTGCACAGGTGTGTGGAGGCAGACATATGGATCCACTCATGCAGTGTGACTTGGGGCTGGTTACATAATTGCTCTAAGCCTCAGTTTTGTCACCTCTAAAACGGGGAAATAGTGCCCCCTCATAGTTGAGAAGATTAAATGAGATTGCACATTCTTCTGACAATATTTATTGGACATCTCTGTGGCAAAAAGACAGTTCCTGCCCTCTGAGGGCTTCCAGTCTAGTGAAGAAAACAGACATTAAACAAAAACAAAAATAAATAATAGATAATGGTACAAATGATCAAGGGAAAGTAAGGCTGTGGTGAAACTAACCAGGAACCTGACTTGGGATGTCAGGAAAGGTCTCTGACATTTAACATAAAACCTAAAATTATGAGGAGAGAACTGCGTCTGGTATAGCGAGGGGAACAGACAACATGGACAAAGGCCCTGAGGCAGAAGGAGCTGTTGCCAGCCAGCACTTGGCATAAGGCCTGGCATAACGTAAGTGCCCATATAAGGTAGCTACCGTTATCCAAAAAATAGGGATCTACGTGCTCTATGATGGGCAAAAGAAGCCCCAACAGCTGAGTGTCAGTCACGGTTATGGGAGTGGTGGGATTTAGGATGAATTTTACTTTCTTCTTGGCATTTCAGTATTGTCTAAATTACTTTTTATTTTTTATTTTTTTGGTAAGGAAGACCAGCCCTGAGCTAACATCCAATGCCAATCCTCCTCTTTTTTGCTGAGAAAGACTGGCCCTGGGCTAACATCCGTGCCCATCTTCCTCTACTTTATATGGGACGCCGGCACAGCATGGCTTAACAAGCGGTGCCTTGGTGCATTCCCGGGATCCGAACTGGCGATCCCCAGGCCGCCGCAGCGGAGCGCGTGCACTTAACCGCTTGCACCACCAGGCCGGCCCCTAAATTACTTTTTATAATGAACATGTGTAACATAAGGAAGTGTCTTATTTTTGGAGGAAAAAAAAGGCAAGAACATTCTCTTCATTGTGTACATGCAGGAGAGTTGGCGTAGACTATACCAGTCTCACCCTGAAACAGAAAACCAAACCCTGCTGCCTTGCTCTGGACTGAGCACTGAGCTGGACAGTGCCATCTTCAACTGCACCTCAGTGGCTCTCACAGGGCTCCCCACACTGCAGGGTGACTGTCTGCTGGCCTACCATACGACTCACTTTGGTCCAGTGCCCTCCCATCCCATACCAGAGCCTCAGTAACCCCCCGCTGAGGGCTGCCCGAGCACCAGGAGCAAGGTGGGCACAGAGCCTCCCACTCTGCAGCTGTTCCCACGGCTCCCGCCTGAACCTGCCCCAGAGGCTGTGGTGCCTAGCAATAGGGACCAAAGTGGCCTGAGGGGACACAAATGAAGGCTCAGCAGAAACTGTGCAAGAAAGATGGCTGCACTAGACCTAGCCTCAGCAGAACACTGACATTCTCCCTCTGGCCCTGGATACCACCTAACTGAACATCTCTTCCAGTTAGCACTTGCCCTGGCCAGGAGAACAGAGGCTGGTGCTCAGGGGTGGAGCAGCCTTAGACATGTCACTCCACAGGACCTGGGTTCTTCATCTGAAAAGGGTAGGATTGGACTAGATGACCATTATGTCCAGACATCCACCACAGAGTGGGCACTGACTACAGGTCACAGAAGAGAACTTGGCATGTTTTTTCATTTACTACCTTTCACGCCTCCCCTTTTAGGCCTCTGCTCACAGTGCCTGTCTCCTCCCTCCTCCCGCAATCTTTTAGGATTCAGTTCAGGTGTCACTTCCTCCAGGATTAAGCAAGAGCATGTACCCCACAGTTCAATCCAGAGGTGAGGCTTGGGGGTGGAAAATAACAAGTTATGATTTGGATAAGCTAAAACATAAGGACTGAGGGTTATCAGGTGGCAACAGGGCAGGTGCCATCAGCTTTGGGGTCTGAGGATGCAGTCGCCAAGAAAAGAGCAGAGAGGAGAGACTAAGCTAAAAAACTCTTCATTTAAGGGGCAGGTGAAGAAAGAGGAATCAGGAAAAGCTAGAACAGACTCAGACTGAGGGTAGAGAATGAGGACAACAGGTGGCCCAAAGCCTGGGAGGCTCATCTCAAGGGGGAGGAGCTGTAAACAGCACCTCTCTGAGGGCAGTGACCTGGGACTGCAGAGGAAGATGTGGGGCTGGGATAAGGAGGGAAAAGGGCTGTGGACGGGGGAGATTTTACCCCCAGGGGACATCTGGCAATGTCTGGAGACATTTTTGGTTGTCAACTGAGAGATTGCTACTGGGACCTAGTGGATAGAGGCCAAGAATGCTGCTAAATATCCTACAACACACAGGACAGCCCTCCTCACATACACAACAAAGAATTATCTGGCCCCAGCTGTAAATAGTGCCCATTGTTGAGAAACCCCGCCTTAGAGGATATTGGGGAACTCCCCGACTCTCCAGGGGTGCCTCAGATTGGGCCTGGTAGACAGAAACAACGTCCAAGACCACGGTGAAGACATCACTGTTGCCACCACTGGGCACCCCTGGCGCTGGTCTGGCCACTAGAATCCCCCCAGTGCTGCCACTGCCTCCAACCAGCACAACTCCCACACAAGCTGGTGCATCTGGTTGGTGGCGCTTCAGTCACAGAACCGAATCCTAGCTGCAAGAAGGCTGGACAAAGAAGTGCCCTCAGGCCTTTATAGGTCCTGGTGGGGCAGTGGGCAGGTTCTGCCTGTAGTAAGACTCACGGTGGAGTTCCGAGAACAAGTGACCACAACAATCAACAATGGCAGCAAAGGGAAGGAGAAGGGGAGAGCAGAGTGGCTCTGTTTGTTTCTTTGAAGGTGTCAGACGGGAAAACTTGGGCCCATTTGAGGGCGGAGAGGAAGGGATCAGCCAAGATGGCGAGGCTGAAGGTGTTGAAGGAAGAGCCCAGGAGGATGGAGGTGCCAGATGCGGCAGAGGTGAAGACAGGTAAGACTGGGGCCCTCTCTTTGTCTGTTCATACAGTGGGTGCTCAACAAATCTCTGGGACAAAGAACCATCAGAGAAGGGCACCTGTCACTGAGAAGCCCAGCCTCAGAAAAGCAGTTTAGGGTTGGGCAGAGTTCAGACATTATCAAATTCATTTTGCCAATGAAGCCACAGAATAGGGAAGGGGTGGGCCAGGGTCCCTCAGCAAGTCTGATGGACTGAGACAAGACTCGGGTCTCCCTCGGGCTTTGTCAATTGTGGGGGGCTGGGGGTTCTGCGGATGGTCGTGTCTCTATCCCCTTTGAAGAGGCAGACCCTTGCTTGGCAAGGTCAAAGAGACAGGGCTAGAATTCCCACCAGAGCCCCTCCCTCCTTTGCCTGGGAGGGGCACGACTAAAGGGCAGCTGCCCACTCAGGGTGTACCTCCCTCTGAAGCTTCCCTGCCCTATGGCCACTGGTCTCTGCTTGCACACCTCCTGAGACAGGGAGCTCACTGTCTGACCAATCCTGGTCGGGGCCGCCCTGCCATTACAAAGCACATCCTCCTGCAGAGCTGCAGCCTATCCCCCCAACATCCCCTACCCACAGGCTAAGGGTCTCCCAGCGTTGTCAGAGAGGAGAGGTTGACTCTTCCCTGCACCTGCTCAACGACTGTTCCCAGATACCTGAGGACAGAGATCATGTTGCTCTAAGGTCATCTTGGGCTAAACACCCTCCCAGGACACTTCTGGTCCCTTCTCAACACTGATCCTTTGTCAAGGACAATGCTGAGAAAGGAAGAGGAGGCCTAAGCCAAGTCCTTGCTTCACTACCTGGCCCGGGCCGGCGGTTCCTCCTGATGGGGCAGGAACATCCTCTAAGGTGGTCTCTACATCTCTCAGGGTCCCTGGTCCCACCACCCAGGCCCCTCATCACCTGCCCAGTGGAAGGGTACACAGATCCCTGGGGCCCAAACCAGCCCCAGTTAGGCCAGAGGGTTTGCTGGCTTTTATTATGTCTCTGCCAGGGGCTGGGGGCTGGGACCTGTGCCAGGTGGCTCAGTGACACAGTGGGGCCAGCAGCAGGCAAGGCACCTCCACACATGGCTCAGAGCCTGGCTCTGCTGCCTCTCCACAAAGGGCAGCAGCCAGCTGACCACTGGTAATAACCCATGGGGAGGGTCTGGCCCAGGATCCCTCCTGCCTCCCCCAGTATCTCCACAGGGTTAGGTCTGCAGCATAGCATCCTCCGAAGGCCCCCTCGACACCCCCTCCAGGGAAGCCCCTGGGAGGAAATCCAGCCTTCTGTGGCCCAGTCCTCTGAGCTGCAGCTCAGAGCCAGCCGCAGGAGACCAAGCAAACGTGGCCTCGCCTCTCACAGGGGCCGGCTCTCACCACCAGTCGATGTCGCTGAGCCCTGGCCACGCTGCCTTCTCCTGGGCCCCTGAACCCTGGACTGCTCCAGGCTTATAACTCAGACTGGGATCGTGAGATCCGCGGGCCTTTTCGGATCTCTTTCCGCTTCTCCTCTTTCTTCCGGCGTTTCTCCTCTTCCCTCAGGGCCTTCTGGAAAGGGTCGGTGCTGGAAATGAACTGAGGAGAAGAGCAGAGCAGTCCGAATTAGTTTGCCGGCAGCTAAGAGTCTGAGCTAGGCCCCTGCAGGCTGTGGGGACAGGAAGGTTGCTTAGACATAGGCCCTGCCCTCAGGGAGCCCACAGACATGGAGACAGTTAAATGGGCTCTGGGAAAACTGCTGAGTGGGTCTTGCAAGATAAGCAGTAGCTTGCCAAGCAAAGAGAGTGAGGGAAGAGAAGGACATTCCAGGGAGAGGGACAGATGCTGAGGGGTGAACCTGCACGGGGCATCTGAGAAACAATAACTAGACTCCTCGCAGGGTGAGGGGGCTGAGTGCCCAAGACAACCACAGACCCCCAGAGCCCTGGCTGCCACATCCCTGAGTAGGAGGGGAGGGCGGCCAGCGAGAGTAAGAGACAGCAGTGTCTTGCTGCTTGCTAACAAGTTGCAGCATCCAGACAAGGGAGTACACAGGAAGCAGATGGATCAGAGGTCAAACTGGTAGACTCTGAAAAAGAGGTGGGAGGAAGAAGAGAAGACAAGACGATGGTGCCCAGGACATTGCTTCCATAGTGGGTAGATGGTGGTGCCCGGCGAGGAGGTGGAACACAGGGCAAGCTAGGGTGGGAGGAGGATGAGGACTTCAGTTGGGGCATTCTTCAAGTGCAATCCCCAGACCCTTTGCTCTTCTCCCTCTGCTCCCTCCAGACTGGCTCACCTAAACCTATGGCTTCTGTTACGCCTATGTGGTCAGTTAGGCCTCAAATCTACACCTCCAAATCTAAACGCATGACACCTCCACTAGGATGTCCCAAAGGTGCCCCTTACTTGGCATGGCTCCATCTCCCCCAAACTCAGTCCCTTTCCAGAGACCCTGACCTCATGAACAGTGGTGCCCCACACCCCAGTCTAGGTGAGTAGGGCAGAAACTGAGAGCCCCCATCTCCAGCCCTCTCCTTCCACACTGAGTCCACTGCCAAGGCCTGGCTCATTCTAACCCCTAAGTCTCTCTCAAACCCATCTACTATTCTCTGTCTCTCCTATCACTACTCCCATCACCACCTCCACCTCTCTCCAGACGACTCTGGGAGCCTCCCAAGGTCTCTCCACACTCACTTTGGTCCCTCTCAAGCTGTTCTCCTCACTGCAGTTAGATCTTTTCAAAATGCAAATGTGACCCTGTCACACCCCTGCTTAAACCCTTCCATGACTCTCCATTACTCAGGATAAAGTTCCACACGGCTGCACCTGCAGGTCCACCCTGCCCACCTCTCCGTTCCTCCCTCACACTTCCTACCTTTTGGTTCTTGGATTCCCTGTGCGCTCTCACTTCCAGGCCCCTGCAAATGCTGTGGCCCAGGCCCAGAATGCTCTTTCCAGCCCCCGCCCCCTTTGCCACATTAACTCCAGCTCAGCTGTCACTGCCCTGGGGGACCTGCCCTGACTCCTGTCTGGGGTAGGGACCGCCTCCTTCTCAGTGTTTCTCCCTGTGACCACCTGCTTTGTGCCTGTCGCCCCAAATGGATGGCACATTCCATGACAGGAGGATCGTGGCAGGTGTTGCTCACTGTGCCATGAGCCCCTAGTGTGGGGCCTGCCTGGCTTATAGATGGCACTCAGTATGTATTTTTAAAACGAATGAATGAATCATGTTAGCATATGAAAGACAAGAGTACCCAAAACTCAGGTAACTATGTTGTAAAATATGCCCATTTTATCTGTTCTTAGGGCAAATTTGACAAATGTTTGATCAAGGTAGACACTAAAAATAAACCAGGAGCTCCACCTTGTGGAGTAATCTACCTACCAAGTTAGATTGAACCATGAGTCTGGAAGATCAAGTGATACTAAAGTGTGGTCCAGAGAGGGTATGATATGTTCAAGTCACACAGCAAGAGGGAGGCCCAAATGGGACTAGCCTCCAGCCTCCCACCTCCCTGCCTAGTGCTTCCCCGACTACACGCTGCCTCCTATCCCTACGACTTAATTCTGATCCCCTTGGGAGGGGTGAGGAGCTGGGAGACCCATCAGGACACAGAGGACCCCATACCCTCTGGCTCTGGCTGGGGAAGAGCAAGTCAAGAGATCCTGGCCCCTCCAGCCCCAACTGGCTCAGCCTCATCAGGGGAAACTAAACCTAAATGGGTCAGAAAAGAAACACTACCTACCCCTTTCCCAGATCCCTTCCTCACTAGGCCTAGCTAATGCTAGGCCTAACCTCAAGCGGGCCCTTTGTGCTGCCTGGGAATCCAGGACATTCCCCTGGTCCGCCTGCTCTCCTAGACATACCTTCTTCTCCAGCCTCCTCACTCGCAGACCGTGACCTTGCTTCCTATTTCACAGAGAATGGAAGCACTCAGGAGACAACTTCCACAAGCTCCCACCGCCACACCCAACAACCCGTTTGCTTCTGTGCCCACACTGCTCTTCCAGGCAAGGCTGACCCTTCCCCTCGGCACCAGGTCTTTTTTTTTTTTTTTGTGAGGAAGATTGGCCCTGAGTTAACATCCCTTGCCAATCTTCCTCTTTTTGCTGAGGAAGATTAGCCCTGAGCTAACATCCGTGCCCGTCTTCCTCTATTTTACATATGAGACGCCGCCACGGCATGGCCTGATGAGCGGTGCATGGGTCTGTGCCCGGGATCCGAACCTGCGAAACCGGGGCTGCCAAAGCAGAGCACGTGAACTTAACCACTATGTCATGGGGCCAGCCCAGGGCACCAGATCTTTTCTCCTTCCTCACTTCCTTGGGGATGAGGCTCCAGCAATTCTGCTACCCCTGCACCATCACAGTTCTTCCTCCCTAATGGGTCTCTCCCATCTGACTAAAATTTCTCCCGGAACCCACACTCCCCACCAGCTATTCTCCCATTGGTCTCCTCTTGAAAACAAAACTCTCCAAAAGGATGGTCTGTACTTGCTGCATCTATTTCCTTTCCTCTCTCTCAAAATCCAATCTTTTGTCCCCACCACTCCACCAAAACAGCTTTTATTAACATCTCCGATGGCCTGTCTCCAGGTTGCTAAATCCAGCAGCCAATTCTCAGTCCCCATCTTCCTTGACCTTCCAGCAGCGTTTGACAGGCCAATGACTCCCTCCTTCCTGTAACTTTCCTCACGTGGCCTCTGGGAAACAACTCTCTCTTGGGTTTGCTACTATCACACTGACTGTTCCTTCTTGGGGTTCTTTGCTAGTTCCTCCTCACTCTCTCCCCTCTAACTACAGGCACATTCCAGGTCTCAGTTCGCAGACCATTGCTCCAACTGTCCTGACCCCCCACCCTCCCCAAGTGATGGGACATGATCTGTCCCAGGGCTCTCGATACCTTCTTCATAGGCATGACTCTCACATTTGTAGCTTCACTTTCAACCTCTCTTAGAGTCATATATCCAATTGCCTCCTTGACATCTTCATTCAGATGCTCACCAGGTCCAGAAACAAAGTTTTAATCCCTGATTCAGCCCTCAACCTGGTCCCACCAGTCTGCCCACTTTAGGAAATGACAGCCCCATTCTTCCACACACTAGGGCCAAAACTCTTCGAGCCATCAATGCATCCCTCTCACTCCACATCTGCTTCCTTAGCAGATCTTATTGGCTCTACCTTCAAAACAGAACCAGAATCTCACTATTCCTCACCAGCCCCACTGTAATCACCCTGATTCAAGTCACCATTAACTCCTAAATGGACAAGCACAGCAGCCTCCTCCCCAGTGTCCCTGTTTCCACCGTGGTCCCCTAGACTGTTCTCCACACAGCAGCAGGCTGATCCTTAAAGGGGTAAGTCAGAGCTCATCACCCTGCTCTCCATGTCTTGGAGTCAATGCCAAAGCCCCTGAGAAGACCTCCAAGGGTCCTGTGATCTGGTCTACAACTCTGACCTCATCTTCTCACACTCCCCACCCCTCCAAATATGCTTCCAATTCAGGGCCTTTGCACTTGCTGTTCCTTCAGCCTGGAATGTTCTTCCCCCAGATACAAGGCTGGCTCCCTCACTTGTTTCAGGTCTTTTCAGTCAGAACTTCTGTGCCCAAGTCATGTGAAATAGCAACTATACTCCCACCTTATCCCTGGAATTCCTGCTTTTTTCTCCATAGCCCTTGTCATCACCTACCATATTATATATTTTTAATTGACTGTCTGTCTCTCCAACTAGAATGCCACTCCCAGGAGACAGGGCTAGCCTGCTTCTCTAGCGGCTGGGATTCAGTAGATGCTCACTAAATGTTGAATAAATGCATGTGCTATGCCTCTGAGCCTTTATGCAAGCTAGTCCATCTGCCTGGAAGGTCTTTCCTGAGCTAGTCCACCTGGCAACTCTTTTTTTTTTTTTTTTTTAATAATTTTATTTATTTATTTATTTTTTCCCCAAAGCCCCAGTAGATAGTTGTATGCCATAGGTGCACATCCTTCTAGTTGCTGTACGTGGGACGCAGCCTCAGCATGGCCGGAGAAGCGGTGCGTCAGTGTGCGCCCAGGATCTGAACCCGGGCCACCAGCAGCAGAGCGCGCACACTTAACCGCTAAGCCACGGGGCCAGCCCCACCTGGCAACTCTTACTTGTCCCAGAGCCTCCACCACCTACCTGCTGCAGCTGAGTCAGGCTCCCTCTCAGGGGTCCCAAGGCTCATCACACTTCCCTCATCCATTGATACAGTGATCACACTGGATAGGGACTGTGTTTCCCTGCAGCCTTCCCCAATAGACTGAGCATCTGAAGAACAAGGAGAGGGCCAGATCCCTCTGGACAGGGACAGTGCCCAGCACACAGCCTGATAGGAGTTGGCTTAGTGATGGGTACTTAGGCAGGAGAGGACTCTCAAAACACCAGCATGGAGGGAGTGCATGATGGGAGCTGAGCAAACCTGGGCTGCTGCTAATGGATGAGTCCACACTGGATACCAAAATGTGACTAAAAACTTTGGACTGTCCCCAGCCAATGAGAAATAAGGAAAGTAGGTTGCTGCTATGGTTATGTCCAAGCAGAACACATGACGATGAAGTTAAACTAAACATATCCTGGCACCCATTCTCTCTGTGGCCCATGCTCTCACCGTCCTCTTGTATGAGAGGCATTCGTGACCGGCAGGGCAAGGAGAGCCAGCGTCACAGCAATAAAGCATCTCCTTGGGCGCCCCCTCATTGGGAAAGGCAATCTGCCATGGCCTTGAGCATCCCTGCATGTTCTTGCTGGGTACACCGAGAACACAGCCCTGACTGTGTTCTACCCGGGCCATTTATCAGGGTTGTGATTGCAGCAAGAAACCTTGGGGGATGTGTCATCTCAGTTTTACACGAAGGGGTGGCAACTACCCTAGTGGGGAAAACTGTAACCCCCACTCTGCTGCCTGAAGCAAAGCCACCGGCTCAACAGGGCCCACGATTCAGAGGTTCCCCTAAATACTCAGGCCTAGTCCACTGATTGTTCACCTAAATTAAGAGCTAATGGTGCTGTGCAGAAAAGAGTTAACACAGCCAGTCTGACTGCTATCCTTGAAATGCCTGCTTCCAAGGTTAGCCCTTGGCTGATATCTGAGAACTTGGATTGTGGAAGGGCTCGCACCATGCTAATTGGTAAGAGTGGCTCACTGTGCCTAACCTGTTTGTGTAAACAATGTGTTTTATGCTAAACACCTGCTTTCCTTCTGGGAGTCTGGAATTTTGGTATGCGGGAGGCAGAGGGTGCCCACATGACCAGCTCCCAGTAAAAACTCTGGGCACTGAGTCTTTAATGAGCTTCCCTGATAGACAACTTTTCACACGTGTTGTCACAACTTGTTGCTGGGGGAATTAAGTGTGTCCTGTGTGACTCCATTGAGACAGGACTCCTGGAAGCTTGCACCTGGTTTCCCTTAGACTTCATCCCCGGCACCCTTTCCCTTTGCTGATTTTACTTTGTATGCTTTCGCTGTAATAAATCATAGCCGTAAGTACTAAGTATACACTGAGTCCTGTGAATCATCAAACTCATAGTAGTTCTGGGAACCCTCGACACAGGTGTCTGGACGGCCATCCAGCCCCAGTGACAACGCTGGAAGACTAACTGCCATAAAGGCCAGTCAGACAATGATCTCAATTAAACACCATCATCTGGGCCAGCCCCGGTGGCCTAGTGGCTAAGTTTGGGGTGTTCTGCTTCAGTGGCCTGGGCTCGGTTCCCGGGCACAGACCTACACCACTTGTCTCTCAGTGGCCATACTGTAACGGCAGCTCACATACAAAATAGAGGAAGATTGGCAACAGATGTTAGTCAGCTCAGGGTGAATCTGCCTCAGCAGCGGAAAAAAAAAAAAAAAAGCCAATAAGCGCATTTAGACTTAAAAAAAATTAAAAACGCAAAAACAAAAATGTGACCCTTGCATAGATGATAGGCATGTTATATTCCTAACGACCAGGCATGTTATATTCCTACCAACTGTTGTCAGTGTCCTAGCCATCTGGTCTGTCACTCAGAAGACTACAGACTGGTGGTTCAAAGACAGTCATCCCTCTTTGGGGCCACAAACTGTGAAAACAAATTGTGGTTGACAACTGCACAGTTCTGGTCACTCATTTAGATGCCTAGAGTAAGGCCCATTCTCTGATGAGACTGACCTGGATCAGAACATTGATAAAGGCTACATTGCCCAGTTGACTGGCATTGCCACCTAAATGCATCATTGTACTAGATGTGGCAACACATCCGCCACCATGGACTGGCACAAAGCAGAGGACTCTATTTCCAGTCTGACTACCTAGAGTCCCTGGATGGAATAGTATGGCCCATGTGGGCCAAGATGGGAGATATAATGCGTCTCTAAAAATTTTGTAAAAATGCCCTTGTCCCATTCACATCTGACCCTTCCGGACGAAAGGTCTAGGTGAAAGGGATGATTGGAGAAAAAGTGAAATTATAGATCCTAGGATATAACACTTGGATTTTGTAGCAATAATCCTGGCATCTGGAGAGGGGATGCCTTAGATCCCAGGAGGTGCGGAGAACAATTAATCCTCTTTGTCCCTTAGATCCAGTACCACCACTTCGCAAAACAATCCTAGGGTCTGCTCAAGCCAAGTGGCAGCTGCAGCTGACAATCTGACCAGCCGCTGGGTGTGTCATTCTCAACCACGTGATACGAAAACTCACATGGATACAGTCAGTACTGAACTATTCTGCTGTGCCTGATGCCATCAAAGGCAGCTCCTGAAGTGACCCTGGGCAGAAACACAGGCCAGTACAACCTTGTTTCAATCTGACAGATACAAATCTATCTGCTTCTCCTGATGCTTGAGAAGCCTTAGGTTATGCCATGCAGGACAACTGAGGCTGCAACTCTGTAGGGACATTGCCCTCAGGGCTCAGCCAAACACTGTAATGGTGACCCAAATCAAGTGTAACATGTGGGAGACAGTGGGCCATGGAATGTCTCTCCGGTGGGGATGAGGATTGCTTTGGGTCCATCCACTGCTCCCTGTAACGAATGACATCAAAGATCGGCAGGTCAGCCTAAACTCGTGTGTGGGTGGTAATGGGATAATAGATTGGCCTTAGACCACATTCTGATTGTGTAACATAAGACCTACTGGTCCCCCCAGGACTTATCACAGCTGGCTGAGTCCAGGACCCTGGAGCATATGGTTGAGATCAGTACTGCAGGGTGGCCTTGTCCTGCTCGAGTCCTGTTGATGGCAGCCTTAATCAAATGCAGTATGAGACAAATTGAACAAATGTGGTCCTAGCCTCTACTGGTAAGATTAATCAGACTGAATAGCACATTCATGTGGAAATTTGAGTCAAGCCAAGACATGGAGAGCTGAAGGACAGACTGTGGGGGAGGCAATCTGCCACGGCCCTGAGCGTCCTTACAAATTCTTGCTAAGTACACCAAGAATGGAAAGCCCCGACCACTCTGTACCTCGGCCATTTCTCAGAGTTGTATTTGCAGAGAGCAACCTTAAAGGATGAGGTGATGCCTGCCCCTAAAGAGTAAGTTTGCTTCTGTTCACTATAAAGGCCGTGAATTTCCCAATCTCGGTGTTCCTTGGCTTGATGCAAACCCACTGCACGTAGAGCATCTGCTTGGGCTCCTCTGTGTCACTGCTGTGGGACTTGCAGGGCAAGGGGAACCCACATGACCAGGCCAATAGGCTGGACACTGCTTTTGTTGTAATAAACTCTGATGTCTCTCACCTGTCAGCATCTGTGAAACAGTAGCAAGCTAGCTTGTTAGCCGCAAGAAGGGTAAAATCCTAGGCCCCTCACGGACCCTGATGCCCCCCTTACACCAGGGGAGAGCCTGTGACTTGAGTCTAGTCCTCTGGCCCTTCCTTCTTGCCCCTCTGGCCCTTCCCTGCCACCTCTGATCCCTTCCTCCCCTCTATTGTATATGTCCCCATCTGTCGTCCTACCCTGCAGCCTTCAGCCCTCAGAGCCCACCTCAGCCCCCTAGGATGAAAGCATGTGCAGGAGTATGGGACAGAAGCTTAAGGGCAGAAAAGAACAGCCTGACCTTCCCTGGCTTCCCTGACATTCCCTGACGATGTGCCATGCCTACTGTGCACTGGGTCAGGTGTATTCATAGCCTCTGACTGCCCCCACAGCTGGGGTCCACAACCCGTGAACAGCCTGAAGTTAAGACAGCAGCAGTGGCTTGTCCAAAAGCACCAGTGAGTGAGTGATGGTTCCCGGACCCAGACCCAGGCATGTCTGGCTCCAAGTCCAAAGCCGTCAAACTCCACCCCAGGCGCCTCAGCCCCTGCAGGACCAGGCCTCCCATGGCCCAGCAGACACAGAGCAAACATGGCCACAGGCCCCCACAGCTCACCTCTCTGCGGTCTACTTTAAATGGGTTCTGGAAGTCAGAGTCTTTCTCGCTGATCCCCAGCTCCTGGGCCATCTGCAGATGAGGAAAAGCTAGTCATCCTCTACTCTCTCCTCCCTCTTGCTCACCCACGGGCCACTCCCTCCATATTGGGACCCAGGTCCGAGGCTTGGGCAGATGTGAGCCAGGTGATGACCCCTAGGGACCCAGGTCAGCAGAGAACCCCTTGAGATGGCATCTCAAGGTGCCCTGAAGCTTATCACAGAAAACATAACCAAGAGCTCACACTCAGGCCCAACTGAAGGCAGATGCAAGGCTCACAGCACACCACAAGACAGAGAGCTCCCGGACCTCCTCCACCCTAGTCCTTACCAGGCTGAGGATGGGCGAGTGGGGCCCCTGGTCAAAGACGCCTGACTGGTTGCAGAAGCTGATGCCCCAGCGGATGAGGAGGTTCCAGTTGGAGTTGTGGTCAAAGTAGTGGTGCACAATCCTTGGGAAGCGCAGCACCACATCGCCGAAGAAGGCTGTGTTCTCCACCACTTGGGAGAAAGCTGGCAAGAGGACTCTGATGAGTGGCCAGGGTAGATGCCCTTCTACTGCCCTCCTGGCCAGCCCCCTGGCACCCTCCAGAAAATTGAGGCAAACCCACTAACCAGAGAAGGGAACAGTGCCTACTGCCCACAGGCTGCTGACCACATGTGCAGTGCATGCTAAGGGCTTTATGTCTACCAGATCACTGACTCCTCAAAACCACCTTTAGAGGCAGATGTGGCTGCTGTTCCCATTTTACATATGGGAAACTGAGGCTCAGATGGCTAGTGAGTGGCAAATCTGAGCTGCATACCCAGGCCATGCTCTTTCCCCTGCATCTCAAAGCTTAGAAGACTCCTTTGCCATGGGGACCAGAGAGGTGGATGTCATTTTGCACATGGAGGCATACGCATCGCATGAGGCTTTACTGGGCCTTACCTCCCCAACTTGGTATCCAAATGTCCAGAGCTGGCCCCTGGTACTATCACAACTACAGTGTCTGTCAGGGGTCAGGTGTGTTAGGATGACTAGGGAACATGTCAGGGTTGTTTTGTTTTTTTTGTTAATATTCTTCCAATTTTATTTTATTTTAAATGCTTCTTAAGTTCTTATTTTGAAATAATTTTAGACTTACATACTATACCACAAAACTCCTTCACTTGGCTTCCTCTAATGTTATCATTTTATATAATCATTGTACAACTATCTAAACCAGGAAATTAACATCAATAGAATACCATTAACTAAGGCACACTTTATTTGAATATCATCAATTTTCCCACTAATATCCTTCCTCTGGTCAACAGGTCAGTTTAGACTGAGTTTAGTGTCTATCATGATGGTAGGTCTCCCCGACCCAGACTAGCATGAAGAATAATTATATACCCAGCCCTGGCGGCAGCCCCTGTTCGAGCAACCCCTGCAGATAAGGCCCAGGCAGCCCTCACCAGTACTGGCCAGGCCACACACACAGAGATAAGCAAACTCCTCCAAAGATATGCCAGGTTGGGTCTGAGACAAGTGGGGCAGGGGCCTCTGGGCTTCAGAACAATCTTGAACCTCAAAGAACTCAGGAGTTAGCTTGGTTTACAGATAAGAGCCAGGGCAAACCAATTGTCCTCTTTCATCTGGAAAACAGAGGTAATAGTGCCTTCCTCAGAGTTACAGTGGAGACTAGAGATAATATTTGTAAAGTGCCCACCATTCAATATGTAAAGGCTGCTTCCATCCTCTCTCAGACAGGGTAATCTAAGAAATTTTATTGTTAGACTATAACCAGTTAATGAGGGGAAAATCACAACTGGAGAGAAATTCTTGGAAGAGGGGATGAAAGGGCACAGAACATTCTTTTATCTGATTTGTCTACATTTGTCCCACCCTGTCTCAAAAAGGATTTAAGGGGGTTGGGGCTTTTAGAACAGTAGTAAAGAACTGCTCCCACTGGCCAGTCACTTCGATAGGCCTCAGTTTTTTCTCCTGTAAATGGGAACAATCCTTGCCTTCTCTCCCAGAAGGGTCAGGGTGGTGGAGAAGGCAAGGAGCCCGGACTGGAAGTGGGCAGAGGCTCCTCCCTGGATCCCCTGCCCCCAGCACAGGACAGCACAAGGGAATACATCTGTGTCAGGAACACAGAAACTAGCTCTGAAGTGCCCATCCACCCACAGGGACCACTTGGAAGGTGTCATAAGAGGGTATTTCCAGAGAGAAAAAGAGTGACAAGAACAAGAGAGAAGAGGCAGCTAGTGAAGATCAAGGTGGTGGGAGGAGGAGAGGGCAAGATTGGGAAGACCATACCATCCTTCAGTTTCTCGTCCTGGGGGAAGGGCCCATCTGGGAGCACGTCTGCAGCAATGAGGACTGTCCGCGAGTCCTCCAGCACCTGAAGGAACGCCACCTGGGCTGAGTAGCTTTGCAGAGGCCTTCACAGACCAGCCCCAGCTCCATTTACTTAAACCCTACTTCCAATCTTTTGTGCATGCAGTTTCCCCCTCACTGAACACCATCCCCTTAGGGAACTCCTACTCATCCATCAGTGCCCAGATCAAAGACGAAGCCTGCCATGAGCTGTCCCCTGTCTGCACACACCTTAAAGAGCCCCTTGAGCATGACATCAAGGATCTTGTACTGCTGGTGGACATCATTCAGCTGTGCCAGGTTTTTCAGTGCCAACAGCTGCTCCCGTCGCTTCACCTCAAACATCTTCTTGTCTGAGTAGCATTAAGTTAAGGAGCTACACCGATAATCCTGCCTGGATAATCCAGTGGTCCTGATCCAGAGGGCCCATTCCTGACCAGCGAGTATCTGCAAGGGCCACAGATGCCCACAGCTGGGACCCCCTACACCTACACCCAGAACAAACTGTCTGAGAAGTGTACGAATCCTGCAATGTATCATTCATCCATTTCACAGAGGATTCCACACCCAACAGCCTGAACACAACCCTTAGGACCTGGCTCCTGCCCTCCTCTTCCATGGTTTTCCCATCATCTCTCACAACCACTCACTGTTCTCAGAACCTCTCCTCACACTATAGACTCTGCCTGGGATGCCCCTCACCCTTCTCCATGAGGTTCTATTCTTTCAAGACCCAGTCCAAAAGCCACAGCACAGTGTTTCTCCCTGCCCCCTCCCATGTTCCATTAGAGTGCTGATCACAGAGTACAATGTGAGGCCAGTGAACACCTCAAAGCCAGGGACTAGTCCTGACTCATGTTTATGTCCCCAAGGCGTGACCCAGAGTAGGTGGCCCAGTAGGCCAGGGCCTGCGTCTCCTCCTCCCAGGGTCTCACCCGCAAGGTGTAAGGTACATGTACAATCCTCAGAGCCCTCGTAGCTTGACAGATGTGTCTTGCCTTCTCCATTCAATATATGGGGAAAGTGAGGCTCAGAAGAAATTGACTTGATGAAAATCTGGTTAGAGCACCTTACCTTTTCTTCCCTGTTCCTGTCAGCTGGGTCTGCTCCATCCCTGGAATCCCCCAAGGGGTTCTGGGTACAGAGAGACCTCATTTATAGACCTCTCAGAAACAGCTCATTAACCCCACCTCGAACCTCAAAGGATACAGATCTCCAGGCTTGGGTCCAGGGAGGTCCTCAGGGTGCCTGTGACTCCTGTCCCAGAAAGTAGCAGGACAAAGAGGAAGGCCAGGAACTGAAGAAGATCCATATCCAAGACCCTGGAGCTAGGGAGTAACCCAGAGAAAGGAGGTGAGACCCAGAGCTTGGTGCTACATAAAATAGAGAGTGAGGGCCGGCCCTGTGGCTTAGTGGTTAAGTGCGCGCGCTCCACTACTGGCGGCCCGGGTTCGGATCCTGGGCGCACACCAACGCACCGCTTCTCCGGCCACGCTGAGGCCGCGTCCCACCTACAGCAACTAGAAGGATGTGCAACTATGACATACAACTATCTACTGGGGCTTTGGAGGGAAAAAAAAGGAGGAGGATTGGCAGTGGACGTTAGCTCAGAGCTGGTCTTCCTCAGCAAAAAGAGAAGGATTAGCATGGATGTTAGCTCAGGGCTGATCTTCCTCACAAAAAGAAAAAAAAAAAATAGAGAGTGAGATGAACAGTAACTTCCCCTGACACGGCATAGCCTCTACACACCAAGAACCCAGCTTTGGGAAGCCCTGGAGCCTCAGTCCCGAGCCCAGGGCCTGTGACCTGCAGACACACAATAAAGAATGGTAGGAGGGAGGGAGGAAGATAAATGTCAGCAATGCTGGATGCTTAGAGCACAAAGGTCAGCATCTGGAGCTCTGGGCTGGAGCCCTGGCTCTGCCCAGCTGTGAGACCTTACGTAAATTGCTCAGCCTCTCTGAGCCTCAGCTTCCTCATTGTAAAACAGGGATAAGGAGGTCACCTCCCTGCTGTAGGGAGGGAGGAATGGGTGAGGCACTGTGCCTGGGGAAGGAGGAGCTGGTCAATATCATTCCCTCTCAACACCCCCATCCTGGCCTCCCAGGACCATATCTGGTCAAAGAGGCCCAGGCAGTCAGAGAGGACGTAAAACTTCTGGGGTTTCCCTCCTTCTCTGACTTCTGTCATCAGAGAGAAAGAAGGGATGCAGGACAGGAAGGGAGGCAGCGTAGTCTTGGCGTAAGAGGGCTGCTACTCACTCACTTTGGAGCCACAGGAACCACAAGCAACACGTGCTCCTATTCAGGCAACACTCTCCAATTATTTACTGAGTACCCACCATGCTCTAGGCACTGTTCTAGAGCTGGGGATACAGCAGTGAACAAGACAAACAAAACGCCCTGCATTCGTGGTATTTACGTCCCTAGCAGGAGTAAGATACAACCAACAAACATGTAAAACAAGCACAGAAGGATGAGAGAGAGTGGGTGGGGTGCAATATTAAATACAGTGGTCAGAGAAGGCCTCACACTCAGATGACAGCTGTCCAATTTTACCCATGTGGAAACCAAGGCACAGGAAAGTGAGGCTGACTGCCCAGTCACTCAGCTATTCCCAGGCTAAACTGAGTCTAAAGAACATAGGCTATCTCAGAGCTGGCGACTGTTCTACCAGGACACCTGCCCTAGGGGAAAGATGCTCAGTTATTGACAGTGAAATCTCACAGAGGTCATCCAAAGGACCGCCCCCACCCCATGCGGATGAAACGACTGAAGCCTAGAGATGAATAATCAAATTCACCCAGGATCCCCCACCGCCCAATGTCACGCTCCCAAACTCAAAGCAACCAGACCGGGGCTAGGGCAGAACTTGGGGCCAGGGGCATATCAGATATAATGACTGAAGCAGAGAAGAAGTGGGAAAAGAAAGCTGAAAAAGCAAACTGCGTGGGGCGCATCTTGCTTTCTCTACTGTTCCTCCCACTTATCCCGCCTCTCAACCCCGCTCCCCGCCCCGCGAGTCCCCAGAGCTCGGCGTGCGACTGTGAAGCCATTCCGCAGAGGAAGCATGCTGGTGGCGGGCCCTGAGCTGCTACCCGCGCTCGCGGACCCAGGTTGCTGCCCCGAGCCTTTGGGGCTCCCGGAGCGGAGAACAAGTCTTTCCAATAAGGAGAGGCGTGCGGGACGGCGAATCTCTTCCCATACCCCGCTGAGGCCGGTTCGGGGTGGCGGCCTGCCCGCCCAACGCCCCCGTCCCCACCTACCAGGCCGTGCGGCGTGGGAAGGGGCGCGCCCTCGATATGCAACTTGGCTCAAAGGTCCACCGCGCGACTAGCAAAGGCGCACAACCCAAAAGTACCCGCGAGCAGCAGCTCGGGGACTGCCGAGCGCCGCCCCTCCCACCGCGCCGCTCCCGGCCAATGAGCGCGGGCCGCGACTGCAGCTCCGCTGACCTCACTTCCGACCCCGCCCGCCAGGCTCCGCACGAGTCGGGTACAGGCTTCCCGGGAGGCTAGTCCCGCCCGCCCTGCGCCCCGGCGCTCTATTAAGGTCGATTGGAGTTAAGTCTGCCTGGGGTCTTTGGCCACCTCAAGGGCGCGTTAGCAAACTGGGGCCCTGACCCCGGCCGGGCGGCCTTCCACGCGCCCTCCCCGAAATTGTTTCGCGAGTTGGCAGTGTTGTTTAAACTGCAGTTGGCAAGATGAGTTTAGTGGGTCGTGACAAGCACTTTTTTTTTTTAAGTAACCTGCAGTGCGGAGTTGGCGTATCCCCTGCTTGCCCCCGGTCCACCAAGTTCTAAAGGAAGTTAGTCGGGAGCTTCCCCGTCCGTTCATTAGGACGGCGTTCAGCCCAGTTTTGTGCAGGGCCAGTACGGCCAGGCCTGGGGAGGGAGGGTGGTAGCCCGTTACGGCACCGGGGCCCTCGGCAGGCGGGCGGGAAGGGACCTAGAGGCCCGCGTGGGCTGAGCTAGGACAGGAGCGGGCAGCTGTGGAGCGCAGAAATTAAAAGAACCGCACACGTGGGTAAACAAATACAAGCTCTGAGGAGGGCCAGGAGCCAGGGAAGGTCTAAGCTGGGGCAGTTTCGCTCAGACAGGAAGGCTGAGAGGGATGACCTGCTCAGCTTCCTTGCCTGGAAATTGTACCTCTCTCCACCTTCCCGTGAGGTGAGGCAGCAGGGAAAGTGCCTCTCAGAGCACTTGGATCACAGCAGCACCAAACACATGGCCTTTCTCTGCCCTTGCAGCCCCAAGGATGGGCTGGCTGGTGTTTTCTGGGTACAACTGAGGCAACCAGCTGGCGCTGGTGCTCCTTATGTGTTACCAGAACAAATCCGTCCCCTCTCCCCCTGAGGAGGCCATCCATCCTGGCTGAGGAACCAGGTGGAGAAGCCAAGATAAGTTGAGAGTGAAATGTTTTTGGAGAGCCCCACACAGGCATGTAAGTGCATCATTTTATTTCCTGATTCCATTTCAGCAAGGGAGTAAATGACTCCAGATGAATGGCTGCAGTTGTCATCCATTTCCCCAAACTATTGTGCCCTGGCTTTGTCTTCTCTAGGTCTCAGTTCTCTCTGTTTCTGGGCCTTCAAGTCCTGAGGGTCAGTCTCTGATGTGGGACAGGGATACAGCCACCCCTCCCAGGCAGCTGGCAGCAAAACATGAGAGGAGAACAGCAGAGAAGTGGGGCCAACCATGGGAGAACCACACTTCCAGAACCCAAAAAGGGCAAAAACGGTCAGACAAGAACCGAGGTGCCCCTAAGAATAGTGGGAGGGATTCTAAAACTGGGACTTGAACACCTGGGCTAGGTAGTTGCTATACAACAGAGAACTGTTCCAAGGGAGGGAGAAGGAGGAGCCAGGGAGGCAGCTGGTAGGCGTGGGGAAGAAGCACCCCCATACACACACACTTCCACACCAAAGTGTCTCTGGAGCACCACAACAACCCCCCAGAGGGCCTCTGACCACTGCCTACAACCCCAGGCTTTCTCAGGGACATGTCAGTCACCTAGCACCCACTATGTTGGGCTGAGGGAAGCAGCTGTGCCAAGTGGAGTTGGGCAACTTTGTCCAAAGCTCTTGGGGAAGGACGAACTCCTTCCTGAGTTTGGTGATGTCGCTTTGGAGACAGGCAAATCTGGGGTCCAATCCTGATGGTATCACTGTGTGATCCTGGGCATATCATTTGACCTCCCTGGTCTAAGTTACAACTACGTTAACACTCCTAGCTCTGTGAGGATTAGCTACAGTGCATGTAATGTGACTGGCCCTTGGTAGGAACTTAATAAACAGAACAAGTCATTGTCATTGCTATCACTGTTAATTATTCTCACCCTGCTTGCTTTAGAAGACAAGGCTGTAGACAGTACATCTCTCTGTCCTGAAGCATGATGCCACAGCCTCCTATAGCCTAGGTGACCTTGCCCAAGCCAAAGCTCCCAGATGCAAGAAAGGATACAGCATGTCCTGCAGGGGTGGCTGGGCCAAGGAGGCCCTGGGAAAAAGGTCCTCCAAGGAGGCCTGCAGGGTCTTGGCTGTGCTGTGATCAGCCAGGAGACCCATGCTCTGGACCTGAGGGGAGAAGAGGGCAAGGAAGACAGGCCTTCTCAGTGCCCACTCCATACAGGCCCTCTCTACCCTCCACCCCCTGCACGCCTGACCTCCCACTGGCTGCTGTGGCCAGAGCTCCCACCCTCCACAGAGAAGATGGCATGGAAGGTCTACCTCACAGTGGCTACACAGCATCCCCTTCTGACCCACCTGCAGGAAGAAGTCACGCAGAGCCTGGAGGGTGGTGTTCGAGAGGCCAGAGAGGTCAGCCAAAGCCGCGCCTTGCAGAACATGACCCACCTCGTCATGAGAGAGGACGCTGCTGCTCCGGAACCGCACAAACTGGCCCAAGGAGAGAAGCCCCAGACATGCAGTGATTTGGCATCTCCTTCAGTCATAGTCATTTCCTGTGCTTCTGCTGTGCTCAGCACTGGGCCTGGGACAGAGATCTGAAGTCCACAAAACCCTACCTTCAAGGAGCTCAGAGTTGGTTGGTAGGGGTGGGGTTGTGTCATGGAGAGTAGGATAAATGAGGCAGACTGGGAGACCCTGAGAGAGCTGGCCCTGCTGACCCCTTCAGTTCCCACCAGCACCACCACCTGCCCACCACCCCTTGGCCATGCATCTCACACTCATGGCCAAAATGGACTATGTGTGGTTACACAAACACACCACCATGTACTTGTGTACCAGCTATTCTCACTTCACTACGTGGAATATGTTTCCTTTTCTGCCTATTAATCCTGCAAGCCTCAGCTAAAATGTTACCTTCACTGCTAATGTTCTTTCATTTTATTAAAGAAATACAGGCATTAATTGAGTGCTTATTACATTCTCATTCACTTCTCCCTCCCAGCTCTGGCAGAAGCAATTACTCTTTTCTCAGTGTTCCCACACCAACCACTGATTAATTCATTGATCCACTTGACTATCATTCACAGGCTCACTGCTTTGTTGTTTATTTAATGGGCACTAACTGTGTGCCAAGCACTTAGCATGTCTTCTACTGTACTCTACCACTAATAACATCATATTTTAACTATTAGTTTCCTTGTCTATCTTCTCTAGACTGAGGGCCCCTTAAAGGCAAAGCATTTGGTTCATCGACATCTTTGGTACCTAGCATAGGATCTGGCATATAGTAGGCAGCCCTGGTCAATGTTTCATGAGTGAGTGAATGAAAGAGAGTGTCCAGGTCTTCTGACGCAAGGAGATGTGGGCATTAGAGAAACTCTCTGAGCAGGCCTCTTGTAGAGTGAAGGCCTGCCGAGCCTCTCTACCTTCTTTGAGGATTAGGGTTAGCTAAAGTAAGGTGTCCCTGGCCTCCTCAGGACCACCTAGCTCATGACATTTTTTTTTTTTTAATAATTTTATTTATTTTTTCCCCCAAAGTCCCAGTAAGTAGATAGATAGATGTATGTCATAGCTGCACTTCCTTCTAGTTGCTGTATGTGGGACGCAGCCTCAGCATGGCCGGAGAAGCAGTGCGTCGGTGCGCGCCCGGGATCCGAACCCGGGCCGCCAGCAGTGGAGCACGTGCACTTAACCACTAAGCAACAGGGCCGGCCCTCATGACATTCTTCAGACCACAAGACCATCCTTTCTGTGCTTACCAGAGTCATGAGCCTCAGGATCTCAGGTCTAAGGAAGGAATTCTCTCCAGCATCCAGGAGGGTAAACAGCAAAAATCGATTCCAGGGCTGGGAGGCCACATGGAGTGCTACGGGAAACATCAGTCACCCTGGGTTGTTAATGCTGTTTTTCCAAAGGCCTTGGGACATTGCTAAAGAGGACTTTCTCCTATTGGCTCAAAAAGGGGCTGCTCAGCTAGAGGCAGGGCATTGGACAAGCTGACCCCAGGAGGTTTCTTTCTTTGGGCTTCTATCCACCTATGCTGCCTGGCTCAGGGAGACCACATATCCCACTATTGTGGGAAGCAGGCAACAAGAAGGGCTCTGGCACTTAAGAGCTTTGTGACCTTGGCTGGGCAAGTTACTTGACCTTTGTGAACCTTAGTTCCTCATCTGTATAATGGGCATGACAATGCCCTTGCAGTGTTGTTAAAAGAACTGAACAAAATGAGTGTGAATCACAGAACAGGGGATGGAACTCTAGAGCAGGTGGGTGGCAGGGCCTGGCCCCCTCCAATCTCCCCCATGGGAACATCAGAAAATGGAGAGGCTTTCTACCGACATCTGGGCTCCGGGCATGCAGGTAGTCAAGCAAGGCCTCCAGGCAGCCAACACAGGCATGGGACAACAGAGGGTCCTTCTGCAAACAAACAAACAAAACCCACAAAAGTTCATGTTAGATTTTGCTACCAATGAGTTTTGCTGCCAACCAAGAAAAAACATTTGGTTTTCAGAATAATTTGGATTTTAGAATTTTGGATTTGAGATTGTGGCCCAGTATTTAATCAAGAAACGTTTGTTGGTTTCATCTCTCACCCACACACAGACCACAGTGCTTATACTAGTGATTTACCTACCTGCTTTGTTTCAGAAAGAGAGACGAGCCCTGGGCCCCACTAAGAGTTTCAGGGATTACAGACTCTGTAAGAGCCTCACAGTTTATCTGAGCCAGTGGATTTCAACCTTTTTTTAAAGCAGCAGAGCCTTTCACTGAACAAAATGTTATGCTCTAATAAGCATATCAAAAGATCTCATTATTATCAGTCATTAGGAAAATGCAAATTAAAACCACCATGAGATACCACTACACACCCACCAATAGCTAAAATTAAAAAATCTGAGAATACCAAGTGTTGGCCAGAATGTTGAGCAACTGGAACTCTCATATACTTCTGATGGGAAGGTAAAATGGTGTAACAACTTTGGAAAATAGTTTGATGGTTTCTTATAAAGTTAAACATACTTACCATATGTGATAGGCAGAATTTTAAGATGGTCCCATGACCTTTGCTCCCAGATGTTACTCCTGTGATTATGTTACATTTTACGGCAAAAAGGAGACTGTTTTGAGTGGGCCCAATATAATCACACCAGCCCTTTAAAAGCAGAGTTTTCTCTGGCTGGAGGCAGAAGAACCATTGAGACTGCAAGTGTGAGAAGGACTCAACGTGCACTGCTGATTTGAAGATGGAAGGGCCCATGTGAAAAAGAATGTGGGCAACCTTAAAGAGCTGAAAAGAGGCCCCTGAGGAGGAAGCTGATTCTTTCCCAGATGTCCAGATAAGCACCTAGCCTAGCCAACACCTTGATTACAGTCTTGTGAGACCCTAAGTGAAGAACCTGGTCCAGCCCACCCAGACTTCTGATATGGAGAATTGTGAGATAATAAATGGGTGTTGTGGGGGCTGGCCCCTTGGCATAGTGGTTAAGTGCGCGTGCTCCGCTGCTGGCGGCCTGGGTTCAGATCCCAGGCGCGCACCGACACACAGCTTGTCAGACCATGCTGTGGCGGCGTCCCATATAAAGTGGAGGAAGATGGGCATGGATGTTAGCTCAGGGCTAGTCTTCCTCAGCAAAAAGAGGAGGATTGGCACAGATGTTAGCTCAGGGCTGATCTTCCTTACACACACACAATGAATAAATAAATATTTAAAAAAATAAAAAATAAAAAAAATAAATGGGTGTTGTGCTAAGCCATTAAGTTTGTGGTACCTTGTTACACAGTAATAGAAAACTAATATGTCATTTGACCCAGCAATCCCACTCCTAGGTATTTACCTAAGAGAAATGAAAACATACATCCACACAAAAACTTGTACTTCAGTATTAAGAGCAACTTTATTCATAATAGCCAAAACCTGGATGTCGCAAATATCTATCAATAGGTGAATGGATAAACAAATTGTGGTATAGCCATATAATGGACTCCTACTCACCAATAAAAAGAAATGAAGTACTGATATACACAACAATAAAGCATTTCATTAAAGTATTAAGCTAAGTGAAAGAAGCTAGACACGCAAGACCACATATTGTATGAGTTCATTTATATGAAATTCTAGAAATGGTAAAACTATAGTGACAGAGCACATCAATGTTTGCTGAGGGAAGGGGACGGGGAGAGGGGACTGACTACAAAGGGGAACAAGGGAACTTTTTGGGGTGATGGAAATGTTCTATATATCATGATTGTGGTGGTGTTTACAAAACTGTATATATTTGTCAAAACTCATTTAATTATACACTTAAAATCGGTGAATTTAATAAAATTCATGTAAGTTATAGCTCAATAAAACTGATTTTTTTCTTTTAACTGATTTTTTTAAATGTAAAAACAAACTGGCAGAAAAATCCTATGCTCTTCTCATGCTACTCTTTGGAAGGCAGCAACCTGGTGGTTAAGGGTATGGAGCAGATTTGGGTTTGAATCCTTGCTTAGTCACTTACTATCTGTGTTACCCTGGCCAAGGTTGCTTAATCTTGCTGAGTGGGGATAAAAAGATTACCTGGGTTGCTGAGAGGGTTAGATGAGAAATGGATATAGAATGTTTAACCAGTGCTCCACACAGAGTAAACACTCAAATGGTGAATATCTTAGTGAAATGCCTAACAGGGGAAACACTTCCCCTCTTTAACAACCCCTGAGTCTCCTCCACAGAACCCCTAAGGCCTCCAGGGCACTCAGCTTGAAGTGGTTGAGCTAATCTGCTCACCTCATTCTACAGCTGAGAAAACTAAGGCCCAGAGAGAAAATACTTGACCTGAGGACACCTGGCTAGTAGATGGCAGGTCTAGAATCAAATCCTAGACCTTGTGGTCTTTCTCCATCTCCAATCTAAAATTAACACTTAACCAGTGGGCATTTCCAGCTTCTTCCCAGGAACCCAAGACCACACAGCCATGGGCCAGCATGTCCCGGCTTCCCCACCTGGTGAGGAGCTGTGACCCTAGTGCCACTCTCTGACCCTGTACCCATATTACCCCATACAACCAGCAAGGGGCCCCCTGGATGGTGGGTGAGGAGCTGGGGCCGCTGGGTGCTAGAAAAGCCAGGAAACTACCACTCAGGTAACAATGACTCCTGTTCACAAGATGCACTTCCTGGGACACTGAAAGTACATGGATTTTGTAGTCAAAAAGACTTAGATTTGAATCCTGACCTAAAAGTGTGTGACCCTACAACTTACTCAACATCTCTGGGACTCTGTTTCCTTGTCTATAAAACTGAGATGATAATTTCTACCTTATAGAGAAGTTATGATGAATAAATAACATATGTCAAGTGCTTGCACAGAGTAGGCACTCAGTAAATGTCCTCTCCCCTTCCTCCCCACTCCTACTCTCCTAGAAACTTTTTTTTTTTTGGTGAGGAAGATCAGCCCTGAGCTATCATCCATGCCAATCCTCCTCTTTTTTTGCTGAGGAAGACCAGCTCTGAGCTAACATCTATTGCCAATCCTCCTCCCTTTTTTTTTCCCCCAAAGCCCCAGTAGATAGTTGTATGTCATAGTTGCACATCATTCTAGTTGCTGTATGTGGGATGCGGCCTCAGCATGGCCGGAGAAGCGGTGCGTCGGTGCGCGCCCGGGATCCGAACCCGGGCTGCCAGTAGCGGAGTGCGCGCACTTAACCGCTAAGCCACGGGGCCGGCCCTCTCCTAGAACCTTAACCTGACGTCAACATCTGCTCTTCTAGGAATGATCCTTGAGATCAAAACCTCAAGTCTTATAAAACTAATTAGCTCACTGATTTCCAATGTGATAACAACACATTCCATCCCACCCCAATCAGAAAGCCAAGGCTGAGCACAAGGATATCTGTCTCTTCCCTGCTCAGGTTCCCCACAGATGTAGCAGCTGGACTGGAATCAGAGAAGTAAGCCTGAAAGAGCACTAAAACCATTGACCCTACTTAGCAAATTATAGAAAGCAAAACCAACCAGTCCAGAGAACCTCATTCTGAACTTCCAGGTGCAGAGCCAAATGAAGACATGTAGCGGCTTTGAGCGGGCTAAGCCACTGTGCCTCTTCAAACCTGATACTTGTTAACACCTGTTCAACGCATACTTAAAAGTGTGGCTGAGCACTGGGGCAGCAGGGCTGGAGAAGCAGCCTGTGGAAGCGCCTCTCTCCCCTCACTCAGCTCACTCCTCTCAGCCAGTCCAAAACCCTGCAATCTCACTCTCCTCCAGAGATAGGGACCACCCAGAGCATCCTCCTGAACTCACATTTCCTTTCCCAGAGTAGCACCCACCTCTCCCCTCCACCAACTTCTCCCCATGGAAGGAGGAGTGACTAGTCCAACTGATACTCTGAGAGGAGAAACACACTCAGCTCAGCCTCTACAGCAGACTCTCATTTGAACCCACTGTCTACAGGGAGAGTATGCTTTGGTCTACTCTTGGCCAAAGGGTAGGCTTACCAGGAGGTGGGGCATGAAGTCCCAGGGTTGTCCAGCTTTTCCTGTGACTGGCTAAATACATTTAATTCTGGGGTGAGGTTGTTGGAAGGCCACTGTGGCCATATATACAGCCATTTTCTCCCAATGGCCTTACCAATAAAATGGAGGTTTTGATCTTCATCTGATTGCTGTGTATACTACACAAATAGTTTCAAATTGGGAAATAGTGGGGTATGGGACCAGAGCACTCCTCATTAACCCTCTAATCCCAATCAGGGTTTGTCTCACCTCTGCCCCAAATACTTTAAATTTTTTTTTCCCCCCGAAGCCCCAGTAGATAGTTATATGTCATAATTGCACAGCCTTCTAGTTGCTGTATGTGGGACGTGGCCTCAGCATGGCCGGAGAAGCGGTGCGTCGGTGCACGCCCGGGAACCAAACCCGGGCCACCAGCAGCAGAGCGCGCGCACTCAACCGCTAAGCCACAGGGTCGGCCCTGCCCCAAATACTTTATGCAGTATTTCCTTCTAATCACACACGATTCCTGGAGTTCTAGTCAATACGATGTTTTTTTCATTACATCCCCAGAGCTATTTGTGCTCCTGACAGAATGGACTACCTCCCAGCTCTGCCCAGGAAATGGACCTCTGGGAAATGGTTTGAGAACTTCATTTGCTCTGCTCTTCCTCCACCTCTTCCCAGCAAATCCTTTACATCTAACCCAAGGTCACTTCACAAGTTCTGTGACTGTTGCAGTCACATGACCTCTCTGAGCTGCAGTTTTCTATCTCATAGGGCTGGCTTATGTGAGAACCACAAGAGATCATAGGCATGAAAGGTCTTGGGAAACTGAAAAGTGCTAAAAACTGTATGATGTTTGCTGACACTGCTATTTTTAATTCTACTTCCAGTTGTCTTCACCTCATTGACTTGACTCTATCATCCTACAGTGCACTCCTGGACCTCTGTTTCATGAGTATTCCCTTCCCCAAGACAGAATCCCAGCAGTGGAAGAAACCTTAAGGGTTACACAAACCAACACCCTTCCAGCCCTCCAGCAGGAGTGCTTGCTGGAGACACCTGGTTTCTGCTTAGATACTCCCAGCCACAAGACACTCCTCTCCATTCCTCCCAAGGCAGCCCACTCTACTGTTAACACAGTCCTGGCCATGAGAAAGGGCCTCCTCCTTTAACCTCTAAGACCAGTTCACACTGACCCCATCTTATCAACAGAAGGTTTTTCAGGGCCAAGCCAAAAATTTGCAAGTCACGTAGCCAGGGCACGCACAGAAGAGAAAATCTTGACCTGAAATGACACCAGAACCAAAGATTCTCCCCATCAAGGAGCCAAAGGACCAGGACACAACTGGAACTTGAAAGTCCGACTCTTATCAGAAGCGAGGGGTCCACTCTAGGAAGATCTGGTGTTAAAGCCTCTTTCACACCTTACCATAAATGTTTAAAGCCCTCCAATTGAAACCTGCCCCACTAGTGTTTCTGTGGTACCACGTTTCAGCATACCAGCCTGTTCTCCCTAACCTCTTAAATTTTACCCCAAACCCTGAATCGGGGAGACAGATTTGAGAGCTTTGCCTCCTGTCTCCTTGCTGGTCAACCTCACAATAAAGCCTTATCTTTTCTCAAAAGCTGATGCCATAATAATTGGCTTTTTTTTTTTTAAATAATTTTATTTATTTATTGTTTTTTACCCCAAAACCCCAGTAGATAGTTGTATGTCACAGTTGCACATCCTGCTAGTTGCTGCATGTTGGACGCAGCCTCAGCATGGCCGGACAAGCAGTGCGTTGGTGCGTGCCCGGGATCCGAACCCAGGCCGCCAGCAGCGGAGCACGTGCACTTAACCGCTAAGCCACGGGGCCGGCCCAATAATTGGCTTTTTATGCATATTGGGCAGGGGGAGTATCCCAATTTTGTGCCGTAACACTCCTGTCTTCCTGCAGCTCTACCCACCAGCCTAGGTCTCCATCTCCAAAGAAACTCAGAACAAACACTTCATTTCTACTCCGAAGACATTCAGAGATTTACAGTCTTGTGGCCCCTCTGAGAACTAAGCAGACGGGAAGTCAGCCTCAGCTTCTTCCCACCACTCCCATGGCACCCAAATCACTCCAGTGACCAGTGCCCTTCCTCAGACCCCTCCGCTGCCACTGACCTGCTCTCTTCCCCCCATGTGACCCAGCATAGTGAACCCTGGACAGCCTCTCCATCCTCACTTCAACTAACACTTCTCTGTGCTGTGCTCCATTCCTGGGGGAATGGAGGCTGTTCTCATAGGCCCAAATTGCTTAATGCTGAAAGACTCCTTTTATTTTGCAGACAGAAAAAATGAGGATCAGTAAGAAGAAGTGACTTGCTAAACTCCTTCAGAGTTAGAAGCTGGGCAGGGCTACAATGCAGATCTGTGTGACTCTGGCCAGTGCTCCTTCCATTGCATTGCACTGGGCCACCTCAGACCGCTGAAGATTCTGCACACTGCCAGCATTCAGTTGGTGATGCCATGTGACTGCTTTGGCCCAGAGATGTCAGGGAGGACCAGCACCCAGTGCCCTAGCTTAGGCCTCATTGTCATTTTTTTCCCTTTGATACCATTTGTTTTGTGTGTGTGAGAGGAAGATTAGCCCTGAGCTAACATCTGTTGCCAATCCTCCTCTTTTTGCTGAGGAAGACTGGCCCTGGACTAACATCTGTGTCCATCTTCCTTTACTTTATATGGGACGCCACCACAGCATGGCTTGACAAGCAGTGCGTCAGTGCGCGCCCGGGATCCAAACCTGCGAACCCTGGGCCACCACAGTGGAGCGTGCATACTTAACCACTGCGCCACTGGGCCGGTCCCTGATGATACCATTTTTTAAAATAACAGCTTTAATAAGCCAATGTTACTGCAATAAAAAAATTTTTTTTAATTAAAAGAAATAAAATAGCTTTATTGAGATATAATTCACAAACCATAAAATTCATCCTTTTAAAGGTATAATTCAGTAGTTTTAGTATATTCACAGAGTTGTACACCTTTGTAATTCCAGAATATTTTCATCATCCCAAAAAGAAACCCCATACTCATTAGCAGTCACTCTCTATTGCCCCACCCTGCCCCTACCAGTCCTAGGCAACCATTAACTACATTCTGTCTCTATGGATTTGCCTATTCTGGGCATTTCACATAAATGAAATCATTTAATATGTGGCCTTTTGTGTCTGGCTTCTTTCACTTAGCATGTTTTCAAGGTTAATCCATGTTGTAGCATGTCAGTACTTCATTACTTTTTATAGCCAAATAGTTTTCAATTGTATGTATATACAGTTTGTTTATCCATTCATCAGCTGATGGACATTGGGGTTGTTTGCACTTTGGACCTATTATGAATAGTACTGCTATGAGCATCTGTATACAAGTTTTTGTGTGGACAAATGCTTTCAATTTCCTTGGGCATATACCTGGGAGTAGAACTGTTGTGTCATATGGCAATGCTATGTTTAGCTTTTTGAAGTACTTCCAGGCTGTTTTCCAAAGTAGATGCACCATTTTACATTCCCAACAGCAAAGTACAGGCACCATTTTACATTCCCAACAGCAATGTATGAGGGTTCCAATTACTCCACATCCTCCCCAACATTTAGTATTATCTGTCTTTTTGATTTTAGCTGTCCCAATGGGTGTGAAATGGGCCTCTGTCATTCACTTGGGTCATTGCAACAATCTCTTGCTCAATAGTCCCCTTGCCTCCAGGCTTTCTTCTCCTACTCATCCCTACTGTGGCTGCCAGAGTGATCTTTCAAAACCACAGTCTGATAGATTCCTTCTATAGCTCCCCACAGCACTTCTTAGCCTGGCACATAAGGCATTGCCCAATCTGGCCCCTGCCTAGCTTTTCAGTCTCTTCTACTTCTCACCACACCCCCACACACCACTATGCACTTTCATATTATGTGATTTTTGCTCATGCTGTCCTCCCTGCCTGGAATGTCCTTCCCTCTACCTCTACCTAACACCATTCAAGGCTGACTTCAAATGTCACCTTCTCTGTGAAGCCTCCTCTGACCCCCAACGCAGGGGAAGTTTTTGCCTAAAAGAAGCTTAGCTTTACAGAAGACAGAAAAGCCAACTACTGACCGTATAATAAAATATGCTAAATGTAATCCTCAATACAGGGCTGAATAAACCATTCTGGGAGCTTCGGAGAGAGAGACTTCCACTATTCTTGGATTACTGTGGAATAAATGTTTACTGAATGTATGAATGATTGAACAAATAAAGAGCTATTTTTAAACAACAAACCTGAGGGAGGCTTAACTCCAGTCCTGAGGGAAGGACAGAAAAACAGAATGACTCTTCCACATACTTCCTGAGGTCCTGGGCAGTGACAGAAGGGATACTGTGGCTGCAAGCAGAAGGCTAGGGAATTTCTCAGGAGTGTGGCAGTGACAGAAAGGAGGAAGGGGCTACTTGGTCCTGTTCGCCAGGCAGTAACAGGGACAGGAACTGTGAGGCTAACGCAGGCTTCTCACCAACACTCTCCTATCACCAGTGTAGGCCCAGGAGCCTCTGCATGAAGGATTCATGAGTTACTCCAGTTGGTTCCCTCTCCAGGGAGTGCTGAGGGCAGTCAAAAACTTCCAGAGACAAATACTGTTTGATTCTACTTATATGAGGTAACTGGAGGAGTCAAATTCATAGAGACAGGAAGTAAAATAGTGGTGGCCAAGGGCTGGGAGGAGCGGGGGTGGGGTGCGGAGACGGTGGCAGGGGGAATGGGGAGTTATTGTTTAATGGGGACAGAGTTTCAGTTTGAGAAGATGAAAAAGTTCTGCAGATGGATGGTGGTGGTGTTACCACCACAATGTGAATGTACTTAATGCCACAGAACTGTACACTTTAAAATGGTGAGTTTTGTTATGTATATTTTACCACAATTAAAAAAAAAACAAAACTGCCAGAGGTAGAGGAGAGTGTCACAGGCCTGGTGACACCATGCTCTTGGGCAGGGGAGGTGAATGGCAATGGCGCTACAATAAATCACTGGCCCCTTAGTGTTTAGGTTATCAGTTTGAAGACGGCTTTTTACCACTCAAGGCCTAGTTCAAATGCAACCTCTCCTGTGGAGCCTTCTTTGATTGTGCTTCCTACAATCTGTGGGTGCTTAAACGGCTGGAACGGTGTCATATTCATTTCTATGTCCTCATTCATTCATTCACCACACATTACTGGATGCCAATTCTGTGCCAGCCTTTATGCTGGGTATTGAGTTTAAGGGAATCATTTTTCCCTCATGTTCTCAATATTAAAACAGGAAGTTCAGCCCTTTCAGAAACATTGGAGAGAAAGCGTTTGCCCTCCCTCCCACCCTTAACCGGCTCTTTCTCACCCAAGGAGAGATTTACCTAACAGGTGAGATGCTAGCTTAATGTGTACTGTGCCCTCAGGGCAGGATTAAGGTATTATAGGTCATGCTCCCATGAACTTAAACTCTTAAGATCTTGGCCAGCTGGCTAAGGGTCCATAATGAAAACACAATTTTCCCACTTATGGGCTCCTGGTCTGGCCTAGGGGAAGGAAGGTGGTTTAAAAGCTCCTTTTGGGGGCCAGCCCTGTGGCTTAGCGGTTAAGTGTGCGTGCTCCGCTACTGGCAATCCGGGTTCGGATTCCGGGCGCGCACCGACGCACCGCTTCTCCGGCCTCATGGCCACATCCCACATACAGCAACTAGAAGGATGTGTAACTATGACATACAACTATCTACTGGGGCTTTGGGGGAGGAAAAAAAAGGAGGAGGATTGGCAATAGATGTTAGCTCAGAGCCGGTCTTCCTCAGCAAAAAGAGGAAGATTAGCATGGATGTTAGCTCAGGGCTGATCTTCCTCACAAAAAAATAAATAAATAAAAAGCTCCTTTTGGATAGAAACGATAAAGCTAGTATTGTAAAATGTTAATGGTAGATCTAGGTGATTGATATAAGAGTGTTCACTATAAAATTCTTTCATCTTTGCTGTATATTTGAAAAATTTCAGACTAAAAAAAGGCCCATTCTTAAGTCCCAGCTACATTCTGCTGTGTGTTTATCAGGAATAAAGCCGATGTTTTGGTTCTCATCTGATTCCTGATTTCTGAATTGGTTTTGAACCCACAAGGGGAACAAGACACAAAGATTAACCAGACACAGACCCTACCTTGAGGAGCTCACAGCCTGGGGAAGACAGATATGAGAACAGGAACTTACAACAGAGAGAGCTAAGTGCTACAATATGATAGAAGTTTGATCCATAAAGAGCACAGAGCCTTGTGCATAGATGTGCTGGCAGGACAAGACTCAGCAACCACAGAGTCAGCACAGGGCCCACTCCTGGAGCATCCTCCATCTCCTTACATTTCTCAACTTCCCTCACCTTTTGCACAGGCCCAGTGAGGATCAATCCTTGAACATAATCTCCCACAATCAACAGCCATATCATAGACATGTGCAGTCATTATCTGGGCACCATGTGGAATCTACTCAAATCAAGGCTCCCAACCCACCCCCAGGAAGTCTCTGCAACTCCTCTCACTCATTTGCTGGCTCCCCCTGCCTCTCCTCCTCTTGCTCCATGAATGCCTTGCCATCAGATCAGACCATGTGGATCTCTGACTGTCTTGGGCAAACTCCAAGAGGCAGTAAAAGAGAGTCCAAGTCTACCTAAAACAGCATAAAAGACTGGGGCTTTGGTCAGCCTACAGTGACCAGCTCATATTTGAAAATAATAGACAATAAGCTCCTTGAAAGAGAAGAAAGTCCTGGGGAACGAAGGGTGGGAAAGAGGCCACAAGGCCAGGGACAGAGAATGAGTCCATATCAGAGAACGAAATGATGCTGCTGTCAAGATCAATTCCATCTCTGATGCCCCCTGCCCTTGGGGACCTAGGACAAGTCACTTGGTCTTTCCAGCACAGCTCAAGCACCTCCCCCAGGAAGCCTTCTCTGATAGCTAGCCCCACACTCACCCTCCACCAGCCTATTAACTACGTCCTGTGCCACCACAGTGCTGTGCGTCCCTTTAGCCCAGCACTGACCACACTGAGTTATCACCTCCTGTCTACATGGCACCATCCCCAAACCCCAACTGTTAACTCCTCAAAGGCAGGCACCTGACCTATCTCCATGCCCCCACACTCTTCATAGTATGTGATGGCTCGATAAGTAATGATTTCCAAGAGTCCTCTAAGCTGTAAAAGACAAACCCCTCGGGAGTGTTTTGTGTTTTGCTTGCCCAGGATCCATTCCTCCTTCTTCTGGGAACAATTTTCTCCTGTGGAACCATCCCTCTTTTATGTTCATGTGGGTTATGGACAGCTGACCATATGCCCCAGCCTCCAGGGCACTCACTCAAGCCAGGTCAATCAGAGCATCCCACGCCCTGGCTATAGTGATTGGCACATTACCCAAGCCAGGCTAATGAGACTCAATTCTGGGGACTACTGGGAAAGAGAAACTTGCTGCTGGAAGGATATAAGACAGAAGCTACTGTTGGTCATCCTACCATTCCATGAGAATAAAGGTGACAAAGAGAAATGCAGAGCAACGAGATGGAGACAGAGTTCTGATGACATTGTCTGAAGCTCTGGGATCCAGCTGTGCCTGAAGCCAGTATCAACCCCTGGACTTCTTGGTTATGAGAGAATTTGAGTTTCATTCCGTCACTGTAACAAGTCCCAATCAATCCACCCTCCAGGCCTGGTGGGAATACCAGGTTCTTGACAGGCAGCCACCCCTTCCTGCTCTTGCCCTGGCAGAAGCAGGCTCCACCGCCAGGGTCCCACTCAGCAAGAGCCTTACCTGCACCAGGAGGTTCTGCAGTCCAATGACCAGGGACAGCACTTGTGACGTTCCCAGTGGAGCTAGGACAGTGTCCTCAGGGGCTGGTGGTGGCTGGGCGCCTGAAGGCACCAGGGCCACCAGGATAGAGGAAAAGCTTTGTTGTAGAGCTGTCCGCAGGAAGCGTAAGATGGCAGCTGAAAGCAAGAAACTCCTTACACCCAGTTCCTGCCTCCTTCCCTACCTCCCACCCAGCTCTGTCATAAGGGGAAGACAATGGAGATAATAAAGGCTAGTCTGGGAAGGGTGGTCCCATCTCAGAATCTAGGGAAAAAGCTTATTTTTTCCTACTAGAGGCCCCAAGACCCACACCTGAGAGCAGCGCAGCCTTTTTCTTTGGAAAGCTGAGGGCCTTCAATACTTGGTCCAGTTCCACGGACAGTGTCTGGTGAACCTGGCAGGGCAGGGGGTAAAGGGATAACCCCCACATTCTGGGAGCTTGGGCAGAACATAACCTGCCTCAATATCTCTTCTACCCACCCACATACCTGCTGCATCCAGAAGGACAGAGGAGGCCACACAGAGTCTTGTGAGCCTCACCCGTCCTGGATTTAGGAGTGTGAGGAGGAAAACCAAGCCCGTACCTGGAGAACCCTTTTCTCAAATCTCCTCCATCCTCAAGGACCTCCTCCACCAGGGAGCCTTCCCTGGCCATCTGTGGTTCAGTCTCTGCCTCAGCCAACCATCCACCCAACTTAGATCTGGAGTCAGACAGCCCAGAATCAAAATCCTGGCTCTACCATTTGCCAGCCGTGTGGCCATGGACAAGTCACTGCACTGTACCTCTCTCAGCCTTCCTCACTTTCTTCATCTATAAAATGGAGACAATGCACCAGCTTTCACTCCCTCCAGAGCTATTGTGAACAGGAGAGGATCAGCATTGGTGAATGTGCTCCTTAACGTCAAAGCAATGTCCATGGGGCTGGCCTGGTGGTGTAGTGGTTAAGCTCGCGCATTCCACTTCGGTGGCCCAGGGTCCACCAGTTTGGATCCTGGGCATGGACCTATTCACCTCTCATCAAGCCATGCTGAGGTAGTGTCCCATATAGAAGAGCTACAACTCTACAACTATGATATACAACTATGTACTGGGGCTTTGGGGAGAAAAAAGAAAAAAGAGGAAGATTGGTAACAGATGTTAGCACCAGGCCAACCTTTCTCAAAAAAAAAAAAAGGGGGGGGAATGTCCAAACTGAGGGGTTAGTTGGGGTGGCAGGTTCAAAGCTATGAGTTCGCTCTGCTCTCCTCATTCAGAACACAAGCTGCCTGAAGGCAGGAACTTCTCCTCTGCTTGGATCTATCACAGTCTGGCACAAAGCAGTTCCTCAAAAGTGTTTGTTGGCTGGTGTAATCAGCAGGTTCTAGGCAGAAGAACCAACTTGTACAAAGGTAAGGAGTTACCATACTAATGTAAGATGTTAATAGAAGAAACTGGGTAGGGGTTATATAGGAACTCTGCTATCTGCTCAATTTTTCTATAAATCTATGACTGTCCTAAAAACAAAGGCTATTAAAAATCAATGAATCAATCAAAAACAAACAAACAAAGGTATGGAGACCTGAAAGAGCACAGCTGACTGGGAAAAGAGCAAACACTTGGTCAGAGGTCAGGGAAGGAGGGTGGAAGGGCAGAAAGCAAGGCTGCAGAGGGGCCAAGTACGAAGGGTCTTGGCGGCCATGTGGAAGACAAAAAGGCCGCTGAAGGAGTGTGTGCAAAGAGGAAGTGCAGACAGACTGTGGCTGCAGGGATAGGAGATTTAGCGGAGGGGAGAGGCTAGGAGATTGTGAATAGGCCACATTAGTGGTGAGGACAAACGATGAGGCCTGAGCTAGGCCTGGGGAGGACTTAGAGTGGAGGCAGTTAGTGGGTAATTGGCTAGGAGTGAGCTGAGGGCCAGGGCAGAGCCAAGGACAAGGTGCAGGCTTCCACCCAGGCAGATGACTACAGGGGTCTGAGTGGGCCCAATGCCTCACGCAGAAAAGGAGGAAAGGTTCCTGTCCCAAATCAATGCCATGGGCAACAACCTGCAGATCTGCTATAGCCTATATCTGCCACAGCTTGCAGCCACCCTAGAGGCCAAACTTGAACACTGACTTCACAGCTTGCCACCCAGCACTTCAAGGTCACAGGCTGGCTTCTGCCTCCCTGTCCAGTCTGACAATCCACTTCCTACATTCTAGCCACACAGCACCTCACCACTCTCCAAATATGTACACCACGTCCTAACATTGTGCAGCTTCATGCCTTTGCTCATATTGTTCTCTTTACCTGGGATGCCTTTCCTCACTCTTTGCCTGATATAATCTTCCTTACCTTTCAAGGCTTTGCTTAAAGACTACAATACAAGTTCCTGAAGTGTAGAGTACATGCTGTATTCATTTTTTATTCCTCTGTGCCTAGAATACAGGCTGGCATGTAGGTGATCCATGTGTGCTAAATGGGTTAATGTAAACCAAGCTGACATCAAACCAGGATATTTTCCCCCATTTTGTAGGCAAGGAAACTGAAGCTCAGAGAGTTAAATACCTTGCTGAGGTTATACAGCTAGTAAGCCACACAGCTGAGACCAGAACTCAAGATCTTTATCACTCCTTTGTGTGCCCCAAAGCCACAGGGGTTAGAGACTAACCTGCAGACTGCCATTGTGCTGCTGGGCAGAGAAGGAGGCAGTGAGCAGCCAGGCGGAGCAAAGCAGTGCTGTCCCAGGAGAGCCCGCCTCGGCCCAGGTGAGCGCCAGCATCTTCTCCAGAAGCTTTATCAGGGCCGTGCTGCTCAGGAGCACTGCAGCAGCTGTGGAGGGTCCAGCAGGGCAGGGGCCACATGAGTTACACAGGAGCCCCAGCTCAGTGCCACCACGATGGTTAGTTAGCACCAAACGAGGGCTTCACACAGATGTGGTGAATGAAAAAAAGTATCAGCTTGAGGTTCTAAGGGTTCCAGCATCATTCCAGAACTACAGGTTATCAGAACCAGAAAGGACCTCATGACATCTGATCCAGCCACATCCACCTCATTTATATTTTTAAGATGGAAAAACTGAGGGCAGCAAGGGCCTCAGACACTGCCCAGCACCCTTCCTCTTCACTATCCCAGCCTGGGCCCCAGCACCTCTTTTCTGACTGGCCGGTGTGGTTTGATGAAGGCTCCAATACAGGAAGTTGAAGGAGGGCTGCAGGATGTCCGCATCAATGGGGTTGCATTTCCCACACAGCTTGCTCACTACAAGAGATGAGAGTCGCCAGGCACCCCATCACACACCACTCCATGGCTTTTTTTGTGTGTGTGTGTGAGGAAGATCAGCCCTGAGCTAACATCCGATGCCAATCCTCCTCTTTTTGCTGAGGAGGACTGGCCCTGAGCTAACATTCGTGCCCATCTTCCTCCACTTTATGTGGGACGCCGCCACAGCATGGCCTGACAAGCAGGGCATCGGTGCGTGCCCGGGATCCAAACCCCGGCCACCAGCAGTGGAGTGCGCATACTTAACCACTATGCCACGGGGCTGGCCCCCACTCCATGGCTTCACTTCTTACAGATAATGGCCCTCACCTGGCTAATTTCAGATGTCAGTCTTGGAGATTAAGCACAGACTAAGTGTCCCCGGTATTACAGCCAATGGAAAGAAACACAGTGACAAACCTGAAGGCATGTTCACACCCTCCATCTGAACAAACATCAGGCAAACAGCCCACAGCTGCACGTTAGAACAGACTGCACAAGTTCAGGTGGTCAAAAGTTATCCTATAACAGTGCTCATGCCAGCATAGACCCCAGGTTGGAGGGTCTTCAGAGGTCATCTAGCCCAACCTGTCAACCTTAGCAGGAAGAATATCCAACCTCTGAATTCTTCCAGCAATGGGGCACTCACCACCTTTCCAGGGGAGCTCTGTAACCATCAATGTGCAGTTCCCTGAACTTGCCATATGCTCTCTCTCACATCACCCCCATCTGGCTAACTCCTTAACTCCTGTTCAGATTCAGCTCAAAGTTCACCTCCCCCATAGAGCCTTCCTTAACTTCTCAAAGCAAGAGTAGGTACCTCTTCATGCTCCCCCAACCCACATCAGAGCAGTTACTACACTATAGACATCTATAGAACACATTCCTTTCCTCCTGGGAATTTCCACTCATTGCTCCCCCAATATGACATCTATCTAAGTCTCTATTCACTTTTGTGGCAGCCACATCACACTTGACTTCTAATTGGCTTGTTGTCAACCAGACAAGCAAGCCCCTCCCACATCCTCACCCCTGAACTACTGTCCTCTATCCACAATGCTCTCAAATAAAAGTACTCGAGGGTTATATGTAAATGTATATTACATTTCACATGTATGTTTCAGCCCGTTATTCCTCCCTGTCAGAGGCCCTTTTGACAGCTGATTTTGTCTCACACAGACCTCTCTCCCAGCTGAGTGTTATCCTTGACCTGACAGACAGGCCAGCAACGACCAGCATTGCCAGGAAGCGATGGGCCTGGAGGCGCACTTTGAGCCTCACACTGATCTTCTCATGAAGAGGTCTGGGCTCCAGGCAGGGAAACAACCATCCTCACCTGCGGCCAGAAGACCTGACAGGCCACAGGTACTGAAGACATGCCATTTTTCCTATTAATTTCAACCTTTCCTCAACAAATCTTCCTGAAGGTACTGCCTATGAAGTGGGAACTGTGTCAATGAGCGATGAAAGGTCCTAATGACGTTTGGGGCGTGGGTAGAAAAGAGGCCTAGAGAACTGTGAACTGGATCATCAGATCCTGAATCAGCTGTGGGGTGAGGTGGAGAACTGAACTTGTGTCAGGAAAAAATGAATTTATACGGATAGTATCTGCTGAAGGCCTACTGTGTGCCAAGCACTGTATGGCATTCTACATCTACAGTAATTCCTTATCTCAACCCTAAATCAGGTAAGTACTGTTATTTTACCTACAAGGAACCTAAGGCTCATAGAGTCTAGGTGATTGCCCAAAGTCGCATAGCTAGTGACTAAGCTGAGAACAAACCAGGCCTTCCCAACTCCAGAGCTTATGCTTGTCACACAATGATATATAAATTTTTTTTGTCTCCCAAACACTCCCAGGGAACAAGCAGAGAGATCTGGAAGGTCCCTTAGCAAGAAGCCCACAGGAACAGAATGACCCACTAGCTTCTTCCAAAGAGATGAAAGGATGAAGAAAGGAGGAATGCCAGTGCTACTGAGGAAGCATCCACAGCACACCCAGCCCTGGGCCCTGAGGCACTGCCCAAGTGGCCAGGGCACCTTGGTGAAGGAGCTTCATGGCCATGCTGTCCAGTTCTTGCTCTGACTCGTTCCTCAGCTGCACTAAGGAGAGGAGGCTCAGCAGCAACGGCAGGTTCCCCGAGGCTGTGAGGAGCAAGGAGGGCTGGTCAGGGGTCCTGATGTTCAGATCACCTCAAGGTCAGACAGACACCCCACCCCGCTGTAAATGGTTTGCTGGGATTTAACCCTACTTCCTACCTTCTTCCTTCTTCATTGGGAACAGGGGCAACTGATATACTGAGTGCCAACTCTGGGTTGGGTACCAGGAATTCAACATTTCACTTAATTCTCTTAAAACCATGTGAAACAGGGATCGTTATTCCTATTTTGCAGTGAGGAAAACTGAAACCCAGAAAGGCCAAGTGACTTCTTCAAGGTCCCACAGCCAGTAAGTGGCAGGGCCAGGACTTGAACCCAAATCTGAATCAAATGCCCACAGTCTTTCCACTACGTGTTTCCACAAAATCTCATGGCTCTTAAATACTATTATCAGTTAGATGTGGCTTATCCTTCCCTGCAAAGGAAGAACTCAGCTTCTCCAGACACCCTTATACCCACCTCCAAACCCCCATCCTCAGTCAAGACTGGACCAAGTGCCACAACTCTCCTCCCACTCCCTTTTTTTTTTTTTTGTGAGGAAGATCAGCCCTGAGTTATCATCCATGCTAATCCTCCTCTTTTTGCTGAGGAAGACCGGCTCTGAGCTAACATCTATTGCCAATCCTCCTCCCTTTTTTTCCCCCGAAGCCCCAGTAGATAGTTGTATGTCACAGTCGCACATCCTGCTAGTTGCTGTATGTGAGACATGGCCTCAGCATGGTGGGAGAAGCGGTGCGTCGGTGTGCACCCGGGATCCGAACCTGGGCCACCAGTAGCGGAGCGCGTGCACTTAACCGCTAAGCCACGGGGCCGGCCCTCCCACTCCCTCTTAATTGCTTGGAAATTTAATTTAAAAATTCAACTTTCAAAAAATAGGAAAAGACACACCAATCCCAGCCTTTTCAGTGTCTTCATACAGTACCAAACATCAAGCTTCCTTGACTCCAGTGAGTCCCATTCCAGATTTGGAAACTATCCTTCTGGATCTCACTGGGATCTTCCAATATATCACAGATCCACCCTCCTCCTGCTGGCTGCTGCTGCCTCCCTGGCCTCCCCCATATTTCCCGCTTTCTTCTTCCCAACTAGGGGCTGCCATTATTGTGACAAACAGCTCTGAGCACATGCTGTGCAGGGTGGGGACATGCATGCATACATCAGACACATCCACTCATGCTAAACACACAGAGACATTAAATATAATTAAACACACACACACACACTCCAAACCAAATATAATGAGCACTCACTCTCCAATGAGAGGAAGGATATAAAGTATAGCTTGATGACACACTGGTCTGACTTTTCTTTTGAAGAGAAAACTGATTCTGTCTCCTGGAGCAGATCTTATCAAGGACGCCTACTCCTTACTGACCTTCAGGTCAAAACATACCCCAGCAGCTGCAGACTGACCTCCTGAGGGGGAGGCCCCACGCTCCACTAGCAGATGCTGTAGGATCAGCAGGAAGTGACCTCGGATGAGACCACCCACTTGGACATCCTCATTCCTCCTCAAAAAGGTCCTCAGGACAATCAGTACCTTGCGGGCTGTGTCCACTGGGCTGGAATAGATGAGGTCCTGAGCAGGAGAGAAGAAAGTCATAACTCAGAGGGCATCACAGTTGGGGACAGGTAGTAAAGAAGAACGGGGCTGGGAAAGGACCCAGGATGATGGTGTCACAGAACCTGGGGAAGGCAGTGCTCACTTACTCAGCACCTATCATGTATCATCCTGTCGAATAGGTCCATCCTAAACAGGAGGAAACAAAGGCTCAAAGAGATTACATGATGTGCCATAGGTAACTAAGCCAGTAAGTGGCACAGCTACGATTTGAATGCAGGTCTCCTAACTCCAAGTCCAAAACCCTTTCTACTTTCCAGGATGCCTCTCTCAAGCAAATGGAAGTATTAGGATCAAGAAGAGGTTATTTCAGGACAGGGGACCTGAGTGTGCCTTAAAGGAGAAGAGGAGAGGGGGATGGAGATGTCACAGGGCAGGGAGAGAATGGGTTAGGACAGATTCAGGGCAGGAAGGGAAGCGAGGACCAGGTCAGGCCCCTTGTTTGCCATGGCATCTGGTTATTTTTGCCCTAAGCTATAAAGGCCTTGGGTTCAGAATGTGGAAAAAGACATTGCTTTTTATTTGCTTTCACAGTTATTTTAATGAGTATATTTTAAAGGCAAAGCCAGTCAGAAGCTACACCAGAGGCTATCCCACAGCTCCTGGCACCTACTAGCTCAAACAAGCCAATTCCTTTGGACAGGCTAACATACTGGGCCAGTTATGGCTGGGTGCTATGAATCCAAGGTCACAAACAGACTCCCTTTCCAGGGAGGACAGCTCCTGACACACAGAGAGACATGGCTACAGGGCACCTGGCTAGACAAATCCAAATGTGCTGATCACTGGATGGCACCAGGGTTGGCTCTTCACAAACCTCCACAGCTGCCAGAGAAACAACTATAATATCAGTAGCAACCACTCAGTTAGGCTCATAATGTCAGGTACTGTGCAGTGTTTAAACAGTAGCTGTATGTCTGTTTATACATTATCTGTATCTTCAGAATAACTCTTCCAGGTAGGTGTCACCCCAATTTGTCAAATGAGGAAACTGGGGCAGATTAAGTAGTTTGCCTATCAAGAAAGCAGTGGTGTTGTGAATTCCACTATGAGTTAATGAAGGGCAGGGATGAGATCAGCTTCATCTTTGTCATCCTGTAGGGACTCAGAAAACATCTCTAGAAGGAGAGGATCACGAATGGGAGGGCTAGAGGGAATCTCAGTTCATTTCTCATCAACCCTTTTACTTTATGGAGTATGAGGCTGAAGCCCAGAGGGGGCATGATTTGCCCAAGGTCACAAGGCCCAAGGCCAAACCAGTTTCTGGGTCCTGCTCCTTCACCACCACCACATGGCTGCCAGAATGCCAGAGATGGTCTCTCAGGAACCTGAGTTAGTAAATTTTAAAGGTACAAAAGGAAGGGCCTACTCAGCCTTTGGTGGCCATGCTGAATGCTGGGAGGTGTGCACCCCACCACATGGGTGAGTGGGAAGGCCCTGGTAGGAACATAGCCCACTCTGCAGTCTCTCCTACCCAGAGCTGTCCACAACTCGCTGGGACTGGACTGACCAGGGTGATGTGGCCAAGCAGGGAACAAACAGAGCTTCTGTGACATCATTGTTTTTCATATCTAAACAACCTACATGAAAGACCACCCATTGATAAGCGTGGCAATTAACAGCTTTGTTTTCAGCTGTTAATTACCCATGTCAAAAACAGAAATTGGTACCAACACATGTTTTTAGACCCTTTTCCCCTCCTATGGCTAGAAGATGGGGAGAAATGGCAGGAATTATATATATATACAGACAATAAAGCTGTTCCTCACTATTTTTTTTTATAATTTTATTTATTTATTTATATTCCCCCCAAAGCCCCAGTAGATAGTTGTATGTTATAGCTGCATATCCTTCTAGTTGCTGTATGTGGGACACGGCCTCAGCATGGCTGGAGAAGCGGTGCGTCGGTGTGCGCCAGGGATCCGAACTCGGGCTGCCAGCAGCGGAGCGCACGCACTTAACTGCTAAGACACGGGGCCGGCCGGTCACTATTCTTTTGTAACACTGATGTTTCTAGGACCTAATTTAGTGAAAAACTCATTAACTTTAGGCTCCAGTCATGGTCACGACACTTATTAGCTATATGACCTTGGGCAATTCAATAAGCTTCTCTGAGATTAATGTTCTTTATCTGGTTCAGAGTCAGTCAAAGATCAGTGAATGATAGCCTACTGTGTACAGCATACCAAGGGTATTCCTACATATTGTCATTTATCTTCACGTTATCTCCATTTTACATGTGAGGAAACTGAAGCTCAGAGATGCCTTCATCTTCCTGGATCTCTATGCAGCATCCAGTCCTAAGGGCAGCTCCTTCCTGTTGAGCTCTACCTGGTGAAGCACAAGGCTCCTCTCTGCCCTGCCCCCACCTCCTCCAGGAAGGAGGGGTGATGAGGATGGTGTACATTCAAGGACAAGAACTGGGTCACCACAACAAAAGGTGGGGCACCTGCTCCAGCTTCTCAAGGACAGGGACTCTAAGGATTTGATCTCCTGAGATTCATCTTTTCTTTGGCTTGTTTCTTTTTTATGTCCTTTGAAGCTAGTGGCCGAGGATAGCCTTCAGCTAGGGAGGGGCCTCCACCCTAGGAAGATCCAGACTGAAAAAGGGAACTGGGGAGAGGAAGATAATGAACCCCATTTTAGACAGAAATGTCAAATAGATGGTTAGCTTTATGGATCTGGAGCTCAGAGAGGTCAGGGATGGGGGCAGAGATTTGAGTCATCAGCATGCGGGAGGACGTGACCGAAGTCATGGGAATGAATGAGACAACCCAGGGAGAATGCACTGAGTGAAAAGAGAGCCTAGGACAAAACCTTGAAGAACATTAACTTTCAAGCACTAGCAGGGAGAAAACTATGAAAGAGACTGGGACGGACTATCAAGAGAAGTAAGAGAAAAACTAAGGGAGTTGGTATTACTGAAGCCAAGAGTGTCAATAAAAAGGAAGTGGACAACTATCAAATACTAACAGGTCATATGAGAACCAAAAGGTCCACTGCAATTAGCCATAAGGACATTGCTGCTGATCCTGGTGAGAATGATTTCGAGTAACAACGGGGGCAGAAGCCAATGGGGTGGAGGAATGAGTGAGATACGATAATTTTGAGAGCAGAAAACTACTTCTATAAATTTGGCTGTAAAGGGAAGGACATGAGAGTGAAAAGGGTTGGGAGGGCAGGGACCAGCGAGTCTGGGTGTGGGTAGAAGACATTCAGAGCAACCAGGAGCAAGTCTAGAGGGGCTTAGACTCTTCCACCACTCCACAGCCTAGTGCCATGACCTGAGATTTTTTTCTAGCTTCATCATTCTCTGATTCTCTCCCTGCAGTGAGGCTTTATAAGCGCCTACAAGGTGACAGAGATGAAATAAGCATCTATGATTTTCTCAAGGGCAAAGACCGACCATATCTGAATTATCTTTGTATTCCCAATGCCTAGTGCCTAGTAAGTACCAAATAAATGTATAATAAATGAAAAAGTGAGTGAATTCAAGGCCTCCAAAAACCTGCTCCTCCCTATCTCTCTCCGACCTTATCTCCTGTGATGCACCCTCCAAACTCCAAAACCACACCAGACCACTCATGGTCCCTGAATTATAGTAAACACTTTCATGCTGCTGTGCCGGCCTGGCAGCTTCCTCCCCAAACCTTTTGACTTGTCAAATCCTTTGAGGATCAGCTTATATGACATCTTTCTGCCCTCCCTGCCACCCAAGCACCCTGCCTAACCTTTATTGCCACACTGTTAGTACAGTTGTGGTTCACCGTGTCTGATTCCCTCACTGGCCTGTGGGGCAGGGACTAGGTCCAGTTCTTCCCTGTACCCTCAGTGGTCACACAAACAGCTCTCCAATTAGATGGAACACTGGATCAGGGTTGGTTTCTTTCTTGTTCTGAGAGTCAGCTCAGGTTACTGGAAAGAACATTGGACAGGGAGTCAAAATCTCAGTTTTAATCTTAACTCTTGTGACCTTGGGCAAATCTCTCTATTTATTCATTTGTTTAAAAAGAAAAAAAAAATAAGATACCATCATTAGTATCTCTCTCAGAAGATCTGAGTTCATTTTTTCTTTTGAGAGACTTAGATCCAGACTCCTAATTCAATGAGTCAGCAAATATTTTAAGTACCTACTATGTGTGAGGAACTGACCCTGAATACTTCATCTGGCAAAGAAAATCCAATATCTTAGCTCTATCCATTGCTACTTTCCCTGGCATCCCATCTTGCCTTCCTCATTTATGCACTAATGCTTTATTTTTAACCCATTCCTTCTCCTTTCTTCTTCGAAGGAAGAATTTGAGCCAAAGCATAAATGTGGCCCTGATCAAGCCAACCCATGTGTGACTTCACAAAATGACAGATCTCAGGGATGGGAGGTGAAGATTTAAGTCTGAGGGGACAGTGTGTGTGTGTGTGTGTGTGTGTGTACGTGTGAACAAGGACAGATGTAGGTACCTAAGGGCGTGCGATACATAACACGCAGGTGTTATTTCTACCACAGTCACTCCAATAAAGTCAGGGAATCGTGTTTGTTGATAATAAGAACATCATCTCTATCGGGCTGTGTCATTCTTCCTAGACAAGGGAGGGGCAACGTAGGTGAACTGGTACTGAAGGCAGAGGTTCTAAACCAAGTGTCTCCTACGTTGGTATGCTGCAATCAGTTTGGGACCTGCCATTAGTTGCTCACTAAATACAAAGTGGCAAATGTACAAATAATTTTCTTTTTTAAAAAATATATAAATTACAGGAGTTACCTCTACAAAAATGTCAGTCTCATTAATTTGTTTTCCAATGTGTTCTCTTGAGTGGAAGGAAAAAAGTGGAGTTAAAGCCAGTGTGTTAGAAACTGCAGACAACAGGCAGCCTACTTATCTAACTGATGTACCTGATAGGAATTATAGAGATGTCTTACCTTATAAAAAAGCATTGGGGTTTCTAATAATTCTGGGTATGCCCAAGGGACTGTGTTGCATGTGTACCATTTTCATGCGAGTCATGGCAGAAAAAAGGCTGAGTCCCTCCCCAATCAGACATCTCCATCTACATGCCCCAGGGGTCTCCTTTGACATTGAACCTCCAGCAGAATCTGCTTGAGAAGACTGGGAGGTGAGAGGGAATGGTGACTGAGATCAGCATTTCATAGTTACCCCTGGGGAATAGAGAGGTACATATCTCTCAGTGAGCAGACTTCCATCAGACTTAGGACAGGGTACAGATTTACAGAAACCAGGCACCCGCCAGCCAAAAGGACCTACCACTCACATGGCAACAGCAGTAATTCCAGAGGTGAACAAAAGTAGCTGCTGGTGCCTCCTGACCTCAGTAAATCATCTCCCAGAGACATAGGGCCCACAATCTCTGAATGCAGAAATGAGTAAGTGATCACTTACTAGCAAAATAAGCAGGATGCTGGGGCTGCTTCTGAGAATGTGGAACAGGGCTGCTAAGCTGGCAGGAAGGGTGGGCTGCCCAGCAGAGGGGGCATCATCCAGCTCCTCATAGCTGCTCTCTTCCCAGGAGAACCAAAGTTCCAGGACACGGTGCCCAAACCTACTCATGAGCTCTGGATACAACAGGAAGAACCTGAGCAGGAGGGGGTGGTGGGTGTAGACTAGGTGTAGGTCCGCTATGCCCTCTAGGAATTTTCTGATGGCACTGACCACAGCCTGGAGACAAAGAAAGAAAGGGGCTAAATATACCTTGCAGAGGACCCAAGAGACCCCAACAAACATAACCAAGCCATGACTGGGAAAAATGTACTGGCATCTCAGTACTACAGGACACCTTCAGTGACTCATCCCAGCACCCTCTTGTGAGAAGAAAACCCCGCTGTGCTTACCTCATGACCATGGTTCTCAACTAGGGGTGACTGTGCTCCCCAGGGGACATTTAGAAATGTCTAGAAGGGCCGGCCCCGTGGCTTAGTGGTTAAGTGCGCATGCTCCGCTACTGGCGGCCCGGGTTCGGATCCCGGGTTCGCACCGACGCACCGCTTCTCCCGCCATGCTGAGGCCGCGTCCCACATACAGCAACTAGAAGGATGTGCAACTATAACATACAACTATCTACTGGGGCTTTGGGGCGGGGGGGGAGGAGGAAGATTGACAATAGATGTTAGCTCAGAGCCGGCCTTCCTCAGCAAAAAAAAAAGAGGAGGATTCAGCATGGAATCCTCACAAAATCTCAGGGCTGATCTTCCTCACAAAAAAAAAAAAAGAAAAAAAAAGAAATGTCTTGAGACATTTTTGATTGTCTTGATTGGGGAAGTGCTACCGGCATCTAGTGGGAGAGAGCAGGGATGCCCTAAATATCCCACAATACTCAGGACAGCCTCCCACAGGAAAGAATTATGCTGTACAAAATGTTAATAGTGCCAACACTGAGAAACCCAGCTCTATAATGATACTTACCACAGTATGCTGTAATTGTCAGCATATGTGTCTACCTCCCACACTAGACTTGAGCTGCTTGAGGGCAGGGACCGTGACAGATTAATCTGTGCACCTGGCATACGGCCTGGCACAGAGGGGGCAAAGGTGTGCTGAATCATTTATTAACCCTCAAAAACCTATGTCTTCCCATTGCACATATAACAAAATTCAAATTCCTTAATATGTTATTCTAAAAATTTTATAGTTTATAGTTTTGGCTCTTTCATTTAGGTCTTTGATCCATTTTGAGTTAATTTCTGTGTATAGTATGAGGTAGGGGTCCAATTTCTTCTTTTGCATGTGGATATCCAGTTGTTCCAGCCCATTTGTTAAAAAGACTATTCTGTCCCTATTAAATTGTCCTTGTATCCTTATCAAAAATCAATTGACCATAAATATATGAGTTCATTTTTGGACTCTCAATTGTACTTTATTGATCTAGATGTCTATCTTTATGCCAGAAGCACACTGTCTTGACTACTGTAGCTTTGTAGTAAGTTTTGAAATCAAGAAGTGTGAGTCCTCCAACTTTGTTCTTCTTTTTTGAGATTATTTTGGCTATTTTGGGTACTCTACATTTCCATATGAATTTTAGGATCAGCTTGTCCATTTCTGGAAAAAAAAAGGCAACTTGGATTTTGATTGGGATTGTGTTCAATCTCCAGATCAGTTTGGGTAGTATTGCCATCTGAACAATATTAAGTCTTTTTTTCCCTAGCTTTATTGAGATATAATTGACACATAACATTGTATAAGTTTAAGGTGTACAATATAATGATTTGACCTACGTATACAATGTGAAATGATTAACACAATAAGTTTAGTCAATAGCCATCACCACGCAGTTACAAAAATTTTTTTCTTTGTGATGAGACTTTTAAGATCTACTCTTAGCAACTTTGAAATATACACAACAGTATTGTTAACTATAGTCATCATGTTGTACATTACATCCCCAGGACTTATTTATCTTACAACTGGCTATTAAGTCTTCTGATTCATGAACACACAACGTCTTTCTATTTATTTAGGTCTTTAATTTCTTTCAATGATGTTTTGTAATTTTCAGTGTACAAGTCCTTGCACTTCTTTTTCTACATTTATTCCTATGTATTTTATTTATTGACGCTATTATAAATGGAATTGTTTCCTTAATTTCATTTTTGAACAAGTTATTAAAGACATAAGTCTACCTTTCTGAATTCTCCCCACTTTCCTATCTCCCACATAACTTAACAAAGGCACACTAAACTAGGCTTCCTTCCTTGACTGGATAGACTGGGTAACTTACCACTTCTGTATCTTAAATCTTGCTTTACTCTCAGCCTGAAAATTCTCCCTTTACCACCTGTATCTCCTCCACAAAGCCTTTCCCAGTGCAACAATCAGATACAACTTCTCTCCCCATGTGCTTCCGTAGCTCTCGCCCAGGCTTCCAGCTCCAGGAGAGCATTCATTGCTGTTGTTGCCTGCCTTATAGGAGATCTTTTTGTCTCTCCTGCCAAACTGGTGCTTCTTGAAGGCAGAGAATTTGTTTGATTCACCCTAACCCTGACAGGGCCCCGCACAGTACCTGGCACATGTCAAGGGTTCAATCCACATTGGTTGAGTTACTAAAATGTTGAGAAGCAAATAAATAATCATGTACATTGAGTAGTGTTCAAGGGCTTAGGAAATGCTGATCAAACTGGAGAGAAGTTACTAAAAAGAGCTTCCAGGAATAAGTAGGGCCTGACACTCCGAAATGTCTATTCCTCCAGAGACACCCACACTCCAGCTACTGGGAGGTCCTCACACACACATCCGGATACACACCAACGCATCTTCTCTACTGCTTCCTACAGATGCTTAAGGACTGTGGGAGTCAGAAAGGACCTCAGAGGTGACTCTGGCTCCCCTCTTCACTTCTGGATGGCAAGCCCAAGGCCAGAAAGGGAAGGAAACTCCACCAAGGGTGCCCAAAACATTAGTGGCAGAATCAGAATAGAGATCTAGGAGTCCTGCCTTTCACTGCAGTGCATGTTTATAAGGTCATCCTGCTGCTGCACAGAGTACTCACAAGTAGATGACAGCAAGGAAGCCTTCTCATAGAAAATACTGCATGAGGAAAGAAAGGTCAGAGACAGAGGCAAAAGAAAGAACCAGGAGCCTGGAGGCAAATCTCCTGAGGAAGAGGTCCATAAACCTCCTTAATGTGTCCCTTCCAACGCCACCCACCTTGAGCAATCCCATTGCCCACCAAGGCCTCAATGACTTCATGAAGTACTCCTCTCCCCACAACTCCTCAGCCCTGCCAGGCTGCCCAGAACAAAGAGTTTCCCTGTCTCCAAAAGCCTCAGGGCCCATGTTCTGCCCTCTAACCTCTCTTTCACCTCTCTCCTAACCTTTCTTTTCACTCCATTCAGAACAACTTCCTAATGAACTAGGGCAACATGAATCTACATGCATAATTCTCAAAAATAATGTTGAGTAAAATGAATCAATAAATAAATGGGGAAGAAACAAAAGATCTTCCTTACAGTAGAATTCCAACTAAAAAATACAGAAGGAATGATGGAGTCAGAAAATCACCATTTTGCAACCTTCATTCAGCCAGTAATCATCAATGGATGCTAAAACTAGTGGGAGAAAGTTTGATGAGGAGCAGAATATATAGACAGTTGCAAACGATCTTCCCACTAGATAATTATTAATTACAAAGAGACAGATAGGAACTTTACAATGGAAAAATCTAGCAATATCAAGTATTCAACACAAACTTCACCAATAATAGGAAAAACCATCATCATATGCCTCCTGAGGACACATCACTTGTGTAGTATTCTTACCCAAAATGCACAACCTAAATCTAATAACGAAGACATAGCAGAAAAACCCAAACTTAGAAATTAACAAAAGAAGTGAAAGACTTGTACAATGAAAACTACAAAACATTTCTGAAAAAATTAAAGAAGACATAAATAAATGGAAAGGCATTCCATGTTCATGGAGTCCAAGACTTAATATTGTAAAAATGTCAATACTACCCAAAGTATTCTACAGATTTAATGAATCCCTACTAAAATCCCAATGACTTTTTTGCAGAAATAGAAAAACACATCCTAAAATTCATATGGAATCTCAAGGGACCTGGAATAGCCAAAACAATCTTGAAAAAGAACAAAACCGGAGGACACACACTTCCTAATTTCAAACCTTACCACAAAGCTACAGTAACCAAAACAGTGGGGTACTGGCATAAAGAAAGACACGTAGACCAATGGAATAGAATAGAGAGTCCAGAAATAAACTCTTGCACATATGGCCAAATGATTTTCGACAACAGTGCCAAGACTATTCAGTGAGGAAAAGACAGTCTTCAAAAAATGCCTCCCTCTTGGGGCCGGCCCGGTGGCGCAAGCGGTTGAGTGCGCGCGCTCCGCTGCGGCGGCCCGGGGTTCGCTGGTTCGGATCCCGGGCGCGCACCAACGCACTGCTTGGTAGGCCATGCTGTGGCGGCGTCCCATATAAAGTGGAGGAAGATAGGCACCGATGTTAGCCCAGGGCCGTCTTCCTCAGCGAAAAAAGAGGAGGATTGGCGGATGTTAGCTCAGGGCTGATCTCCTCACAAAAAAAAAAAAAAAAAAAAAAAAAAAATGCCTCCCATCAAATCCTGGGTCCTGGAAAAACTTGATATCCACATGCAAAAGAATGAAATTGGACCTTTACCTAATACCATGTATAAAAGTTAACTCAAAATGGATCCAGACCTAAATCTATAAAACTCTTAGAAGAAAACATAGGGCAAAAGTTTCATGACATTAGATTTGGCAATGATCTCTTGGATATGACACCAAGGCACAGGCAACAAAAGAAAGAATAGACAATTTGGACTTTATGAAAATTTAAAAATTTTGTGCATTGAAAGATACTATCAACAGAGTAAAAAGGCAATCCACACGGGGCCAGCCCGGTGGTGTAGTAGTTAAGTTCGCATGCTCCACTTTGGCGGCCCAGGGTTTGCAGGTTGGGGTCCCAGTCGCGGACCTACACACCACTCATCAACCCATGCTGTGGCAGGCATCTCACATAAAATAGAGGAAGATGGGCACAGATGTTAGCTCAGGGCTAATCTTCCTCAGCAAAAAGAGGAGGATTGACAACAGATGTTAGCTCAGGGCTAATCTTCCTCACAAAAAAAAAAAAGAAAAAAAAAGGCAACCCACAGAATGGGAGAAATTATTCGCAAATCATATATTTAATAAGGAATTAACATCCAGAATATACCGAGAACTCCTAAAACTCAACAACAACCAAAAAAACCAACCAACCGTATTCAAAAATAGGCAAAGGACTTACATGGACATTTCTCCAAAGAAGATACACAATAGGACAATAAACACATGATAAGATATTAGACATCACTAATTATTAGGGAAATGCAAACCAAAACTATGAGATAACTTCACATCCATTAGGATGGCTAGTATCAAAAAAACAGAAAATAACAAGTTTTGGCGAGGATGTGGAGAAATTGCAACCTTTGCGCACTGCTGGTAGGAATGTAAAATGGTACAGCCGCTGTGGAAAACAGTATGGCATCTCCTCAAAAAATTAAAAATAGAACTACCATATGATCCAGCAATTCCACCTCTGGGTATATACCCAGAAGAATTGAAAGCAACACCTCAAAGAGATATTTGTACCCCATGTTCATAGCAGTATTATTCACAACAGCTAAAAGGTGGAAGTAATCCAAGTGTCCATTGACAGATGAAGGGACAAGCAAAATGTAGTACATACATACAAAGGAATATTATTCAGCCTAAAAAAGGAAGGAAATTCTGACACATGCTACAACATGGATGAACCTTGAGGACATTCTGCTAAGTGAAATAAGCCAGTCACAAAAACACAAATACTGTGTGATTTCACCTATATGAGAGACTTGGAGTAGTCAAAATTACAGGGACAGAAAGCAGAATGGTGGTTGCCAGGGGCTGGGGGTAGGGAGGAATGGGGAGTTATTGTTTAATGGGCATAGAGTTTCAGTTTTGCAAGATGAAAAGAGTTCTGGAGATGGATGGTGGTGAGGGTTGCACAACAATATTAACGTACTTAATAGCACTGAACTGCACACTAAAAATGATTAAGATGGTAAATTTTATGTTTGTGTATTTTATCACAACAAAAAAAGGATAAATAAATACATAAATATAGAAAAATAAAATTGAGTTAAAAAATCAAGTTGTGGGCTGGCCCCGTGGCTTAGTGGTTAAGTGCACACATTCCACTACTGGCGGCCCAGGTTCGGATCCCGGGTGCGCACCGATGCACCGCTTCTCCGGCCATGCTGAGGCCGCGTCCCACATACGGCAACTAGAAGGATGTGCAGCTATGACATACAACTATCTACTGGGGCTTTGGGGAAAAAAAAAGGAGGAGGATTGGCAATAGATGTTAGCTCAGAGCCGGTCTTCCTCAGCAAAAAGAGGAGGATTAGCATGGATGTTAGCTCAGGGCTGATCTTCCTCACACACACAAAAAATCAAGTTGTGATTATATGTTGCCATTTATATATCTATATAAAATTTTAAAACATGGAAAACAATGTTATATGTCATCTTTGGACGCACACCTAAGAGGGGAAGCCTGGAGGTGCCTGAGCTACCTTTCAGGTTTCCACACCACCAATGGTAGATGTGAAGAGAAGGCCCCCAAAATCCAGCCTTGCCACCATTTATTAGTCTTGAAGCCATAAGGATTACTCCTATCATGTCCTTCTGCCCTGATTACATTAGTCATCTCAGGAAGCCCAGAACTTCCAGGTTATCCTCATATGGCTCAGAGCATGCCCTTTTTTGTTTCCATCTCCCACTCTTATCCAGCTTCTAAAACCCTTCCACTGTCCCTTCTAGAACTCACTCACAGTTCCCTATTTCTTGTACCTTTTCTTTGAATATTCCCTTCACCTTGTTGCTTTGACCCTCTTCCAAACACCTGTTTTGCCTACAATCTCTCAAGTGGAGACTATTTTCGCTCCCACCTCCTTAGTTCCAAAACCTTGACCTCTAAATTCTCTGTCTTCCTCTGTTCTAATCTCCTCCACCTGCCTCAGCCATTCATGCCCATGGTCGTGCCCCTAAATCTTGTCTTTACCAAGAACTGCACCCTCCCCAATAATCCTAATTTCAAGCAACCCACTTTTGCTACCATCCCTCCTAACTTTCCAGCTCACTCCCTCTATTATTTCAATCCAACAATTCTTTGACCCCCATCAGAACCAAAATCTTCAGACATATCCTTTTCAATCCAACAATTCTTTGACCCCCATCAGAACCAAAATTTCAGACATATCCTTTTATCCTCTCTTATTCTCACATCTCACATTGATCCATCAAGAGATCCATTGGCTCCAGCTTCAAAATATATTCAGAAGCTGACACTTCTCACAGCCTCCTGTACTATCTCTTGCTTACATTACTGCTGTAGCCTCCTAACTGGTTTCTGTTCTTCCACCTCTGTACCCCTTTGATCTATTGTCCTAGCAGCCAGAGTGATCCTATTAATTCAGCCATGAATTAAACCACGGGACTGTACAAAATCATCAAAGCAATAAGTTTAGAAAGAAAAGAAAAGCAGTCAAAGACTGAGCCCTGGGGTACTGCAACACTTAGAGGTGAGGGAGATAAGAGAGACTCAGCAAAAGGCAGAGACAGAACAGCCAATGAGGTAGGAGGAAAACCAGGAGTACACAGTATTCTAGATGCCAAGTAAAGGCAGTGTTTGAAAGAAAAGAGATACTGTTGATAGGTCAAGTGAGATGATGACTAAATACTGCCTACTGGCTTTAGCCACGTGTCTGTTATTGGTAACTTTGATAAGTGCATTTTCAGAGATGTGGTAAGGGTGAAAGCCTAACTGGGGTAGGTTCAAGAGAGAATGGGACAGCAGGAAATGTATAAAACAAGCCTGAAGTATCTTGTCAGACTAGAAAGCCCAAACTCTGTCAAAAGGACTCAGGAGCCACCCTAAATAGGCTCCCCTCGGCCAAAGATAGGACAATTCGAGCCTCTAAAAGATAATAACTACAGTGGATTAAAATATATCAAAGATTTTTAAATCCACAAGTTCATAATGATATAAAGAATCTCTCTGGTCATCTTTGAAGAATGCTAGGAAACAAACTCATTTTTTTGAAAACTGACAATTAAAGGGAAAGAATCAAACATTCAACCTACGCTTCCTATACAATCTACTGTTCAGGGTAATCGATTAGTTGATGAGAGAAGTTTCTTTTTATACCTGTATTCCAGTTAATAAAGACAGAATGACAGAATTAGGATGTTATTATTTTGCAATCCCTAATGAATTAATGGATCTATGCAATGATCACCAATGGCTGCTAATACCACAAAAAGAGAGACAATGGGACATTATATACCTAGGTCTATCTTACTTGAAAATCTGTGCACTTCCACTATATCTTCCTGCTTCTATTCAAATTAAACCAGGTCTTCTTATAACATATGTGCCCCAACAGTAATCAAAAAGAAGCAAAATTAGGGGCCAGTCTGGCGGCGAAGCAGTTGGGGTCAGCCTGGTGGCAGAGTGCTTAAGTTTGCACGCTGCACTTTGGCAGCCCAGGGTTTGCAAGTTCGGACCCTGGGTGCAGACCTATGCACTGCTTATCAAGCCATGCTGTGGCAGGCGTCCCACATATAAAGTAGAGGAAGATGGACATGGATGTTAGCCCAGGGCCAATCTTCCTCAGCAAAAAGAGGAGGATTGGCAACCGATGTTAGCTCAGGGCTAATCTTCCTCACCAAAAAAATAAGAGGCAAAATTAATAATCAGTGAAAGAAGAGTATCCTTAGGTTGAGTCCAAAGGGTCCACATCCAAGAAGTAGAAGCAATCATCAATGAAAAAGGTAAGAGATGCAGTGATGAATCAGACATAGTCCTTGATCCCCAAGAGTTTACAAAGAAACTGGAGAGAGAAAACTTGTACACATACAACCACCATCAAAGCGATACAAAATCAGCCTGATTAACAACGATCTGGGTCCCAGTAACCCGTTTTGTTTGATAAACTGTTACCAGAAGGAGATAACTCACACCTCTCTCCTTCTGCACAAAACAGCGGTGATACTAAGGGCCTTGGGAGTTGGTCAAGTCTGAGTTGGAGTCCTGGCTCCCCCAACAACTAACAGTGTGAACTAGAGAAAGTTACTTTAACCCAAGTCTTGATTTTCTTATGTGTAAAACGGAAATAATAATCTCCACATCCCAGGACTGTTAAGAGAATTAGCTAAGTTACACAGGCTCTGTCTGTGTCAGCACCCTACCTCCCTCTACTCCCTCAAATTTCTCTCTTTCTCTCTCTCTGCCACCCCACTTCTCTATACATCTATCATCATGGTCTCCCAAGGAACCATAATGTAAAGAGGTGCAGGAGGAGGAAGAAGAGCCCCAGGCTTTTTGGTCCATACCTCATCTAGTGCACTGTCTTTATCTTGGCAGACTGCAAGCAGATAAATGGAGGCTCTGAAGACCACCAGTGGAGGCTGCTCACCCTGGTCCTGCAGAGACAGGAGGAAGCTTTGCACAGCCACAAATAACTCTGCCTCTGAGACAAACCTGTCAACCAAGGAGAATATGAGTGAGAAAGACAAAGATGGCTGTCCTGCCTTGCCACATCCTCCCTCAGCCACTGTCCTTCTGCCCCTGGCATGTCCACAGCCTAATGACACCTTACACAAACACCATGCTGTATGTACTTACAAAGCATTGTCACACATGCTCAGCATGGTTCTATGCCTTGTGCAAGGATCTGTTAGGGGTCAAGGACTCCTTACTCATACCTAGAAGGTGAAGCGTCACTCAGCTGGACCAGTATTGTTAAAAAGAAGGATGCTGGGGCCAGCCCCACGGCTTAGCGGTTAAGTGCGCGCACTCCGCTATTGGCGGCCCGGGTTTGGATCCCAGGCGCGCACCGACGCACCGCTTGTCCGGCTATGCTGAGGCGGCGTCCCACATACAGCAACTAGAAGGATGTGCAACTATGACATACAACTATCTTCTGGGGCTTTGGGGAGAAAAAGGGGAAAAAAGGAGAAGCATTGGCAATAGATGTTAGCTCAGGGCCAGTCTTCCTCAGCAAAAGGAGGAGGACTGCCATGGATGTTAGCTCAGGGCTGATCTTCCTCATACAAAAAAAAAAAAAAAAAAAAGAAGGATGCTAGTTCAATGGGCTACTTTCTGGGGGAGAGAGACGTCTATGTTTGTACATGCAAGGGAGATGGAGGTGAGAAGGAGACTGACTTTTCACTATATATCCTTTTATACCTTTTGAATTTTCTCTCAGGGTATGTCTCACCTATCAGATTAAGTACCAAAAAAAATTTAAACATTTTAAAATGAGTAATACTAAACACAATGTGGTATTCTGGATTATTCCTGGAACAGAAAAGGGACAGTAGAGGAAAAACTGGTGAAATCTGAATAAAGTTTAGTTAATAGTATTGTACCCTCACATATGTGGTCAAATGATTTTCAGCAAGGGTGCCAAGACCATTGAATGAAGAAAGGACAGTCTTTTGTCTTTTCTTTTTTTTTTTTTTTTTTTGCTGAGGAAGATTAGCCCTGAGCTAACATCCGTGCCTATCTTCCTCTATTTTGTATATGGGATGCTGCCACAGCACAGCTTGATGAGCAGTACGTAGGCCTGCACCTGGGATTCGAACCCGCAAACCCGGGGCCACCGCAGCAGAGCGTGCAAACTTAACCACTACGCCACTGGGCCGGCCCCGAAAGGACAGTCTTTTCAACAAATGGTGCTGGGAAAACTGGACAGCCACACTCAAAACAATAAAGTTGGACTCTTACCTAAAACGATATAAAAAATTAACCCAAAATGGATCCAGACCTAAATATAAAACTAAAACTATAAAACTCTTAGAAGAAAACATAAGGCAAAAGCGTTATGACATTGGATTTGGCAACAATTTCTTGGATATGACACCAAAGGCACAGGCAACAAAATAAAAAATAGACAAACTGGACTTTATGATAAAGTTTTAAAATTCTGTGCATCAAAAGACACTATCAACAGAGTAAAAAGCCAACCCACAGAACAGGGGAAATTATTTGCAAATCATATATCTAACAAAGGATTAATATCCAGAATACATAGGGAATTCTTAAAATTCAACAACAACAAAAAAACAATTTGATTCAAAAACGGGCAGAGGACTTGAATAAACATTTCTCCAAAGAAGACATACAAATGGCCAATAAGCACATGAAAAGATGCTCAACATCAACAATCATTAGGGAAATGCAAACCAAAACTACAAGATGATAACCTCACATCCATTAAGATGGCTACTTTCAGAAAAACAGAAAATAATAAGAGTCAGTGAGGATGTGGAGAAATTGGAACCCTTGTGCACTGTTGTTGGGAATGTAAAATGGTATAGCCGCTGTGGAAAACAGCATGGCATTTCCTCAAAAAAATTAAAAATAGGGCTGGCCCAGTGGCATAGTGGTTAAGTTCCCATGATCCGTTTTGGCAGCCCAGGGCTCGCAGGTTTGGATCCTGGGCATGGACCTACGCACTGCTCATCAAGCCATGCTGTGGCGGCATCCCATATACAAACTGGAGGAAAATAGGCACAGACGTTAGCTCGGGGCCAATCTTCCTCACAAAAAAAATTAAAAATAGGACTACCAGATGATCTAGCAATTCCACGTCTGGGTACATATCAAAAAGAATTGAAATAAGGGTCTCAAAGAGATATTTGTACATCCATGTTCATAGCAGTATTATTTACAATAGCTAAAAGGTGTAAGCAACCCAAGTGTCCACCGACAGATGAAGGGATAAGCAAAATGTAGGATATACACACAATATATTTTCAGCCTAAACAAGGAAAGAAATTCTGACACATGCTACAGCATGGATGAACCCTGAAGAAATCATGCTAAGTGAAATAAGTCAGTCACAAAAAGACAAATACTGTCATGATTCCACTTATATGAAGTACTTAGTGTAGTCAAAATCGTAGGGACAGAAAACAGACTGGTGGTTGCCAGGGGCTTGGGAAAGCGGGGAATGGAGACTTATTGTTTAAAGAGTACTACAGAATTTCAGTTTTGCAAGATGAAAAGAGTTCTAGAGATAGATGGTGGTGACGGTAGCACAACATTGTGAATGTATTTAATACTACTGAACTATACAAAAATGGCTAAATGGTTAAGATGATAAATTTTGTTTGTGCATTTTACCACAATAAGAAAAACTGGAAAAAATAATGTATCAATGTTGGTGTCTTAGTTTGATAAATGTACCATAGTTATGTTAGCATTAGGAGAAAATAGGTGAAGAGTATAAGGAAACTCTCTGTATTCTTTGCAACTCTTCTGTAAATCTAAAATTACTCCTGGGCCAGCCCCGTGGCGTAGCAGTTAAGTGCGCGCGCTCCGCTGCTGGCAGCCAGGGTTCGGATCCCAGGCGCACACTGACGTACCACTTCTCCGGCCATGCTGAGGATGCGTCCCACATACAGCAACTAGAAGGATGTGCAACTATGACATACAACTATCTACTGGGGTTTTGGGGGAGAAAAAAAAAGGAGGAGGATTGGCAATAGATGTTAGCTCAGAGCCAGTCTTCCTCGGCAAAAAGAGGAGGATTAGCATGGATGTTAGCTCAGGGCTGATCATCCCCCCCAAAAAAAAAAAAAATAGCTTAAGGAAGAATAGTCCTTTGATTTTAAAATTTTAATAAAATGTATAGTAATTCTTAAAACCAAAGTAAACCACTGACATTTTTTTCTGTGCACAAATAACGCCCTCAAGGATACCAAGGAATTCTCGTTAGCATTCTAGGCCTCTCTGTCTCTCAGCACTGTGACTACCCACCTGTCTTAATCCTCGCTTTCAAGATGTGAGCCCCTCAGGAATACAAGCCATGTCTCACTTATTATCTCTGTGTCCCCAGTGCCCAGCACCAGGCTTAGAGAGGATACCTTTGTAAATATTTATTGAACCGAACTGGGCTGCAGACGTGGGTCCCAGAACTCACTGCCAGCCCCCAGCTCTGAGCACTGACCTGTCCTCGTGGATGTAGGCCAGGTAGAAGAGGAGCAGGATGCAGTACTGTCTCTGGCGAGCAGCTCCCTCCACATACTGACGATCTGACAGGAAGGCAAGGCTTTCAGGGCCCCTGCTGCTTATCTGGGGCAGCCCATGCTGCAGGAGCTCAGACATTGCAGAGAGTTCTGGGGAGGGAACAAGCAGGAGAAAGCCACACAGAGAACACAGGAGAGCAGGTAATGAGCATGTGAGTATCTAATACACGAAGAGTACTGCACACAGGGTAGCAAGGGTACATCCAGGATAAAAGGAAATCAGAATCCCCTCTTCCTTTATGCAGCTTTCAGCCCACCAGGAGAGACTAAAGGTAACATGTGGAAGGACATGGATATATTCATTCATTCATTCGACAAATGTTCGCTGAGTGGCTACTCTAGGCCAGGCTGTGAGACATAGGCCCTACCTCCAGGAGGCTGGTGGGAAAAATCAGATAATGAAACAGATAATTGCAGGACATGTGATCACTGGCTTGTTCAAGTATGGAAGATGGAGTGACTCATGCCTCTTGGGGTGGGGAGAGCAAGCTCAAAGAAGAGGGAACTGTGGAGAGTGAGCAGAGAAGGGAGGGAAGAGAATCCTAGGGATGGGAAGCAAGGTGTTCAGAGGCCCAGAGGCATAAGAGGACACGTCATGTTTAGGGGCGGACAGGAGTTCAGTGTGACTGAAGCGTCAGTGAATAGATGTGGAGTGTCAGGAGTTAGAAACTGTGTGATGTAATTTGTACCTAGACTATGAAAGACTCTAAATGCTGAGTAAAGAATTTGGATTTTATCCTGAGAGCAGATTCCTAGATGTCTTATGAAACCCCTGTTTCATAAAAGAAAAGGACCTCAGAGCTTAAAATTTGAATAAAGTCAACTTTATGGAAAATTGACTACATTACCCTTATTTTCCACATTTCACCAGGAACCAGAGAAAACTCTGTTACTGTCTGACAATGCCCCACAGACTGATGTTTGGGGACCACAGCTGAAGGCCAGGAAAATTCAGATGTTAAGACTTGGTTTTCAGATAGATCCTTCCAGCAGTGGGTTGAGATTGTTTGGAGGATAAGAGACTGAAAGCAGGGGGCCAAGTTGGAGGTCAAATGAAAGGGTCCATCCTGCTAGTGCTGTGGGCCTAGGGCCAAGTGGAAGACGAGAATGGAGCATGGCCCACAGCAACGTGATAGCAGAGCCAGGTCAAGTTTCCTAATTCTAAGTTTAGTGCTTTTTCCACCAAAGCATACTATGAGCATTATGATATTATGATAATAATGAAACTAACATCCTTGAGCCTAGCCTTGCACATCCACCTGCCCTTTCTCCCGCTATATTAAAGAAAGAAGCAGTCTGCATGTAAGTAAGGTCTGCTACTCTTCCTGGTGCTGTGAGATTTGACAAAGTCTCAGGGTCTAAGGGGGCAGATACGTGGGGCTTCTCCTATTCCGATAAGAGAGGGAGCTGCCAGCAGCAGTGGGGCTGGCACTGGTGAGCACAAGAGGCTGTCGTGACGTGGCTGCCAACAAGGTCTTAGGCTACCACCATGGCAGAAGTCATCATGCTATTCTCTCCACAGGCCAGACCACATGTGAACAGGCAGAGCTGGACACCACGCAGAAAGGAGCAGCAGGTATAGTGAGAGAACTAGGACCCAAGTTGGAAGGAAGGAAAACACTTACCTGGGCTTCTGTCTCTCTCAGCTCAGTGTCTGAGAAAGACAAAAGAGAAAGACAGGTTTGGGAAGTGAGGGGAGATGACACAGTCTTCATAAATGTAAAAAAACGAAACACAGCCAGCACCAAGTCTAACCCACAAAGAAGGTATAATATTTGTTGAATGAATGAATAAAACAATGATTAAATTGTTTTATGTTATACCAAGAGAGAGGTCTAAGATAGAGGAACTCCTTAGGGCAGAGAACACATCGTAATCATCATAGCAGCACCTAGGCATGTAGCAGAAGCTCAGCGAATATTCAACAAAAGGAAAAACTTCCAGCTCTCAGCCCTGCATCTGCTGTTCCCCCTGCCTATATCCTGCATGGGCCTCCTTCACCTCCATCAGACCTCTGCTAAAATACTACCTCCTCACGGAGGCCTTCCCTGATCATACTATCTAACATACATCTCCTTCCACCAGCACCCTCTATCTCTTTGCCCAGTTTTATTTTTTTCATAGCACCTATCCATCCCTGACATTGTATCTATGTGTTTATTGTCTGTCTCTCCCAATCCATGAGAACAAGACTTTGTATCCCTAACTCTATCACCAGCGCCTATAATAGAGTCTGGCACACAGTAGATGCACAAGAAATATTTCTTGAAGGGAAGAACAAAGAAATGGAACAGGCTGTTCAAGATATTTTGAGCAGAGGTCTCCAGAGGTAACAAGCAGACAGTAAGAGGCCTGGCGTAAGGGATGTTGCAGAGGACATGGTCGGGGGAAAAAATGGGCTTGATAAGCTTCAGTCCTTCTCAACTCTTAGAGTCTAAGGGTCCAGGAGCCTTGGAGTCCATCATTTTTTGATTCTATTATCTCACCTACCTAGGAATCAGCCTATAGTCCCATCATTCCCTGATTCCATGGTTCCTCCAGGCAGCTTCAAGCAAAGGGATCTTATTACTGTTCTGACTCACTATCCAGCCAACCAGCAAGACATCCAGACTCTAAAAGACCACCACGGACCTCATGAGTGGTCAAATTGCAGCACTTTACCTTCTTGGCACAGTGGTCCTATCTTCTCTGGAGCTGAGAGGAGGTTGATGCACATGTAGTACAGGAAACTGGAACACACCTGGTTTAGGGCTGAGTGACTTAGAGGGAGAAGAGGAAGACAGAACACAAGAGAGGACATTGCTGCTTTGGCTGGGACAGCATTATCCCTGCCATGTACTGGGGCACCACTGCTTTCTGCCAGAGTCCAGTGAAATTCTAACCATGGCCCTGGTAGAGGAGGTCTGGAGGTGGCTGTGAAAAGTAAATATGGAACCTGCTGCCCACAGCTGTAACTTAGGCACTTGGCCCATATAGGCATTCACTAAAAATTTACTGAAAAAATAAATCAAGGAGGGCTACTAAGCTCCAATTTAACAAAACATACAAACAAAAAAGTGCTCCTGGGTCATGAAAGTGCTGGGTAGCACTAGAAAAAGAGAAAGCTGTTAAACCCAAGATGGGCAGTTAAGAAAAACTACAAACATCCAAAATTGTGACTTTGAATCCAGATGGATCCCTGTATTCTCTCCCGAACACTGGGTGTTCTGTTCAGAGATACGGAGAGAGAGCTAGATACCGCACTGTGGTCACCTTGTGCGCTGTAGGCAATAACAAATGGAATCTGCCAAGTAAATGCAGAGACAGGTGCCAAACCATAAATGGGAAGGTACAGAAGCCTGCTCTAGAAACCTAACACAACAGAGACTGAGGCGGCAATCTCTCTAATTTGAAGAGTTTCTCCTCTGGGATTGCTGGGCTGGCAGCAAATAGAACATGATTCTTTCTTGATGGACACTGCATCCCTTACCCTCTGAGGGCATCGGTTTCCCCATTTGTAAAATGGGGAAAAAATGAGGGGTCAGACAAATGATCTCCAAGAACTCTTCCAGTTTTGATGTAACAGGTGCCCATCCAAGTCTCACATGGAATGAGAGCCTTACCAGAACCAGATTAAATAAAAGCTATAGAAGCACGTCCAGCTCATACCACCAATTGCTGAGCAATTCTGACACTGTGTCAATCTCCCCACAGTCCTATGACTAAAACACCCCAGTCAGAAATTTCCACTTGTCCAGTCAAGAAGGACGCTGGCCCCTTGGCCACTAATTTTGCCTGGGACCATACATACCTCATGCCGCTGCAGAACCTGGCCTTCAGTTCCAGAGTTAGTTGTATGAAGGATGAAGCAGCTTGGGAAAAGTGCAAAGAAAGGAGACAGCAGTTTAAACCAGACTGTTAGAGAGACTCCCAATATGGGTGGTACCAAAGAGTACTAGTTTTGAAGTCACACAGTGACTGGATGGATCTGCTCCATCACTATCTAGTAGTGTGACTCCAGAACACTTATTTAACTTCTCTGAGACTCTGTACCTCGATATCTATACCTCACAGGTTGTTGTGAAACTAAGTAAGACAAATGCATACAGAACATCTAACAAATGCTTAGCTCAAAGTAGGTGCTGAATAACTGTTCATCTTCTTCCTTTCTGAATTATCTTCCACTACAATCTGATACATTTGACAAGCACCAGGAAGGACACATCTGCTTGTTCTATCCCTCCTCCCAATTTTGTAGAAAATAACCCAGTTTCAGATTGAGGAAGAATAAAGGATAGCCACTGCTTTATCCCCATCTCTGAATTGCCTGTGGAAAAGGATTGGTTCTCAGACCTGAGGTCAGGTAACAGTTTCTGTGTTAGCTGGTGACCCTGGCCCAGGCCCCTGCACTGCCTGCCTCCTCCCAGTCTCCCCCCCATCCCTCTCATCCCACCCCAAGGCTCTCTGTCAAAACTGACCTCTGTCCTGCCCATCCTGGGCCCCTGTGAAAGCAGGATTCTAGACAAGGAGAACATCAAGAGCTCCCACTGCACCAGTTCCAATGTTGGGGATAATCTGTATTCTATCTTGGGCCTAAAGTATACGGCAGGAAATTAATCCCTCCATGTTTCATATCAACTTTCCAGAACAGCAGTTTAACCCATGACTCCCCCAGGGAGGGGGCGCCCAGCTTGCCTGCTGGAAGGGGTCCTCTTGCCTAGCCTCTTGGAGACCCAGAGTTTCTCCATCCCCTACTCCAGGTCTCTGCCCCGCTCTTGGCTGGCAGTGCCTGCTTCCCACTTCTCTCTTGCAGGTTGGGCCCCAACCTGTTCTACCTGGCTTCATGCTGCATAGATCTCCCTGTACACCACCTTTCTTTACATCCCTTGCTCTCCACCACTGCCCCCGAGAGATCTACAACTCTGAAGCTGCACCCATCCAGCACCCCAAGACTGGATCCTCTTGGCTCTTGAAGCATGGCAGGCAGGAGGAAAAGAGGAAAGAAGGAAAAGTATATGTCAGTTGTCACAATGACTAAGGGGTACAGTCATTCAGGAAATCTACATAAGTTATCTCTTTTAATTCTCATTATTATCACCATGTTCTAGCTGAGGACATTGGAGATAAGAAAATTAATTTTCCCAATGTCAATAAACAAGTAAGGGATGGGGTAAGAATCCCAACCAACATGCTAATGACAAAAGTCCTGCTTTTTTTCTTTCACACAGCCTCCCACCCTCTCTTAGAAGCTCCCACTCACACTTTCTAGGTGAAATAGTTTCCTAAGTGTTTCCTGTGCTTTGTTCCTGGAGAAAACAAAGATCCCTCCGAACTGTGATAAGAGACCTCCCCAGGATGACCCAGACCAGCAATCAGAAACGCCCTCAAAATCCCAAATCAACTTTTCAGACAACTGCAAAAGGCATGCCCCTTGTCATCCCAGCTCTGGATCCTGGCTCCTTCTCCTTTCCAAGGACCTTGCTCTGCTGATTACCCAAGAGTCTCTCTATTGCTCCTTCCTCTCAGCTGCTAATCAGAATAAATATTTCTAGTGTTAGGGAATAGAAAAGCCCTTCCTAACTCCATGTCCCCCTCCAATTATACCCCCATTTCTTACCTCTTTCTCACACCAAACCTATCAAGAGTTGTCTCTCTCATCTCTACTGCCTCACCTTGCACTCATTCTTCAACTCACTGGAGTTTCGCTTTCACCCCAACCACTCCACAGAAACTACTCTGGCCAAAGTCACCAACAGCCTCCACGATGCCAACTCCAATGGACATTTTTCAGCCCTCGTCTTACTTGATTTCTGGGACACATTTGGCACTCCTACCACTCCCTAATCTACAAAACTTTCCTCACTTGGCTTCCCTAATGTCACACTCTTCTGGTTTTCTTCCTACCTCTCCAACTGGTCCTTACCAGTGTCCTTTGGAGTCTCCTCTTGCTCCTAACCATTAAACATTGCTCTTGATTTTGTCTTGGTCCCTCTCATCATCTCATTTTACACACTCAGTCTTGAGGAATCTCACCTGCTCCCCACTAGAGAGTCAGCCCCACAAGGACAGGAGTCTGTTTTGTTCACTCATCATCAGCCCTAGGACAGTGCCTTTCACGTAGTAGGTGTCCAATAAATATTTGCTGAATGAATGAAAGCCTGGATGCTGAAGACTTCTATATCTATCAGTCGGATCTCTCCCCTGACCTCAGACAGAGTCAATTACCTACCTAACATCTCCACTGGGACATCTCACAGGCATCTCACACTCACCCTGACCCAAACTTACCACGTCCTCTACTGCCTTCCCAAATCAGATCCTCCTCCAGTGATCCTCCTCTCCATAAAAAACATCACCACCTAGAGGGCAGCCAGAAGCCAAGGCATTACCCTGAACTGTTCCCTCTCCCTCATGCCCTACATCAAACTGTTCCACGCCCCCAACACTACCTTAGTTCTTCTCACCAGCCTGAGTTAATGCAAGAGGCTGAACTACTTGCCTCCAATCTTGCCTCCCTCTAACTCATGGTCCACTGCTCCAAGAAGGATCTTTCTAAAACAGAAATCTAAGCATGTAACTCCCCTTCTTTAAGACTTAAAGCTGCTAGGATAAAGTCCAAATTCCTCCATGGCCAACAAAGTCCTGCATCACTGAGCCCCAGCTACCTCTCTCTAGTAGACTTTCCACTGCATGCTATGTGACAGGAATAAAAGAAAAGACATTAAATGATAATGATAAGACGCAAGCATAGCATAGAGATTAAGAAAACAGGCTCTAGAGCCAGATTCCCTCTTTGACTCCTGGGCACACCACTTCCAGTGTGACCTTGGGCAAGTTATTCAACTTCTCTGAGTTTCAGTGTGCTCATCAGCAGAATGAGAACAATCACAGTACATACTTCCTAAAGTTTTTCTGAGAACTAAATGAATTAATACATGTAAAGCACTTAAAATAGTATCTCACACCTAGTAAGAATTTAATAAATGTTATTATTAGTTACTAATTATTACTACCATTCTCCCTCCTCCCTTTTCTGTTTTTTGTCTATTCCTCCTTCTCACTATCACTACCACTCTCTAAGGAAGATAAAGGAGACTCTGACTCCGATTCCTGGGCTTATTCTGCAGATGGAGGTATTTATATGGTGAAAACTGGAGAAGTGGGAAAGGAAGGTTCGTATTTGAGAGAGAAAAAATGACTAGCGAGAGAAGAAAATAAATAGATGCAAGAAGGCCCAGAGAAGGCTGAAGGAGTCATAAGCCACTTGGATTCAATTTTAGGAAGGTACTTCACTGTATAGGTAGACAGCAGCTTTCACACAGTGCTACCACTCTCCTAGAAGGTATTTGGAAGTAGGTAGGGACGTTTTTCAGTTGTCACAATGACTGGGGGTACTTCTGGCATTCAGTGCTCAGGAGTCAGAGATGCTGAACATCTTGTGACACATGAAGGAATATGAAATATGAGAGTAATGTGGAAAGAGATGTGTTGCGGGCTCTGAACTGGAACCTCTTTGACATTCTCAGAGAAGTATCAATAAATTTGAGAACTGCCTTTAAGGACTGCCCACTCAACACTGGGCAGAGCGTGGATACTGATTTTGAATGAATATGTAAACCTCCCATCCACAGGTTACGCTCTAAGCTCTGAGTACTCAGAGCAGCTGCCTAAGGTGCCTGCCTTCCTCCCAACTTCCACACTTGCTTGCCGCCTACCCAGCTTCTTGGAGAACTTCTCCTTCATGTGGGGAACGATGACAAACAGACTGTGTAGAATTGAGAGGAAAACTTCCATCAAGGCTGGGTGAGTGGCCTCCTCTGAGTGTCTCTGCAAAGAACCAGGAGGGAGAACACAGCCCACCAGGACTGAGCCTCTGAAGAATAAAAAGCATCAGCAAAACTGGCATCAAATCCAGCAACAGTAGACTAAACCCTTTCATGTGAAGGGCACAAGGAAAGCTAGGGAAGCTGAAGTCACAAGCCTAAATCCAAGGTTTACCTCTGCCACTTAATAAACTGTGTAAGATACTTTACCTCTCTGGGTCTCTGTACGAAAAAGAGTAAAATAAGAATAACAAGACCTACCTCCCAGAAACAAATGAGATCTGATGTGTAAAAAGTGCTTTCTAAACTACAAAGCAGAGTGACACTCATGTTTCCATTACAATAGCCATAGTAATAATAATATAGTTTACAAACTGCCTTCAGATTTATCTTTCACATTATCTTTGAACAGAGTCATGAGGCAGCCATAGCAGACAGAGCTCTGGATTAAGAGTAGAGAAATCTGAGTTCTAGTTTAAGCTCTGCACAAAGTCCCTATGCGCCCTTGGGTCAGTCACCCCCTCCCCTCTTGGTATCTCAGTTCCCTATCTGTAAATAGCTGGGGCCTCAGAGATACAGTTCTTATAGATACCTTTCCTTTGGTTTTTAAACCAAGTTGTTGTTTTTTCAATTACAAAAGTAATACATGCTCATTTAAGAAAATGTGTAAAATAAAGAAAAGTAGAAAGCAAGAATAATATAATAATTCTATGATCTAGTTCTAGATCTAGCTCTAACACTTCATAAATCTAGGAGGCAGGCAGAGCAGATGAGGAAACCAACGTGAACTGGCCAAGTATTACTGTTAGGGCGTGCCAGTCAGGGCTGCAACCCATGGCTCCTGACAGTTACCCACCTGAAGACCCTGCATGCTGGCTCAAAGGCTTCCTCAAGGAAAAGAAGCTCTCTACCCTCAGAACCAGAGGATGCTTCCCTGCTGCCACCTACTGTTCCCAGTAGATGTTTTTCAAGTGACCTTCCCCAACTAACAGGACTCTTCAAGGCTCACAGGACATCCAAACCTCAAGGACAGGAGGACAGGACTCATCCAAGGCAATCAGCAGTTCTGGACCCTGCCCTTCCTATCACCTCCACCTCAAGTCAGCTCAAAATGAAGCTCTTCCAGACCAGGTCTCTTCAGAGTAGCCATCTCTCATTTTACAGAATACACATATGTGTTCCTTAGTGAAACCTGGATCACAGACCTTCACTGCTGCTCTTTATTAAGCAGAAGGACACATAAGTTCAAATCTCAGCACCATCATGCACTTGCTTTACAACCATAAGGGGAAAAACATGACAACTTCATCTTTAAATCGGGGGAAATTATAGAACCTATCTCATAGGGTCATTGGGAGACAAATCAGGTAATGAATATAAGGCATTTATCACTCTATAAATATTACCTATTTAATATTTTATTATTACTGATTTATACTTTTTCTTAAGAGGCATCTATTAGTTTTACAATGAAACACTATACTTTGTTTTTAAAACCAAAGGAAAGGTGGCTGAAAGAACAACCCTACTGAGAACCTCAGCAGGTCCAGTGGAGTAGTCACTGCCTTGCATCTCTCAGCCTGGCTCACTCTCACATTCTTCTTCACCCCAAACTTCAGGCTGTTCAGGGCTCAGGGGAACCCACCATCACCAAAGGAATACACAGGGAGTCACAGGCACTGAGAAGAAATTCTGAGAAGTCCTCCAAGGTGTCTTCCTTCTTGGCACTGGGAGCTGTGAATGGATTCTCCTGGGCTGAAGGCTCGCTCTGGAATTCCACAGCCAACCTGAGAAATCAATGTGTGAGTATATCTACTACTACCTATGCAACATAAAGGTTAGAAGCATCCTCCTAGAGGGATGCCTGAGCTCAGGGTCCAAAGAAAGTATACCTATCAGCAGATCTGAAGAAAATTCAAGAGGCCTCACTGAGGGAGGACTCAGTCCTTGGCTACCTCTCCAGCTTCATGTTCGCCACCCCCTCTCCTATAATACACGACTCTTTCACTCCACTGAATATACCAATGCTGTTTGCTGTTTCACATCTTGCCTTTACACATGCTGTTCTCTCTACCTGGAACGCCTTCCTCAGATTTGTGACAACCTAATAAATTCCACATATATACACAAAACTGTCTCTTCCCTAAGACACTGTGAGGTCCTGTGGGCAGGAGCCAATCTGCCTTATCTTTCTACTCTCACTATCTAGCACCAGGCCTGGCACACAATAGATACAACAAACATTTGTTAATGTGAACTGAATTAATCCAACAAGCATTCAGTGAACACCTATAGGGTTAAGTTATTTGGGAAGAGGAACAAAGCTGAATGAGACACAACCTCATTGCACAGTAACAAAAACTTCACCAGGAGGGAATCTTTAGAAACCTCCTACTCTAGCTACCTGTGCTCAAACCTCCTCCAAACACCCACTCCATACCCTATACACACCCCCAATGCCTATCCCAGCCAAAGTCCTCTCACTATGCAGCAAAGCATGAGAAGTCAAGTGTTGCTTCTAGAACTTCATCTTTTGTCTGAATCCCTTCCACCTCCACCCTCCACACTACTGCCTCAAACCACAGAGGGCCCCTCACCTGCAAGCATTTCTAAATGCCTCCAGAGTGCTCAGGAGGAACTTTCCCCTTCGAAGAATGGCCTTTTCCAAATCTCTGCTGGAGGCATGGCCCTGAGGTGAGAAGGAGAGAGGAGAACCTATTGGTCAAGTGCCTACCCTGTGACTCAGTCTGAGCTTGGACGACTACAGACTTCTTCCTCTCATACAATCTGGCATTCCCATATACCTAACACTTTCCAGGGGATCTTATTTATATCCTTGCCAATATAGCCATCTAATTGCTCTTTTAAAAAATGGTATAAGGGAACCTTAACCACCTGTCTCCCTGT